>NW_024884340.1:3506-10326 GCF_019232065.1 Centrocercus urophasianus
CCTTCCTCCCTTCCTCCCTTCCTCCCTTCCTCCCTTCCTCCCTTCCTTCCTTCCTTCCTTCCTTCTTTCCTCAGAAAATAAATCACTCCTCTTCCTCCTCTTCCTTACCTGGCTCTCAGCAATGAAGTGGTATTTTCAGGATGCCTCCCATGGGAAAGTATGCTGCCAGACCAAGATACTGGCATTCTACAATGGCATAACTGTGTCAAAGAACAATGGAAGATCCAATGATGTAGTATATCTGGACTTCTATAAGGCCTTTTAGAAGGTTCTCCACAATTGGAAAGATACGGATTTCATGGATGGACTGTTCAATAGGAACAGATTGTGAAATCATATCCAGGGAGTGGTGCTCAATGGCTCCAAATGAAGGTCAGTGATGAGTGGTGTCCCTCAGGGTCAGTACTAGGACTGGTGCTGTTTAGTGTCTTCATTAATAATGTTGACAGTAGGATTAAGTTCACTCTCAGCAGGTTTATGGATGACACCAAGCTGTGTTGTGAGGTCAAGACTCCCATGGGACAGGATGCCATCCAGAGAGACCTAGGCAGACTTGAGCAGAGGGCCCAGGAGAACTTTGTCAGGTCCAACAAATCCAAGTGCAAGGCTTTCACCTCAGTCATAGCAATCCCCTCTCTCAGTAGAAGCTGAAGGATGAAAGGATAGAGCACAGCCCTGATGAAAACGACTTTGGGCTATTGCTGGATGGGAAGCTGGACATGTGTCCTTGCAGCCCAGAAGGCCAACTGCATCTTGGGTTGCACCAAAAGGAGTGGCTAGCAGGTTGAAGGTAATAATCCTGCTTCTCTACTCTGTGCTGGTGAGACCTCACCTGTAGTACTGCATCCAGATTCTTGGATGTCAGTACAGGAGAGAAATTGAGCAGGTACAGAGGAGGGCCACAGAAATGATCCAAGGGATATAACACATCTCCTAAGAGGCCAGGCTGAAAGAGGTGGGACTGTTCAGCCTGGAGAAAAGAAGACTCTTGGGAGACCTGATATGTGACTTACAGTAAATGGACTATAAGGAAGAAGGGGAAGGACTCTTTTTCAGGATTTCTGGTCATAGGACAAGGGAAAATGTTTTCAAATGAAATAAGAGGAGATTTAAATTGGATAAAAGGAGGAACTTTCTTATAATAAAGGTAGCAAAGTAGTGGAAATGGTTGCACTGAGATGTAGTGGAATCATCATCCCTGGATGACGTCAGGCTGGACCACATGACACTGGCAGGTTTTGTCCCCAAAGCCAACTACTGTGGATATTGCCAAAGGTGGGCCAAATGTGGGGCTCTGCATGCACATCTAGGGCACATTCACTGATCACAGCCTGTGTGCTGGCTGCTGGGGCTTGAGGATTGAGTGTCTGAATCTTCCCTACACTAAGGCTGTACATTTCTGTGCATCTGTAGTCAGCTGCAATACTGGTTGATCCAGTTAAGGCAGGCATGTCTAGACTACAGCCCAAACCATCACATACTGTGTGTTCTTCCTGCCCTGTGCCATCACAGCAGCAGCTCTTCCCCTGCAGACAACCCAATTCAGCCCAGGGCACGTACCCATCACTCAACAACAACCAAATATCAGTGTGCAGTTGGAAATGACTGTGCTGAAACTTGGACACAGGGAATGCACAGTGCAGTGCTGACTCGAGTTATTGCAAATAATCTTATGCATTTTGATACTGGCTAAACACAGTCCTCTGAACAGTGAAAAACAGGCAGACTTGCACTGAACTGGTTTCAAAAAAATCATCAGTGTATGTTTGTGATTTCTTTTGCACTTGACATAAATACATTACCCATGAATTTTCAAATAGAATGTATACAGTGGCAATCAGACATCCAACACAAAAGACTGATCATGTCTCTTTTCTAGAATTTTGTAAGTCCTATCTTACATTTGTTTCACAATCATGCCTTATTTATGTCAACTCTATTTGGTGATATTTGTGAAGAATTATTGTCAAGGATGAAGCAAAGGAAGAGTAAAATTTCATCAAAAATCTATTATGAACAATTTCAGAACTCATTAAGTATTGCAGTCACTGCGATCATGCCAAACTGAGGCATTAGTATCACAAAAACAAGGTCACACATCCCTCTAGTTTTATGGTTTTGTGGCTCTATTTTTTGAATGTTTTAATAAAAACAGTAAAAGTTAAAATAAGTTTTGTTATCTGTATGCATTAACTGTATTATATATGTTATGAGACCTGCTCCAAAATTAATGCCCTCTATTTTATTTGATTAGACCAAAGAAGATGATGGTGGTTTGGTAGGAGAGGTTGAACCTTCCCTACAGTACTCTATTACATTTTGTTGCTGTGTGACAGATGACAGCAGAGAGGCAATCTGATTCCTCCATGCGGAAAAAATTATACCCACTGGTGTTCATCTGTGCTTACTGAACTTTCATGGAGACCGAACTGTGGATGTGAGCTCAGTGAGGCAGTGGATGGTGTGTTTCAGTGGTAGTGATGACATCAGTGGTTCACCTCCATTTGTGCAGATATTTACAAGTGTGGCACACAGGTATTTGTTCATCACTGGTTAAAATGTATAACTAGTGGTGGTGACTGTTGAAAAACAGCGTTTTGTAACTGAAAATTTGCCCTATCAAATGGAGTTACTGTGCTCACTGATTCAGTTGCAGTTTCTGTGAAAATGAAGGAGACATTACTTTCAGAGACATCTACATGTACGCGGCTCAAGACAATTCCTCTTCAGTCAACATGGCCCAGGAAAGCCCATAGTTTGGAAACACGTGATCTAGGAGAAAGCAGCAGCTGCACCCCTCAGCCTGGGCAGAGAGACTTGATTCTTGAGCACGGAGCTGGGCTCCAGTGATCAGGCTGGTGGAGCCTTCGCCCGGGCTACTGGAGCAAATAACTTCTCCTGTCATTCCTTAGGGGATGGGGAGAAGAGCCAGGGCTGCAGCAGGAGGGACAGGTGGGGGCAGGACACAGTGCCATCTGGGCCCACAGGGAGCTCTGCATCCAGGGCCACCAAAATCCATCGTGACCAGGGTGCACCTCCTTGAGTTCTCGAGAAAAATGAGCACAGGGCACATAGCAGCCACTGACTGAGGCCATGTCAATCAGACAGAGTTGGGTCTGACATGGACAGGATGTCTTGGGTGGGAGACAGCACAACTAAATAGCACGAGCTGTGTTAGGCACTGGAGAGGCATCCACAGAGTTCTACTCCAATTCTGTGCCCTCTCTCTTCTCAACTGCAGCAGAGATGAGAGCAGGAAGTGTTCTGTTACTAAAAGCTTGCAGGGTAGCTTTCCCCCATGACATCCAACACACTCTTAGTTTTTTCCTGTGAGCAAAGCAGAGATTATGTTCTCCATTTCCAAGACCTGAATGGGGGTAACTGAGAGCAGAAACACTGCAAAGCAAAGGCCAATACCCACTTTCTATGCCATTGCCAGGGATATGTTCTAAAGCTGCAAGGGACAGTGCCCAAGAGAGGAGGCTCTGCAGTGTGTCACAACCTCCCATTCTTTTGGGAGCAGTGAAAGGCTTCCTTAAACACTCATCTCCTACTCACTAGTAGCAAATTCATTTTCCCTGGGCAGCTCTGAAGGTCATTCACTGTGGGAAATAATACCAAAAGCCCAAACTGATATGCAGAAATTTTAATGATTGTTTAAAGAGGAAAACGAGTTCATTCTGAACACAGTGCAAGATTTGCATGATCCTACGTTTGAGTTCATGCAAGGCATGTGCCTGACTTTCTGGCAGAGGATGGGAGGGCTCTGAGAAGCCTCAAAGCTCAGAGGAGAATAGAGGTAAAACAAAGAGAGAAAAAAAGAAAATTTAGAGAGAGATATGTAGAAAAATGGAAAAGACATGAGAGAGGTTTTCATAAAGACCAGGCTTCCCCTTCCTGCCAGCACTTGCTAGATTAGCTGAGGATGGTCAGGTATTCTGAAAGCAGTGGCTTGAAGATTTCTTCTTGATCCAACACCATGTTTGTAGTTTCTGGAAGAACTTCTCCAGAAATATGGTCAGCATCTTTAGCAAGGGGGGCACCTTCTGCCACAGTAGCGGCTGCCAAAGTTGGAGAGGTTAAGGCTCCCAGAGGAGATGGGCACACCCTCAGAGCTGAGGATGCTGCCAACAGCAGCGGAGGTGGAGGAGCCCACAACGGTGTTCTGTGGGAAGGAGCTGAGGATGGGTCCGGGCAGGGTCACCACCACGGGAGAGGGCTCGATGACAACATTGGAGCTCTGGCACTGCCTGACACAGGGCTCATTGCAGCTGCTGGCCAGAGGAGTGGGGCCGCAGGGCCGGCATGGCACACACTGGGAGTAGCAGGACATGACTTGAGACTGGAGATGCACCTAGGAAAGAGGGTTAAGAGGAAGGAGAGCATTTGGCTGTGTGAGAGGCAACCTGAATAGCCTCTCACAAAGGAGCCAAGGCAACTATTAAGAACACAGATGGAGGCTCTGACAGGAGGTCATATCCCTTTGTCCTGTCAGAGCCCTGCAGAGAACAACCTGATCCAAAGAGTCCCTCTTTGAAAGGATAAATCACAGGTCATTTAAGCCGTGTCCCAGATTCTCTGAGCAGACCTTATCCCCTCCATTCTCCCCTGATAGCACGGAGCACCAATCCCCAGCATAGGGCAAACTCACTATTGAATAAGATGCCCATTGAGGCAAAATCTCACTTTGCAAGAGGAGAAGAAAGGGTTTCACCCTTACCTGGTTCCCAGCAAGGAGTCACTATTGAATAAAATGCGCATTCGGGCAAAGTCTTGCTTTGCATGAGGAAGAGAAAGGGCTTTACACTTACCTGGTTCCCAGTGAGAAGGAGGCAAGATAGATGGATGGGAGAGCTGGGAATTGGACTACCTTTTATACTCATCCCTCATTGCTGCAGGCCCAGATGCACCACTGATATAGATATTAATCTTCTGACAAGCTCATCTTTAATGCAAGCCATCTCTGCTAATGATATGGGCCATGGTTTGGTTTCCTTTCTACCTTTTCATTTCCAGATTTATGCCATGCCCATTACCTAATGAAGGCTTCTTTGGTGTGCTGGGATTAAAGGTTGTAATGCAAAAGAGCCAGCACTACTGCTAATGCTTTACTTATCTCTAAGAACATACATGGAAGTAAGTTAATATTCATTTGTTAAAAAGAGACTCACATTTCTGGGGAAGGCTGGCCAGTAAAGTGTCCACTCTGTGGTTTTCTCCCAGCAGATATTGATGGTGGCAGGCCAGTAAGATGTCCTTCCTTGTGGTGGCAAGGTGTCCTTCCTGGAGTGCATTGTCCAGTCCAGTTAAAGGTAGGCATTGTCAGCCACAGTGACAAAAGATTTACCTGGATTCTTATTCTAGAATTTGGGCAAGGTAATGTTCTCACACCAGCTCTTGAGTAAATGCCCTATTCATACATTAGTTCCCCTATAAGAGATCCGTTTGACACAGTATGGTTCCTGATGTTTTATCCTCACTGTCAGAGGTGAGAGCCAACGTACATTATTCCACATACTGTGACAGTCTGTCAACAGGGTAAGAAAGTAATGCACAGTTCCACATTCAGAATTCATCCATTATTTTGGCAGTCATTTCATCGAAGGTTGGCTATCCATTTTTGCTTACAGTCCTATTCCATTAAAACTTCCTTGTACAATAAAAATCGGTGTGTCAAGTATTTTAGTGAACAAGTTACTGATCACCCAAGAGGTTACAAAACCTCTCTTTCCTATAATGTCTCCCCCGGGGAGCAAGGATGCCAAAGTATTTTGGCTGTTATTGTACCAAGTAGGGCCACTGTCCCATGTGGTTACTTGGTTACAAGCCTAACCGGCACAGGGGGCAGAAAGATATTCATGATACCAGTGTGCAACTTTACATGTTTTTCTGTCCCCCTTGTCTGTGACCTAGTAGAGAAGGTGTAGCACATATAAAGCACTGGCTCAGGCATCTCAAGGTCTTTCATTTATGTCTCTTACAACCTCATGTAGTCATGTTGTCCACCCCTTCATAGACTATCACCCTGAAGCACTGTTTCAATATGTCATTATAATGTTCTGAAAGACCTGCTCCAGTGAGATTGTATGGCAGGTGGAACTGTCATTCCGTGTTATTATCTTTGGCCCTTTTCTGTACAAAACTCACATTAAATTGTGCTTCTTGATCACTTTCCGTGGGGAGTGACATACAATGCTGTATTGTTGGTTTGATCAGCTTGTGGCACTAGACAAACCTGTAGAACTCCACTTACAGCATCAATATATGTCAAGGTGTATTTTGCCCCCTCAGACTGGGGCAAAGAGCCTCTACTGTTGATTTTTTTTTATTGTAATAGACTATGTCCTCTGGAAAGGGGGCTGTTATTTTTGGATACTGGGTGTGGTTGCATCTGCTTCTCCATTGCCTGATGATTGTAACAGCCCACCAGCTACTTTGCCCATTTCCTATTTCAAACCTGATTGCTTCAGTAAATTGTTGGTTATGCAAATACATGCTTCAGATGTGGGAATTCCTTCCATTCCCACTGGAATGGGGTATTTGCCTTCTCATACAGGATTTCCTCCTGGTGATGTAACTGGAGTACATTCTGGCAAATGGCTGTGATAAATTACTGAACCTAATATTTTCTGTAATTCTTCTTATTATGGAGAAGAGGACAAAGAACTATGTTGATTCAAATATGTAACACAGCATGCTACTTTTTGAGATTGGCCTACTTCCCTCTTAGGAATACGTCATGTCTTTCACATACCTTTATTTAAGCAGTGTTTTTTTTGGGTTTTTTTTTTTTTTTTTTTTTTTTTTTTTTTTTTTTTTT
>NW_024884340.1:10426-12481 GCF_019232065.1 Centrocercus urophasianus
TTTTTTTTTTTTTTTTTTTTTTTTTTTTTTTTTTTTTTTTACTATAACTTCAGTTGTCTGTGTTATTATCTCCACTGCTTGTAATTCAGAATATGGGGATATTGTCTCTCTCCCTATCATGCTGTATTGTTTTCCTGCTCTGTGCCAGATCTGGGACCAAAACCATACTGGTGCATGAATAGAGTTCTGTTGTTGCCACAATTGCCACCCAAGTCCCACATGAATCACATGTGTATCTAACTCAGCAGGAGGAGTGGGGTAAAATATGCCCAATGTCTGTACCTGTTTTACTGTTAGCTTCACCTGCTCAAAGTCATCATGCTGTCATTGGCCCCAGTCCCACACTAGGCCTTCTGTAACAAATTGGTATAAGAGCCTTAAAATCTCTGCTAAATGTGGTATTAATGACCATCAGCATCCAAATATACATAAAAAAAATTGTAGATGTTTTAATATATTTGTCATAGGAAATGCTTGTGTCTTGTCAATAACCACATTGGGTAGGACTTTTGACTTATCCAATCATACAACACTCAAAAATGTTGCAGATAATCCAGGTGCTTGTACCTTTTGAGGTTTGATACCTCAGCCTTTCTCCTGTGAAGAAGAGTGAGAGTCTATAGTGTATTCTATTGTAGATAGAGATGCTGAGATTAGCCTTAAATCATCATGGTAATGATGTAACTTCACATCAGGTGATTTGTCCCAGTTAACCAGTTCCTGAGCTATTAGGCTGAAGCTATGAGTAGGACTATGCAGACAACTTCATGGAAGGACCTAAAAAGTTCATTGCCGGTCATTCTACAAAATAACATGGATTACAAAATTGCACTATAATTTAGAGTATCATCTTACTAGCCATTTTCCTTGAGTATATATTGGCCACCATTAATTACAATGTACAGAACTACAATGTATCCCCATTGAATATCAAACAGCTACTACCCTCTTGCCAAAGAATAGCAAGTAGAGTCCCCAGAAAAATTCTTTGGTGCATGCTGGAGTCCAGCTTATGATACCTTCCTGACAGGAGTAAGAACTTGGAAATTCAGTCTGACTGTCCTTGTAATCTCTTATTTATGGCCATCTGGGGTCTTTGAGGAGAAACATTCAGGAAGGTTGGTTTTCTCAGTTAAGCTGGACATGCGGAACTTAAAGTAAGGAGCTTCAACCTTAAAAAAAACTTTCTCAGCCAGGCAAAAATATTAAATTATTGGCTTTAGAAATATCAGTTTTACAGCTTTGGAAGTTTCATATCCTCTATTTGAGAATTTCATACTCTTCATAATCTCCATAGTCTTTAAGTAGCATCAGATTATGAGCAAAGAATACACGCATCAGTGCAGTTTTTATATTCTTCAATATCATAGTCACAACTAAGATCACTTTAGATAGCATCAGGAGTAGTTAAATTTGAGAACAGAAGCAAAGGACTTTGACATATATGTAACAGCAGAGACAATCATACAATAAAGACGTTGGAGGGGACCTTATATATACCTTATAATGAAAGACGTTGGAGAGGACCAGCTTGTTCCAAGCCCTTTAGACATTGTCAAGGTTCCCAACAACTAGTTCAGGCTCCAGCTTGGCCATGGGTGCTTCCAGGCTAGGGCAATCCACTTCTCGGGGCAACATGGTCCAGGTCCTCAACATACTATGAGTAAATAATTACATCTTAACATCTAACCTAGATTTCCACTCTTCTAGATAAAAGCCAATGCCATTGTCCTACCACGATCAGATTGTATAAGTGGGTCCCCCAATCTGCTTGTAAAGTCTCCTCAAGTACTCTTCTATCTGTAAAGAGGTTTCCGCAGAACTTTCTCTTCTCCAACAGAAAGAAGGTAAATCTATTAATTTATTTCATAGAAGAGGTGCTGCAGCCCTCCATATTCATGGCCCTCCACTAGACCCACACAGGCAGTGCCACATGCTTCCTTTGCTGGGGCCCCAGTCCAAGACAGATCACTTCAGATGTGGCCAAGGCTTTCTCCTTTGGACATCAGTGCGCAAACGACAAGAACAGAAACACTGCACGACACCGAAGAGGAT
>NW_024884341.1:0-21851 GCF_019232065.1 Centrocercus urophasianus
CTGTAAGCATTAAATGCACAAGCTGTAAGCATTAAATGCACAAGCTGAATCAAAGAAACAAGTCATCTTTTTGGGTACACTTAACTAGCACAGAAGTCTTTCTTAAGAGAGGCTACTTAAAATTTCTTCTGCTGCACAACATGACTTTAAATATAAAACTATGCGCCATTGCATATATATTAAGGAATGTAAGCATAATTATTCCAGAAGCATTAGAACTAGGGCCATAGAGTGCTCCTGCAGTTGATGGCCACAAGCTGCCTCACCAATTTTACATGGAGATCTAATCTAGTGTTTTGAGATCCTTAGCTGAGTGGTATTGTATAAGCAAAAACTATTGATTAAAAAAATGATATGCAAACCTCAAAATCCATCCTGACACAAGCAGTCTTTCCAGTACAAGGCTTTTTGACGGAAACCACTAAGATTTTACAGTAGAAATTACAACATGATACTGCCCAAATAAAAAAAACACTGCAGGCAAATCTAGAACAAGTAGAAAATACTAAGTAGTTAAGTCTATCCAAAATAACTTGTTCTGTCCCACAAGTCAAAAACTTCCATAAAGCTCTTCAGTATGCAGTCTGTGGAGACTCAATGACTATTCAATCCAGCAGAAAGACATTCAGAAAAGTCCTTATCCAGCCTAGATTACTGAAATATGTATGTGTTAATTGACAAGTGTTCTTCCTGTTTCAGTGTTTACATCCAAAATGACTCATTTCAAATTCCTTGGTTTTGAGAGCACTGTTGTGCTATAGATCAGTACCTCATGTTTTACAGAGGTTGCTCCAAGAGTAAAATCTCCTACTTATTTCCACTACTACAAATACAACAAATACAAAGGGCACATCACTATCTGTGAGATCAAATTCTCAGTTACAAAATAGAGCCTGTAACCTTTAAGCTGATTGATATTCAAATTAACAAAACAAATCCATGTCCTTTCTTTGCTTTGTTTCCTCAGAAACTTCCAAGCCCTTCACTCAATATTTTTCAAATTTGTGACAGTGATGAATTTAAATGTGACAGTTAAATTCTAGTCACAGATGATACACACAATGCCTGTTTAGAAACAGCAGATAATTTGCTTTTATGTACATGATAAAAAGCTCAAGAGACTACTAGAACTGCATTGGCCAGGCAGTTCACCCACCATAGTCCCTTACCAATAGATTTTTAAGCAGTTCTGCAGAACTCCTTTGGGCACAGCTGCCAGTCTCTTGAACAGCGCTAGTGTAATGGATAAAGTTATCCAAGTAAATAACATTTTGTTAAATAAATAGATCAAAAATAAAGTCTCAGTCAAGGATCCAAACTCAGTACATAACTTTCTGGGGAAAAATACCACAAAAAATAACGGTAAAAAATTGCTCTAAAAAACAACTACACCAGGAGATATTTGCAAACTATGAGTGTTGAAGAAAGAATATGCATAATCTTTTTGGATGCTTCATTGTTGTCAAGAGCTTCCTTACTGTGGCCAGGAAGTATGATGGAGGAAGGGTCCACTGTTGTCCCTTATAGCTATATCAATAGAATCACAAAGTGGCTCGAGATGGAAGAAACCTTGAAGATCACTGAATTTCACCCCCTCTGCCACAGACAGGGATGTCACCAGCTGGATCCCACCCACATTGCCCAGGATCCCATCCAACAAGGTCTTCAATTCCTCCAGGGAAAAGGCATCCACAAGATCTCTGGGCAACCTGTTCTAGTGCCTCACCACCCTCTGAGCAAAACATTTCCTTCCAATGCTAATTCTAGATCATCCTTCTTTTGGATTAAAACCATTCTCCCTTGTCCTATTAGTCAGTTTCCCTCCCAGTTATAGTCTTCCATTAAGTACTAGAAAGAAGCAATGAGGCCTCCCCAGAGCCTTCTCCAGGCTGAACAAGCCCCAGATCCCTCAGCCTTTCTTCATGGAAGAGGTGCTCCAGCCTTCTGGTCATTTTGTAGACCTACTTTGCATCCAACAGGTCCAAGTCTTTCTACTGCTGAGAGCCCTGGGCCTGCATGTAGTTATTCTGATGGGGCCTCAAAGGATGGAAAAAGAGGAGAACAATCATCCTAGTGGCCACCTCTTTTTTGATTTAGCCCAGGGTACAGTTGGCCTTCCAGGCTGCATGTGCATACTACTGGCTCATATTAAGTTCTTCACCCACAAGAATCCTCAAGTTCTTTTCTGGTGAGCTGCTCTCAAGGAGTTTTTTTCTCCTCTGTCTGTACTCATGTCTGGGACTGGCCCTACCTAGGTGCAGTATCTTGCACTTGGACTTGTTGAACATCATTAGGTTCACATAGGTCCACTTGTCAAACTTGCCCAGGCCCCTTTGAATGGCATCCTTCCCGTATGAGCTACACCACTTAATGCCAGCAAGTTTTCTGATGAGTGTGCACTTGACTCCACTGCCTGTGTAACTGAGGGATGCTAAAGGGTGCTGGTCCCAAGACAGTTTTCTGAGGAATACTACTCCTCATTGGCCTTCACCTGGACTTTGGAACATTAACTGCTACTCTCTGACTGTGGACAGCCAACCAATTCCTTATTCATGTAATAGTTCATCCTTGAAGTACCGATGCCTGCAATTTAGGGATAAGGATGTGGTGTGGGATCAAATCGAAGGCCTCAACAGAAGCATGCTCAGATGGCACTGGTTAGTCTTCCTTTGTTGACTGATGCAATCATTCCACAACAGAACATCATCAGATTGGTCAGGCATGACTCGTGTTTGGTACAGGCAAGGTCTTTCAATTGACCAAGGGGAAGATTAATGACCATGAAAAAAGGAAGTCATCACAGATGACACACTAGTGTTTTCCTCTTCAATTTCCCCTCCTCTTTTTTTTTCCCCCCTCTATTCTTGGAGTAGAAGTTGGGTTGTGCCCTATTCCAAAGGTTTCCTCTAAGCAGCCTGCCATGCTCAGAGCAGAACCACTTGTGTTAGTTAGGCAAATGGGGTCAAATTTTCAGTTCATATTAATCAGTATGGCATCTTGGGCTTTGGGAGCAACACTAAAGTATACTAACTTTCCCTCTAATCCTCAGGGAATCAAGTCTATTTTAATGATCCAGGCCAAAAAGATTACAGTTCTTGAGAGAAGACAGTATGAAATAACTATTGGGGAAAAAAAAAATCCCACAATCTCTAGTATTCCTCAATGACATAAAACAGTAAAATGCCGTATTTACGTCTTCTCAAACTAAGAACTTCATTCCAAGGAGGTCAGTGAAACATACGGAGACTTGAATAAGGACATGATAGAAGTAACTACTGTGGCATATTTTCAGTGTGCATAGCAGGTGCGGCATATTTATCATATCACTCTAAAGGGCTACTGATCTCAACAAATAATCAGCTCAGCAAGCTTTCAATTGCCCTATTAGCAAATCTAAATAGTTAAATAATAAAACTGTAAGTTTATGTTACAGATGCGTATAAAGAAAAATTCTCAGAAAATATTTAAAACATTCACTAAAATTGAAATCAAATCTATTCAATTTTACATTTTTTTTTTCCATTAGATTGGAACAGAAGTGGGCAAAATAATATTTTAGGTAACACTGCACAAATATATGTATCCATACATATATGCACAGGCATGGTTTGCAAATTCACTTACACTGTCACAAGCATAAACAACATTCAGTAAGACAAATTTGAATATTCACCAAGTGAGCCAATAGTATACTACCCAGCCTGACAACAGTAGCATTGGTCCAGAAGCTGGTTTTGATGCCCTTCTTTTAAAGCATTTGAACACAACCTAACAAAAGATCTTTGAGTGTCGATACCAGTTGCCTTCATTGCTAGTCTAATCCTTATGTTACACAGATGGATAGCCAATGACACTACTCCAGACACCTTTGGAAATGCATGTATAGTGTTATGTCATTAAAGGAATGGGTAAGGACAAGTAATCCTCCTTCAGGGTCTTAGAAGGACAGGCAGCAAATTGAATGAAGTTAATCAGATGGCTTTATAGTGCAACTGAGCAATGTAATACCAAGTTACTAAAGTTCAGCAAACAGTGAGAATGTGAATCTTTTAGAAGAGATGAATTTATCCTTCTCCATCACATTTAATTCCATTATTAAACAACAAGAGATGAGTTTATATAACGCTTATACACTTATATAGAGATAAGCTTTTGAAATCTGCCTGGCCAATTAGAAATTTTATGGAATCCTCTCAGTTTGTACATGAACATTCCAGTATTTCTTTTACTCAAGTCTTGAGCTATGGGTTTAAAATCAGAAGTGATCATTATAAGTACCTTTTAATAGAATAATGCCTGCAAATCGTAACTTCAACAGCCTGTAGTAGTTCTTGCACATCTCCTTGTCTCAGAATTAAAAATATTGAGCATGAGCTAACTGCAATGTTTATGTTTGATTTAACAGGACAGAGGAAGCATATTCATAGCTGTAACAGCGAGGATAGACTTAACAAGAATAGCTTATGCAGAGTAGTAGAGATAGTGGAAAAAGAAAACAAATCTTGTTTCAGTATTGGAAGCACCACAGCAAATGTCTCAGTAGGTCCTGAATGCAGAAGACTGGCCATATCCAGATAAGCTTATAGTCTAGTAATAATTCATGAAGTCATACTTGAGATTCACATCATGGGCACAGCATAAGTAGAATTATTCAGGATAGCAACAAAAAGCATTTTTGTTCAAATTGTTTTCGTCAGTTTTATTGGTAACTGTATAAATTGATCTGCAATAACCTACAAGATTTTAGCACACATCATCTACGTATTTCCACTTCATTGTGAAGTCCGTTCCTACTCTGAATGGAAACTAATCTGAAAATATAAGAAAGTTAGATTCTTTTAGTCCTTGAGAGTAAAAATCTATTTAACAGTCAAATGATTTGTCTACTTGCAAATGAAGAAAGATCTCAGCAAGAATATTTTATGCAAAACGACTGATGAACATGCTTGTCTACTGGAAAACTTTCATTAAATATTCTTTAACAGTTTTCTTATGTAGAGAAATACCCAAGGAGAAAACAAACCCTACACAAATTCACTATAAAAAGCAGAAAGACTAAGCTCTAAATTTCAGGAGACTGATATTTTCCCTAGTTTCATCTACCACAACAGAGAAGATTTAAAAAACTGTCACTTTTGTGCAGTAGCTAAAAACATGAAATTCAGTCATACTCTAAACAAAAAAATCATGGAAAAAGTTCAAGACCTAATCACTGGAAGTATCCATTCCTCTCAGTTTGCAAAAATTTCTAAAGATCCCTAGTAACGAAAAAAAAAAAAAGATCACTTGAGAAGACATCATATCGATCTGACTAAAAAGAAAGTCATCTTCAGAAAGACTTGATGGAGATAAAAACAATTGTATTAAATGAGCAGAGCTGACTGCTCTGAGGATACACTGCTGGCCTCCATCACAGGATGTGTGGTTCAGGCTAAATCCCCCGCCATGCATTGCTGTGCTCTGTATAGCAGATCTGCATAAGGGCATAAGACTCTAGCCAAAACTGTGTATGAAGAGCACATTAGACAGCTGAACTGTGTATCTGGGCACTTCAATTCTACTTCCGAAGAAGCAAGATTTCTTCTGACAGGTTGTTAACCAGGCAAAGAACAGAACTCACCCAACTGGTGAAGCATATTTCTGGTTGTACAGCATTCCTCACAAAGCAGCCTAGCTCTAAGAGGTGCTCTCTCTTCAGCGACTGGCCCTTACATGAGCTCAGGGTGGCTCCAGACTGAGTCCATCCCCTTCTGGACATGTGGAGAGCACAGGTCCA
Source organism: Centrocercus urophasianus (assembly GCF_019232065.1). NCBI lineage: Eukaryota > Metazoa > Chordata > Aves > Galliformes > Phasianidae > Centrocercus > Centrocercus urophasianus. The sequence goes on from NW_024884341.1 coordinate 5,777, forward strand.
AAGAGTTAACCTGTGCTCCCTAGGCCAGCTACTCCCCTTCACCAGATGCCCAATCACCAGTTCAAGCCATGACATAACAGTTCCCCTAGCTATGAATCAGATTAAGGTGAAACAAATAAAGTCAAACTAGCACTTCTGGAGTGTAATTAGGCATTGATCTTGATGACATACATTGAACTCCATAAATAACGTTCTGTGTGATGACTTCAGAAGGAGATTGAGTACAGATGTTCACACTGCATGTATACGGAACTGATCCAAAGTCCTACAACACTACATCAAAAAGCAAATTATCAGCTACAAAGCACTATTTTTCAGCACAGTCACCACCATTAGCTAAGCATTTTCACCAGCTGGGAACAAAAGCCTACATTCCATGTTCTTAAAAATCTGCACTGTCAGGATTGACTCACTGTGATTGTCACCACTGCTAAAACATACCACTTGCCAACTTACTGTGCTAACATCCACTGTTTGATCTGCATAAACATTTAGCAAATGCTGGTGAATGTTTGCAAATGCCATTTTTTCAGCATTCAGGAGGAATTCAAGATTCTATGAGTCAATGATACACCTTTTCTTCATATACACTTCCATCTCAGACGCCTTTTTTTTCAGACTGCACAGCAACAGAATATAGCAGAATTTTGGCAGGAACTTACAACCTCTATTTCCATATCAGCAACATTGGCATCTGACACAAAAAAAACAATGATCAGAATTACGTTCAGAGTGCTCATATCATAACAGGAAGAATCAAATCTTCATTTACTTCTGTATGTACTTTAAAAATTCAATAGAAAAAAAATTAAAAGGAGAGTTTTTATTGTAACCTATCTGACCTTTCAAGACACCTTTCTGAAGTGTTTGGACAGGGCACTAGCTAATCTCATTCAGGCTCCCTTTCCGCACAAAATGTTGGACCCAATGATGTTTCTGGTCCCATCCAACCTGGGCTGTCCTAAGAGTCTAAAATCAGTGAATCTAGAGAAAACGAGTACTTCAGTAACCAGACATATTAATGAATTCTGAAGCAGTCTGACAGCTGTTCTCCATGTAGATTCTCCAGTGAGTCTAGGGTGAAGTTACACTCCTGCAAGGATACTGTCATTCATTTTTGTCTAGCATTATTTTTTTAATATTTCTTTTCCTTCACTTGTAGTAACTAAGTTGACTAATTGACTTAAATGTTTTTAGAAGGAAGACAATGTCATATAAAAACAACTGTTTAATAATTCACTTGTTTCCTTAAGAAAGTGATCTAACAATGTTATTATGAAAATATCTTTTCTCCCTATTAAAAAAAGTACAAGCAAGCTTTTGAAAGAGTTGAAAGACAACAAGCTGAAATTCTGTCATAAACAGTTACTCTCTGAAACAGAGTACCAGCTGTATTTCAAAAGCACCAGGAAAACTGAAAAATCTAATGCCTCAAGCCATAAATTAACTTCTAAATGCTGAAAGGACAAACTCCTTTAGGATTAGACTGTCCTAGATCTCTCAAGAAGATATTTCTATGTTCCTCTGAAACACCTTTTAGAGGCCAAATTTAGAGTCATGCTGTCAAAAAGCAAAAGTGAAATTTATTCACACCAAGTGTCAAGGTGCAAAAATTCCAAGATTCTTCATGAGACTCTCAGCAAATACATATAGGATAACACTTTTTGACTCCTGGTACTATGCTTCACACAAAATATTTCTATAGCATTTTGTTTAAACTTTTCTGTTTTAAAACATTACAGTTGTAAGACAGGACAATTGTTGTACTATAATCACCTCATCCTGAGCAGCAGCAGCACATAGCATGCATGCTCACAGATCACACTATAGGCATTGCAGGGATCGTATCTATCACCATTACCTTTTTTTTTTTTTTTTTTTTTTTTTTTTTAAAGTTCCCTGCAGTTTCTTACCTCATCATTTTGAACACTAAAAAGCACAGCACTGTTTTTAAATCAACCCAATCTTCTGTTTTGAACTAAAATGAATATCTAGAAGTTGTTATAACTAGGAAATCAGAATCCTTCTGAAAAAGTACAGCTCAGCATACTTTTTTCTGAATGCAGGAGTCAATACAAAGCCTCCATTTACCACATTAGAAGTAAAGAAAATCATACATTGTATCTTCAATCACATCCTGATGCAGTACAGTATGAATAAGAAGGATGTGTAAATAATGACTCTTTCTCATGTAGCTGAAAGAATCCTGGAGAAGAATTTGGAAAGTATACAGGCTGAACAGAAAGCAATTTTTTTTTTCTAATCTTCAATTCTGTCTCTAATCTGCTTCTTCCCCACCAAACAAAAATAGAGAATCCACCTTCATTCTTTCTGTACTCAGCGTTTAACTTACTCTCCTGCTTTTCTTGAGAAGAGGGAATGCACATCTTTTCCTCTCTATTCTGATATGAGCAGAGTACAAATCAAGATACAGCACTTGCGCAAAATAAAATCTACTCTGGGGAGAGAGAATAGGCCTTCCTCAGCCCTGGCCTCTTATGCAATAGAAGGCTTCATTTGCCTTTTAGAGAGGAAGTCTAGTGTCCATGAACTTCAGATCTCTTTTGGAAGATTATAAGTGAATTTGGACCATGTGGATGCTGCATGACAGGACTGAAGAAACTGAAGAAATATGTTCTCTAAGCTGCTGTATAGAGTCAGAAGATATGATAATTAGACAATGGAGAAGCATAACTTATGTAGAGCTGCTACTTGTCAGAAATCAGTGCTCTGAGGACTAGATCAGCAAACAGGATAGAATCAAAGAAATTTTGTTTTCTTCATTGGGAAAACACATTTTTATCTGTAATTTGAAACCACGTTTGAGAACATTTCCAGGAGCATCCATTCCTCTCATTTCTTGTAAAATGCCTATGGTATTATTAGACTTTAGGGCAAGGAACATTCAACTCAGGTTTTTTTTTCCTTTGGGGATCTGGCACAAATTTAAACGCAATTGTTAAAACATAAGTATCAGTAATAATATAAGTCCCATTTTACCTACAATAGCCTTTCCGAAAAAAACTCAAAACACCAAAACAATTTCTGTGACAAGGAGTGTCACCTGCGATGAATTGATTTGAGTCTCTAGCTTCTTATCATTACAAAAAGTAATTTTACACTGTACTTTGAATAGAAATAATTTCTATTGTTTTTTCCATACAGACAAGAAATTTTAATACTGAAATATCTCTTATAACTCTAATTTTTCTGCAGCCAAGACCAACGAAGAATTCTGTTGACCTCCAAAGAAGCATTAAAAATATTTTTGAAAACAAATTAAGCTCCTTTCCTAAACATTTAGATTTACTGCTTACTCTACAGAATGTTAATAAAAAATTGAAGCATTAGAAATTTGTAACACAGACAACTAAAACAGTCTATCACAGATTTCTAACATATTTAACTCATGCATCAACATTCAGAAAGAAAATTCAAGTAGATTTTAAAAAATTGTACTTACAGTAGCTAACTCATCAAATTTGCCAAACAGCTCATTTAGCAGCTTCACCAGCTCTTGAGCAGTGCACTGTGATGCCAAACTAGTAAATCCCACAATGTCTGCAAACAAAATGCTATAAAGAAGGAAAAAAACCATAAAGATATCAGTACAAAAGAAATCTTTACATCCTCTCTCTTTTCCCGCTGTATGCTCAATGAATATTAAGACAATTACAAAATAAACAAGAAAGTTTGGCAAAGCAGATTATAATAGCAAAAAGAGAACAAAGAGAAAGCTTACCCATATCCTAGGCTTGCTTACAGAACTCCAGCAGAGTGGATCTCCAGAAGGGATCCTTCCCTACTGGTAATCAGCTCTTAAATGGGTTTAGGAGAGGTGGAGCCAGGCTCCACACCTTCCAGCAGCACAGGTGAATTGCCTTCACCTGTGCTCCTCTGGCTGACTCATGGCTCGCCTCAGGAGATCAATCAGAGGTTCAGGCTATGACTCAGCTGTTCCCATACACCCTCTTACAGCAAGAATAGGACCCAAAACGCAAACTCAAACAAGCCACATATGCTATCAAAAGTGCTGCTCAGAATAAAGCCATTATAGATCTGAAACAGTAAGCTAAATAGAGGTTGGTGCTGATACCTATTGTAGACAACCATGATAATCTCTTCAATGCCTATATACTTATCTAATGGGTACATAGGACAAAGCACCATGTTCAAGATTTTCCCCTGAGTACTTCAGGAACAAAACTGCTTCTGCTCTTTACAGATGCGTTCTATTCAGCTTGATTTATCTCTCTGTACAGTTCCACAGTAAAACTGATAAACCTTGCTTGAGGCTTACTGTATACAGAAAGGCATGACAAAATACTGGAGGACTCGTATACTGTAGCTCTGTGATGTGGTTTTGCTGCTCACCTATTAGGAGCCAGCATCTGCAGTGTCAGTCATGACTTCTCTGTACTGTGCTACATGGTTCAGGTAAGTGTCAAGATCCCACCAATTCTCTGCAAGTTTTTAATGTCCAGAAGTTTAATCTACCTTAATAATTCCTACCTATCTGTGAGGACAAAATAACTCCAAGGAAAATAAATACTACAGTGATAGAGAACATAACAGCTATTGTGTAGATTCTGAACCTCAAGTGAACCTGGAGCTATGATCTTTAGAATTACTTAGACCCTAAGTAATTCCATAGTCTCAAACCCCACTGCAGAAAACTAACATTTTAGTTTTAGTTTAGTCAACACCTAGACAATAAATGTCAAGCAAGTCTTTCTTTATGCAAATGACAACAAGCAATCCCATCCCACATAGTCTAAGTATGTTTGACGTAGTATAAAACTTCTCTCCCAAACTGAAAATTTAATTTAAACATTACATACTACCCCTTAATATGCTCTCTCTGTTTAGATAAAATGACAGGTGATAAAAAGGCAGAACTAAGATGTTGCTGCTTTCTCGTAACAAAGTCTGAAGTTTCCCTTGAAGCCACAAAAACAAACAGAGAAAAAAGCAATATAGTTCCCAGCTCAGCCCGTGCTTCCCTCAGTTCATTGAACCTAGCTGATAAAATCCCTTCTCTACCAGAGCAGATAAGGTAACGGATCTCAGCACAAAACTGACTAATTCTGAGTTAAAGGGCTTTAATCTAGAAACAAAGCCTGTATGTTGCCCTGTTAACCCTCAGGTCACTTTCTCCACTCTCTTCTGAGTATATTTTTTGAAACTATTATTCAAGACTTTCTTGGTACAGGGGAAAACTAGCTATTTCATTCTATGCTGTTTAAAAACGACAAAAAGACTTCTTATAATAAAATATCCAGCATTTATCCAACTTTACTTTGCAGTCATGAAAGTGAACCAGATTCATTACTTAATCACAAATCATCCTCCTAAATTACTTGAGGATTTAAAAGGTATTCGAATGTTCATTGAGATCTTTCACTCAATTTGATTTATGTTCAGTTCTCTGCTGTGTTATAACTTAATCCTTGGACAATCTATATTTTAACTTATTTTATATTTCTGCTTCAATTTACATGGCAGTCTACTTTTTTTTTCCTAACCACATTAAATTAGCGGAAGTATCTCCCATGAAACCAACAATGTCCACTTACAAAAGTGAACACTAGGATTCTTTTTAGACTTTTAAAGTAAAAAGAATCTGTTATCTGCTTTTAAGGTGGTTATAAATGAAAAACCCAGTCATAACATGTACACGTAGAATCATATTCTTTTTCATATGAAAGGAATACTAAAGATCACCTAGTTTCAACTCTCCTACTATTGGCAGGCGCACCTCCAAATAGATCTAGTTGTCCAGGGTCCCATCCAGCATGGCCTTGAATGCCTTCAAGGGATGGGGCATCCACAATTTCTCTGGACAACCTGTTTCAATGCTTCGCCATTCTCTGAGTAAAGAATTTCCTCCTAACATCTGATCTAAATCTTTCCTCTTTTAGTATAAAGTTATTATTCCTAGTCCTGATAAACAGTCTTTCTCCAGCTTTCTTATAGGGCCCTAGAGGTACTGAAAAACTGCAGAAGATCTCCTTGAAGCCTGTACTTTTCCAACTCTCACATACTCTCCTTAGTAGGAGAGGTACTCCAGTCCTCTGATCATCCTCAAGGCCTCCTCTGGACCTGCTCCAACAGCTTCAAGTCCTTCATGTGCTGAGATCCCCACAGTTGAATACAGTACTACATGTGGGATCTCAAGAGAGCCAAGAATCATCTCCCTCCATCTGTGCATCATGTTTATTTTGATACATCCCAGAAAATGATTCAGAAAGTGGAAACTGGGGGAGCAATGGCCCTCTTTCTACAAGCGAAGATCAGGTTGGCAACTGCTGACGAAACTGAACATCCATAAGTCTCTGCATCCCAATGAGATGTATCCCAGAGTCCTGAAAGAATTTTCTGACACTCACCAATCCACGTTTAATGATATTTGAAAAGTGATGGTGGTCAGGTGAAGCAATATAGTAATCATTTTTAAGAAGGGTAGAAAGTATGACCCAGAGAACTACAAACTTGTTAACCTCATCTCAGTTCTGGGGTAGATCATGGAGCAGATCCTCCTGGAAGCTATGCTAAGGCATATGGAAAAGAAGGAGGAGATATGGAATAACCAGCATGGTTTCACTAGTGGCAGGTCCTGACCAACCTTGTCTCTTTTTATGATGGCATAATTGCAGCAGCAGGCAAGGGAAGACTCATTGACATCATCTGTCTGGATTTCAGTAAGGCTCTTGACATGGTCCCCTATGACATCCTTCTCTCCAAATTGGAAAGATATGGCTATGATGGATGTACTGTTTGATGGATGAGGAACTGAGGCTGTACCCAGAGAGTGGTGGTCAGTGGCTCAATGTCCAGATACAGATCAGTCCTTCTCTTGTTGAACTTCATGAAGTTGATGATTGTTCAGCTTTAGAATTTATCAAGTTCTCTCTGCAAGGCCGCTCTACACTGGAGGGAATCAACAGCTCATCCCAATTTAGTATTGTCCTCAAAACTAGCATACATTCAAGTGCTGAGTTGTGATACCATCATCTCAAATCATTTCTTTATAAATCATTCCTATATAAAGCACTTGATCCTGTAAAGTACGATTTAGATGGCACTGATTTTGTTGGATTACTTTCTGTTTCTTAACTATCTAATAAAAGCATAGGAACCAAATCAAAGAGAAGAGGAGTTACACATCTCCAGTTTATGTCATCAGCAAAATGTATTCATTATTTTTTTTCTAGTTAGACCTACAGAGCAGCCTCTGGGATACTGTTGGCATGGCAGAGCATTTTCTGGGTACACATATACTCCCTTGCAGATGAAATACTACGGAAACAGCAGAAGTCAATTGTGACAAACTAGGAAGAGATTGCTATTTACTTCTGTTAATGTTGCTTGGGAAACTGATTTCTAATCCCATCTGGAGAATCAGAAGGACATCAAGCAAACAACAATGGAGTTACTGAGGGGATCAGGGAAGACGAAGCAAGATCTAGTGAGAAGTGATTACATTTAAATGCAGTTGTATTCCATTCTTAACTGAAGTTAAAACACCCTTGGTTCTGTGCAGGACAAGCAATAATTTCTGGTCAGCAACATCTGCTCTAACGGTTCCAGCCAGCAAGGCCTTGGGAGTCACACAGTGATGTCACTGTGCTGACACACAGGCACCATAGTGATATTTGTGCTTTTCTCACTAGAACCTGAGCTAGTTCAGTTAGATTTCACTTGGCACTAGCAGAGTGAAGACTAGCTAATCACAGAAATGGCTGCAAGTGCAAACTTCAAGCATACTGAGACAAGAGAAACTGAAAATGAATCATCTGCAGCAGAAAATTCCTTTGATCTGGAGTTTCCTTGGAAAGCTAAGGGCTGAAAAGATACTGGCTTTGCCAATGCTCTCCTTAAATGAAATAAGAGGTAAATATTCTGTTTCCTCTTCATCAGTGAAAGTTTCTTAAACCTTCTTTTCCATTACTGATGGGATTACCTATGGGAAAATTCTGACAGACTAATAAAAGTGTTTTATGTACTGAAGACTCAAAAGACTGTCATCTTCTCAGGAGGATGAATGCTCTTAAGGTTAATACTCTACAATGCTAGGCAGTGATATCCCTTGATTTAATTTCTAAGCTAACATTTACCAAGGTTCTGAGAAACCACGTGCTTTGGAGGGGCCATCTCTGAAAAAAATCAAAGAACAATACTCAGAAGATTTGAAAAGATAAATATTTAGCTTTCCTTGTTACAGAAAGGTTATTGCAGAATCACAGAATGTTTTGGGTTGGAAGGGACATTTAAGATCACCTAGATCCACCCCCCCTGCTTTAGGCAGGGATACCTCCCTCTTGACTAGGTTGCTCAAAGCTCCATCCAGCACGGCCTTGAATGGTTCCAGGAATTGGGCATCCACATCATCTCTGGGCAACCTGTTCCAGTGTCTGACCACCCTCACAGTAAAGAATTTCTTCCTAATATCTAATCTAAACCTATCCTCTTCCAGTTTAAAAAAATTTCCCTCACCCTCTCACTAAATGCCTTTATGAAAAGTCCCTCCACAGCTTTCCTGTAGGTCCCTTTCAGGTATTGAAAGACTGCCATAAGGTTCTCCTGGAGTTTTCTCTTCTCTAGACTGAAAAGACCTGTCTCTCTCAGCCTGTCCTCGTAAGTGAGATGCTCCAGCTCTCTGATCATCTTCATGGCCCTCTTCTGGACCTGCTCCAATAACTCCATGTCTTTCTTATGTTGGGGGCTCCAGAACTGGATGCAGTACTCCAAGTGGGGTCTCACTAGAGCAAAGCAGAGGGGCAGAATCACCTCCCTCGACCTGGTCACAATTCTCCTGATGCAACCCAGTTGGACTGCTCTGCAAGTGCATGTTGCTGGCTCCTGTTGTATATTTCATCAATTGACATCTCCAAGTCCTTTGCCTATGGCCGCTCTCTAGCCATCCTCTGCACAATCTGTGCCTGTGCTTAAAATTGCCCCAACCCAGATGCAGGACTTTGCACTTGGTCATGTTGAAATTCATGAGGTTGTCATGGGTCCACCTCTCAAGCCTCTCCATGTCCCTCTGGATGGCATCCTTTCCCTCTAGTATCTCAACTGCACCACTCAGCTTGGTGTTATCCGCAAACTTGCTGAGGGTGCACTCGATCCCACTGTTCATACCACCTATAAAGATGATAAATAACACCAGTCCCAGCATTGATCAATAAGGAACACCTCTCATCATTTGTATCCACTTGGACATTGAGGGATTGACCACAAATCTCTGAGTGTGACCATCCAGCCAATTCCTTGTCCACTGAGTGTTCTATCCATCAAATCCATTTTTCTTGAGTTTGGTGACCCGGATGTCATATAAGACAATATCTTCCTGGTCACCAAATTGGTGACAGACAGAACTGATAAAGGGAGAAGCAGCTGTGCAGATCGTGATCTGTGGAAAGTGCCTGGACCTTGCTCCAGGAGCAGAGGTGAGAGGCAAACTCGCCTATGTAAGATGTGCACAGGTGCAGGACCTCCTGCAACAGGTGGCTGAGCTGCAGGAGACAGCCAAAAAGCTGTATGCTGTCAGGGAGGCAGAGCTAGAAGAAGACAGCCAGATTCACATGCAGTCTGCATTGAATCCACAGTCCAGGGCCAAACAGCCCCAAACTTCTCCATTGGCACATCCAGTTGGAGGGGAAGGCAAGAGTAATGACAAATGGCATATTGCCACAAGAAAGACAAGCCTGCCCCAAATTGAGAGGTGCCTCTGCAGAACTGCTTTGTGGTTCTGCAGACTGAGAAGGAACAAGAAACTCTAACAGGTAAGTCATCAGAGCTGAGAGGCAGTCAGACTGTTCCCCATTACATAGCAGCTACTGCAGCTAAGAAAAAGTACCAGGTGATAGTGCTGTGTGATTATCTTCTGGGGGGTACAGGGGCACCCGTTTGTTGTCCTGACCTGCTATCTAGAGAGGTCTGCTGCTTGCCAGGAGCCTGCATCAAGGATGTGACAGAGAGGTTGCCAGACCTTGCACATCTCATGGACTACTTACTACCCACTGCTGCTGTTTCATGTAGGCACCAGTGGCACAGCTGTTAGCAACCTGGAGAATGTCAAGAGGGACTACAAGGAGCTGGAAGCAGTGGTGAAAAGCTCAGGAGCACAGGTAGTCTTCTCATCAATCCTCTCAGTTAGGGGAGTGGGAAGAGAAATGACTGATAGAATTAAGAAAATGAATTCATGGTTAAGGGAGTGGTATCATGAACAGGGCTTTGGCTATTTATGTCGTGGAACTAGTTTGGGAAATCTGGTCTTCTGAGGGGGGATGGGGTTCATCTCTCAGAGAAGGGGATGACCATCTTTGGCAACAAGCTTTCCAATTTAATCAGGAGGCTTTTAAACTAGAGTTGCTGAGGGAGGGGATTCTCAAACCATCTCACCTTGAGGCTGATGTTAGTAATGGATCCCCTGGGCCTGGAGTTGGATCACAGGCCAGTAAGACAGCACCTAAGATGCAGGATAAGGGAATTCCAATTGGTGAATCAGCAGCCTCAATGGGAGCCCAAATCAAATGCCTGATGCATGGAGAACAAGCAGGAAGAGCTGCAGGCACGTGTGTGCCCGAAGTGCTACGATGTCACTGGCATCACTGAGATGTGGTGGGATGGCTCTCATGACTGGAATGTAGAAATACATGAGTATAAATGCTTTAGGAAAAACCCGCAGGGGAAGAAGGGTGGGGGTGTTACCCTCTACATCAACGTCCTGCTGGAGTCCTTGGAACTCCATTTGGAGATAGAAGAGGAGCTGACAGAGAGCTTATGGTTTAGGATTAATGGGAAGGCAGGGGAAGAAGTCATTGTAGTTGGAAATCCACTACAGGCCACAGGATTAGGAAGATAGAGTGGGTGAGGCCCTCAAATAGAAGAATCTTCACATTCACAAAATGTGGTCCTTATGGGGGACTTCAATCAGCCTGACATCTTTTGGAGGTACAACATAGTAGGGCATCAGAAATCACAGAGGTTCCTGGAATGTGTTGATGTAATAATGGATATGTTTGAATAGGGTTTTAACTATAAAAATCCCATTTCTATAACATCCTAAATACCATACTTTGTACCAATAGGGCAATTTCAGAAGTGAATAGAAAATAACAAAAGATAACACTATCACAGAGAAACTGCTGCCTTGTCCTAATCTCTCCTTGCACCAGCCAAGGATTTTGCCCATCCATGTAGTGAATATGAAAGCTGAAATTTGTCCAGGCTTTTTTGGTGTTAATTTTAGAGCAGATCAGTTCCTCAGTTTAGTTCACCACTGGAAGTTCACTGCTTCCTGAGTGATCAAATATTTGGCAAGAAAGGATCTGACCAGAGGAGAAAGGGGAATTCAGAGGTGAAACATGCAAACAGACATAGCATTGCCTTGCTTGCTTTTGTTCTTTTTTAAAATACCGCACATAGAATGTGGTGGAATGACTGAACACAATTGGCTTTCTTTAGGAATCTGCAGTGTTAAGAGTAGAAACAAGCACAGAGCAAAAACAAAAGCAGCACTTAGGAAAATGCCCAAACTGAAATGAAATGGACAGCTGAGGAAACTTCTACCACCAAGTTGCTTACTTAAATTGAGTGGAATTCATCTAACTACGACTACCATGCAATGCTGTAATTGTTACTGTTGCCATGCTTACGAGCTGCCTTTGCTTTTCACTGTAGTTAAATTATTTTGCAAACTACATTCCACGTATGTAATCATAGAATATCCTGAGTCAGAAGGAACCCACAGGGATCATCAGCTTTAAGTCTTGACTCCACACAGGACCACTCAAAACTCAAACTCTATGTCTGAGAGCATGTCCAAATGTTTCATGAAGCCCAGCAGGCTTGATGCCACTACCCTGGGGACTCCGTTTCAGTTCCTGACCACTCTATCAGTGAAGAACTTTTCCTAACACCCAACCTGAGCCTCTTCTGGTGCATCTCCATGCCGTCCCCAGGGTCCTGTCATGGTCACCAGAATGAAGAGATCACTGTTTGCTCATCTGTTTCCCTTAGTTAGGAAGCTGTAGGCCACAGTGAGGCCTCCCGTCAGTCTCTTCTTCTCTAGCCTGAAAAAAAATCAATGGACTTGAACCCCTTCATCATCTTCATAGCCGTCTTTTGGACACTCTCTAACAGCGTTATGTCCCTCCAAATTGTGACAAAGACCATCAAATTTTCAAGATCACTGAGTAATATTCTGGTATGTTAGGTATTTTGTACCAAACAAAGAAGCAGCAGCAGAACTGTGGAGTGAAGAACATGCTGGTAAAGGATTGATTTTCACCAGATTATGACAGTTCTTTTTGACCTCTACTTTGCGAAGTTTCCACAGTTTCCGCAGTTTCTGTTTTAATCACTGTCTTTTATATGGTGAAATGAGAGATAATGAAGTTTATATGGGGAAGATCTTGTTCTTCCTGCTTAGGTACAAATGCATGTAGAGACCTGGTATGCTTTTCTTATACTGTTATCTTACTTCCAGGTGTAAGGCAAATTTAAAGCTACTGATTTTTCTCTTTTCACATGCAGCTGTTGCTGAATAGAAAACTTATTTACATTTTGAAAGTTAAGTTAATGAACTGTGAGAGAGGGGAAAGAGCAGTTCTTTCTGTATATTACACTTCTTTTGAAAATAAATTTTAAAAAAATGACAAAACCATAACACAACACTGCATTAGGAGAAATTAACTGAAAGAAAAAAATGTAAGTAAAAGTGATCAATAATTCAGTTAAACAGAATTTTAATTTTAAAGCAATTCACTTAAAAATGAAAATTCTAAGTTAAAAATAACGAGTTACAGGGTAAGAAAATCTCTCAATTGGTCATACAACATTTCAGATTCTGGGCCTTTAGTACTTCTTTCTGCAAAGGTCAAGCATTATGTGCGAACACTGTAAAAAAAAGGATCTGCATCTATTAGAACTTAATTACAAGAGTTCAAGCACGGTAATTGAAGGAGTACAAAGTGTTCAAGCTTTTATCCTCTTTTTTGACAATTTTCATACCATCAGACAGTTGATCAGGAAACTCTAATACTCAAGATCCAGTGTTAGATAAATGGCATTTTTTAACAGCACTGCTGAATCACAGAATGGCCAGGGTTGGACAGGATCTCAAGGGTCATGAATCTCCAACCCCCCTGCCACATGCAGAGTGTATAATCAATGGATATCAAGATGTTACAATCACAATATAATCAAGAGGCAAAGTGGACAATGATAACAAAAGAGAATAAAATGGAAGGCTTACCCTTCAGCTGGGCTCACCACAAAACACCAGAAGAGGTGATCTCCAGAAGAGATCCTTCCCCACTGGTAGCCAGCTCTTAAATAGGTCTAGGAGGGGTGCAGCCTGGCTCCATCCCTTCCGGCAGCACAGGTGAATTGCCTGCACCTGTGCTCCTCTGGCTGACTCATGGCTCGCCTCAGGTGATCAATCAGAGGTTCAGGCCATGACTCAGCAGTTCCCATATACAGAGCCACCAACCTCCACATTCAATACCAGACTAGGCTGCCCAGGGCCCCATCCAACCTGGCCTTGAACACCTCCAAGGACGGGGCATCCACAGTCTCTCTGGGCAGCTGTTTCAGCTCCTTACCATTCTCTCTGAATACATGGGAGTAAAATTCCTAACATTCATAGCTTACACAAATGGTCTTCAGTTAATATACATGACTTGTGTTATGTATGCAGATGTTTTCCAAAGGTATGTTACATATTCAGAGGTTTCCTACAAGTATGTTACATATTCAATGACTGATTCTAAGCAGGATCTCCTATTTTCTTGTTACAAAGACTCTGCAGAACTTCCTTATCTCCTTCATTCAGAGACAAAGCTTTATTACCAAAACAAATTGCAGAGCAGGAGTATCCATCAATGAGCACTAGCAAGGTTAATACTATTGTTACAACTTGCATTGCTGTCAGTAAAATAATATAACAGAGTTTCTCCAAATTGTGAATTTATAAATGTCTGCCCCAGCAGGCATTTTCAATTTGCTACGTATGAGCAATTTGGAGGAGAAAAGAATCCCTCCAATTACTGTTGTTCCTAAGGCCCTTTGCACATTCTTTTGATGCTACTGTCAGCTGTGCATGGAGCTGTGCTCTTCCATAGGATGTATTCATTGACAGGCCTTTTTAAGCTTTAAAGTGCCACTATACAGAAATATTCAATTTATATTGAAGGAGGTTAATTATTTCTGCTGCGGAAAGAAAAATAAAACCCTGTATGAATGAATAATTTTTCACATGCAGGATCTACTGCTTGAATTTTTTAATTTTTTTTAACATTTAGATGGCTTTAGATGGCTGACATGAGTATGTTGGTTGTGAGTCCTTTTCTTTTCCACTAAAAAAAAAAAAAAAAAAAGACAAAAATAATGCAGTTTACTAATTTTGTGTTTACTAATGCAGTTTACTGATTTCTGTCTTTCTGGAAGGTGATGTTTGTCAGGAAAAAAGGAAAGGATTACAATAAAAAAGGAAAATACATCATGTATTTTCTGTTTCCCAGTAAGAAGCTTTGACGTTTGAAACTCCAATTTAGAAATATAGAGGAGTTTTTCATTTGTTGTAATTTTGTCACACTGAGCGGTATGAAAAGAGCAAATCATGAGAATACAAGAATGGTCCCTTAGCTCTGGCCAGATTAACTGCCACTACTCAAAAGGAAAAAGTTGTTTCCATTTCCTTTAAAAGGAAGGTTGGTTTGTTTAGCAGTAGGGATTAATACGTTAGTTTTAGAATCAATATAGTAATTTAACAAAAGGGATCCGTAAGTTCTAAAACTTTCCATTTCTACTTTAGTGGGTATAGTCTTGTTTTCTTTAATAATTTTGCACTGGGGACATAATAGAATATTTCTGTCTTTTCGTATCAAAACGTGCAAGGACATTTTCCTCAGGTTCCACATATATTGTTTTTAAGAACTGTCTCACTGTGGCCTAATAAGCAATGGAAATCTTCCAAACTGGGTAAAAGTGGATGAAAACTAGTCAAAGATTTCAGTAATGAAATCGATTGTGAAAAAAGGGGAAGAAGTAGGTGGGCACTTGACCACCCTAAATGCCACTAAGCATGCTCAAACAGACATTGGCACATCTCTGTGAGTCCTAGAAAAAGAATGAATATGTATGCCGATGTACTACGTATGCATGTATTAACTATGTAGAACCTGAACTCTGAAGTGTGCACTTGCTTGTCAAGTCACCCAGCATGCATCATGATGAATAAAGAAACATTGCTTTCTAATGCCTCATGGGAGTTTGGGAGTTTTCTTCCCTGATTTCAGATGACAAAGTCCACATCTTGTTACTGGCACTTCATGAAAGAATCCTATAGAACTGCCCTATACACTGGTGTCAGGGTGGCATGAGCAGGAAGTTTCCCCTGCATCATTCAAATACGTGGAGCTACACAGCTCCCACGGTGAAGCAGGTCCACTGGGACCAGCTAGCAATATCTTCCTGATCATCTCGTGCACTCTTCCCCACCTTTTCTGTTACTGAATTCAGTAGTTGCATTAGTAGCAAAAGAAATTGTTACACAAAACTGTATAATCTCCAGTTTTCACGTATCTTCTCTGAAGATCTTTTCTTTCATATTAAAATCTCATGTTTTCTCCATTTACTTCAAAATACCTTCCTAAAGTCAGAGAGTGAATTCACCTCTCCAGATAGGGTATTCAAGTTCAAAATGTTGTATGAACTTCACATGGAAGAGGTGAGTAATCTGCAAGAGTATTATAAATTATATGAAATGCCATTTCATGCAGAAAAAGGGCATTCTTGAGGTTAAGTCAAAAAGTCTTCAGCACAACAGTGAACCCAGAATCGTTATAATCAACCGCAGATTTCAACTGCAAAGTAAAGCAGTTTACGAAGACTTGTAATTCCGTAACAAACATTAAGACCTGCTGTGCTTGTAAATTACAAAAGTATATTGTGATGTAACCCAGAATATATCTAACCACCACATAGCTTTTTCCTCACCCTTACAGCAAGATTGGAGAAAAAAAAAAAAAAGAAAAAAAAAAGAAAACGTAGGCTGAGATAAAAG
>NW_024884342.1:0-53172 GCF_019232065.1 Centrocercus urophasianus
CCGTCCCTGCCCGCTTCTTTCCCCCCTGGGTTCTCTGGTGGTGGCAGCCTCCGCCAGCACCGGGGGCAAACGGGATGCGCCGAACCCGGTGATTTCTCACTCGGTGCACGCGTGGGCCGTGTTTCTCGTGGTGCCATGTGCCCGCTCCGTGTCTGCCCGTCCGTGCCACGCCTGTGTGCCGTGCCAGTATGCGGCAGTGGCACGCTCCTGCCCCGTGCCAGTAGAAGTACGGGTGAGCGGAGGAGGTGGGAGCAAGATGTGAGCCTGGAGAAGGGAGCTGACGCGGGCACGGAGGTGCAGGCGGGGGTACTTGGCTGCTTGCTGCCCTCACCCCACTCCCTTAACCCGTCCCACACATCCCCGAGCTGACAGTTGGGTTTGCCTCGCTGGAGGCGGCGCGGTGACAGCAAGGTGCCTTCTGTCACACGGAAGCACTGAAATTAATGATTGAAACGTGCCGCTGTGAATCGCATTGAGCCCTTCTACCCCGTTAGGTCTCTGGTCGGCTCTGAGCCGTTTCCTGGTGCCGCCATCCAGGTTGTGCAGAGCCCGGAGTGACACCGATGGAGTGGGACAGGGGGAGTGCAGGAAGTCCCAGTTTGGGATTTTCTATCCGAAGGCACACAGCACAGGGTGCCTCGAGGAACTTGCTCACACGCTGCAGTATTTTTGCTGACCACTAAAAATAAGATGGACATCCTTTAAAGCCTCGGTCAGCCGTGGAAGCACGGCTTTCTCAGGGGACAGCTGCAAGGAGCAGTTGGGGAAGGGTGGAAGTGGCAGAAAAGAGAAAAATGCTCTGCATGATTGGGATCAGTGGCCATTTTTCTGGCACAGGCGAGGTCAGGCTCAGCACATGGGCGTCTTGCGGGCACGGCTCGGGGCAGGGACCTTTTCCCATTCTATTTTCCCCAGTGATGAATTGACAGCCTCCCGGCCATGGGAGGTGCTGCACAGTGCTGGCTCCAGCAGCGCAGGATGGGGCGTTGTGTGGGTAGGGCTGTGCCATGGCAGGAGCAGGAAGGAGCACGTTGGAGTCTCAGTCTGTAGGAGGACCTGAGAACTGCTAAACCCTGCGTGGGGTTCCGGGAGGACCCCTCATAGATGGGCCCAGAGCTCAGCTCCCTGCTTTGGGTCCCAATCCAGCACAGATCCAACAAGGCTTTAACTTGCGCTGCATGGGTAATCTCATGGCATGCCAGATCATAACGCATGAAATTGAGGCCACTCTTGTCTTTAAAAATAGAAGGGGAAAGGAAAAAATATAAGTGTGTTTGGTGGCGCTGGCATTCGGGCTCTCAGTTCTGGATGACAGACACCGTTGTTGAGCGCAGAGGATCTGCTGAGGGCTCCTTTGCACACAAACACGTGATAACGGCCAGTCCAGGGCTGCTCACGCTCTGAAAGTTGTCCTCACTCACTGCCAATTAATATGAACTGGGCATCGCTTCTCTTTGTAAAGCTTTGCCACGCAGGGTACCCCAGGCTGTGGGCTGTCGTGTTGGTTTATGATCATTCTCTCACCAGGAGAGACATAAAAATGAGGGAGTTGGGAATTAGCGGTTGTAACACCCAGAAAATACTCCGCTGGGAACGTGAAGGAGGTTTGGCTGAAATGGGAGATGAGCTGAGGGGCTGCAGTGGGGTTCTGGAGCATGTGGGGAAGTTGAGCGGTGTGAGCTGTGAGGTCTCTTCTCATGGCAGAAGAGCGAGGGTCCCCATTTGGAGGAGGGACACATGGAAGGACTTCAGGAAAAGAAAAGGGGAGATAAACATGTGTGCTGCAGAGGATAAGCCTGAAACCGACTGTCAGGAGCCAGAAAGATGCTTCCTTTGTGGCCATTTCATTCCTCGCCGTGGCACTCCGGCCTTCCTTTGAAGTGCTGATGTTTATCAGGGCCGGGGCAGCACAGCACTGTGCATGGATGGATCCAACCCAGCGATATCCCATCGCTTCCTGCCTTCCCCTCTGCTCCGACCCCACAGCTGCTCTCCATACCCGGCCCCGATCCATGCAGCGCTGCAGGGCGCCGGCCAGGTGGGCACCGTGATGTTTTGGAACAAATAATCACAGGGGGATTAGTTGTATTTTGAAACAAATGTCACAACTGAGCGGTATCCTGGGCGACTGGGCAGCTCCCTTCGTGGGAGCCGCAATGCGGAGGTGGATGCGGAGAGGGAGAGGTTTGTGGACCATCAGGAAATGGACACAGGGAAGAGAACCGAACTGCAGCACTGCATTGGACAGCTAGGAAGGAACCTGTAGTGTAAATCCATGCTTGGCTTTGGAAGGTGCTAACAAAGCATGGCAGCAGCTCCCTGGGATCACCCCTGGAACATCCCACTGGGCATCACTGCTGGTCCATTCCTCACACAGCGGCTCTCAATCTCCAGTAGTGCCAACTCTGAGGTTTTTCCAAGTAGAAACTATTCCTGACTTTAATCAAAACCTAATTTAGATCCAGGTCAGATAAAAAGTTGAAACAGCTAAGGGTAGTCCGCAAAAAGCCCGCATTCCTTCTGGAGCCCATTGAATTTCTGTCTGTGTCACAGCATCAAAACATTATTTGGTGTCTCCTGCCTGGGACCGAGGCAAGTTGAGGAGTGGGAGCTACAGACTGAGTTGGGATTTGTGGGAATAACAGGTGCTGCTCCCACCTTCTTACTCCAGCTTCAGAGCTCTGGGAATCAGACCACGTGAGTGCTCGGTTGGTGAGCGTGGGGGAAAAAAAAGATAGGAGAAAAAAAGGGGAAGGGGAAAAAAAAGCAGAAGAAGGAGTGCAGCAGTTTCTGGTTGGACTGAGACCCACCAGGTGCTGGGGCAGAGCGGGCAGGGGCTGCACTTCGGGACTGCATTACATCCCTGCACTGGGTGAGGACATCAGTTGGCACCTGCCTGCACTCTGCATACAGCACTGCACCTCAGGGTCAGCGCGTTTGCTGCTCTCCTCTTCATTGTTCAGGAGAAAGAAGAAAAACCTCAGCCAGGAGGAAATGTCCGGGAGCGGCTGCATGGACGTGGTGTGAGCAGAGCTGGAGGGGACAGGTGCAGGGAGATCTCATCGTCTGTGTGGCAGGGAAATGATGTGCATTGAAAACAGCTGTGCGGTTTGGGAAGTGGAACGGTGAGCTCAGAGCAGCGCAGGGATGTGGGCTCTTGTGCTCTCAGCCCAGAGGAGCGGCTCTCCTTCCCTCTAGGTGTCATTCGTTCCTCTATAGGTGCATCTGTGTGGGCTGTCCTCCCCCATTGCCATTGTCCTCCTCTGAAATCCATGCTGTGGGTGCGCTCTGGCAGCAGCTGCAGCTGCAGACATCTGCAGGGGCTTTGCCTGCAGTGCTCCGAGGTCAGGGCACTGGGACAGCAGGGCAGCCATGTTCCTAGCCTGCCTCTATCCCACCTCCTCACACCAAAACGCTCAGACAAAGCTGTTAACTGACAGAAGATGGTCCTCACTGTGGCCCTGCCTGTCTGGGGGGCTCACTGCAGTGTGAGCATCGCTGCAGCAGCACATCCTGCAGGGCTGGGTGCTGGGAGAGCCCCGTGGGATGGGATGCTGCTCCTTCCTCCCAGCTCCAGCAAGACAGCAGCTGAGTGGCCACTGAGGCGACTATTTCCTTTTTTATAGGGGCAAATGGTTAGGGTTTTTTTTTTTTTTTGCTAGATTTCTTGGTATCTTCCCAGGGGTGCCAAAGGTCACCCCGGTCCCAGGATAACGTGGATTCTGTGTCACACTGGGCCTCAACGGGTTAATTTTTGTGCTTCTCTCCCCAGCTCGCTGCGGACTCTGGCTGGGACAGAACATCTGTCTGTTGCTATGGCTGCAGTACACTTGAAGGGGATGACTGGATAATTATTGCAAACATCCATCCTGCCTGATGTGCTCCTGGACCTTGCTGGCCCAAGCGAGGGGCAGCGGCCGGGCAGCTCCAGAGCCGGCCTTGGCCATGGGGACCCTACCTAGGGACGGCGCCTTGGCAACACCTTTTCATTTGCATAATTAATGAGGCCGAGGCTGCAGTGCTCCTGGGAAATCCGTCGCAGAGCAGCAGCGATGAAATGGCACGGAGGGCTCGAGCCTTCTCGGCAGCTCAGAGCTCTGCCCCCAGCTTTGGGGCTGGCAGGGGGATGTTCTCCTGTTCCCATTCATTTACCGCCCACTTCTATGGGAACAGATTGCTCCGGGCCCGATCCTGCACACACCTCCTGCAGGCGTGGGCTCTGGGTACAGCACTGGGTGCAAACCCACTGCCTGCAGCACCGCTGTGCCTGCCAGGCCCGGCCCTATGCCTCGTGTCCCGGCCTATTCCCACATCTGAAATAACACAGCAAGAAATGACACCGAGGTTCCCCGTCTGACTCGGTGCTGCTGTGCTCTTTGCCCAGCCGCACAACTTCAATGCGTCCATTGTATGGGTTTTTTTTCTGTTTATCAACAAGTGGAGGGACAGTATGTCAGCAGGGGGGAGAGCCGGGGCTGGGATGAGCATGAGTGTCCTCACTCAGGGCAGCATCACAGCATCACAGCAGGGACCCTCTGTGGGGCTCCGTGGGAGCCAGGCTGTGCAGGACAGGGCAGCCCTGCTCGCCCCAATGCCTGCGAGGTTGGCAATACGTAATCACAGAGTGCCAACAAATCAGAACAGAACACAACAGAACTCATGTCTGCTTCATGGCCACAGGTGCAATGACTGCGGAGCGCTCCCCAGGACTGGCGCCTTGCTGGGAGCTGGGGCAGATCTGTGAGCCCCTGCACGGCCCTCTTCGATGGGAGGGTGATGGGAAGGGCCACATGCTGCTCCTGGCCCTGCCTGATCGCTATCGCCCCAGCAGTTTTGTGTATGATTCAATAAACTCCTTTGCTTGCACAACTTACTCGATTCTCATCAGCATGACTCAGGTGCAAATGATCCGCTCACATTAGCAAGGGAGAGAGTCAAACCCCACGGCTGCAAAACCTTCAGGAGATCCAAGTTTTGATTCAGGTCGGCCTGGAGGGCAGCCAAGCTCTTCCCTCTGCGGCGGAGGGAATGGGGTGCGTGTGGGTGGAAGCACAGGCATTGCCCAGCTCTGCCAAGGGGGGGGGTCCCAGGGCGTGCCACGGTTTGCTAAGCCCACTGAAGGTCTGTCAGAATCCGGGGGACTGCTGGGTGCCCAGCTGCCAGGGTCACACGCTGTGCCGTGGCAGGGAGCAGGGTGTCACCTCCTGGCAGGCCCAGTGCCGGTCCGGCACTCTCCGATGGGGAAAGGACTCCTGCGGGCAGCTCCTGGTGCTGCGATGCCGGTGGGGAGGGGACACGCAGGCCGTGGCTGGAGTACAGAGCTGAGCTGTGCCTTGCTGCGGGAGGTGGAAGGAGCAGCTTCAGCGAGGCTCACCCAAAATGTGCCCTTACCTGGAGCTCACAGCGGGGGGGTGGGGGCCGCCCCCCCCCCCCCCACGTCCCGGGTTTGGCCCCATTTCAACGGGGCTTGGCACCATATGGTGCACGCTTTATTTGTTCTGCCGCCACTCGGGAAGCAGGGCAGGGGCTCATTGTCTGCAGCAGGAGGTGGGACGCAGCGCGGGGCCGTGTCCGTGTCCAGGGAAGCGCTGCCTCCCGCTCGGCGCAGCGCGGACCCTCAGCGCCCCGAGCCCCGCGGAGCTCCCACGCGCTCAGCCCCCGGCACGCAGCGGGACTCGGGCGGGTGGGAGGAACGCGTGGCAGCGCCGAACCTGACTCATCGCAGCACAGGCAGTGATCCTGCGACAGCGATGCTGGGCTTGCCCAGCACCAAAAAGTGACAGCTCGCTCCTCCCACCCGGCTGCGGGAGCGGGAGCGGGAGCCCTCCCTCCCCTGCACGCCCGCGCCCCCTCTGTGTGCCCGCACCGCATCCCGCAGCCCCCGTTCCCATCCAGAGCTGCTGTTCTGTCCCGACGCTGCTCGGCGCTTGGCTGCTCCGATTCGGCTACAGAAATGGGGGAAGGGGAGAGGATACTTAGAGCCTCCTAGGCCCATCCCTGCAAAATTTGCATATATTTTTTTTTTCCCTGGGCCCTAAGTAAGACGTTTCTGAGGGGAAGCGAAAGCGTCTCCGTCCATCCTCGTGGATGCTGCGTGCTGGGACAGCAGCAGCCGCTGGTGGAGGGGATGTGGCCCTGTGCCCACCATGGGAATGCTGCAGGCACAGCCGGGCTGCCCCCCACTGCTCCCTGCCCACCCTATCAGGACCCTTTTCTCAGCAGTTCCACAATCCAGAGGCTCTCTCTCTGCTGACCCAGGATCAGGTCCCGCTGCACACAGGAGGAGCCCTGAAGGTGCCCGGCTGCACAGATCTGCACCTTTTTTCCTTTTTTTTTTTTTTTTTTTTGGCCAGAATTTCCAGCTCGTCCCTCCTCTCGTGTATAATTCAGTCGCATGAAGAGAAGCCGTGCGCGGAGGGGAGAGGATGGGGAAACTTGCAAAGTCAGCCGCGGAGAGGGAATCTGTGTCAGAAAGCATTACAAAGGGAGCGGGGGGATTGGCTCCAGTTGCTTCCAGTTGCTGTTTGTTTGTGCCAACCCCTTCGGAAATTGCCCAGCGCAACGCACGGCTCTTTCTTTCCCTGCGTCCCTCTCTCTCCCTTTATTGCACTGCAGACTCCGGCTGGGACAGCCCATCTCTGTTGCTATGGCTGCAATATGCTGGAAGGGTTTGGCCGGATGATAATTGCGAGCATCTCTCTCCTTCCTGCCTTGCGGTTCCCCGTCCCCCGTCCAGAGATTCTGGCGGATCCTCGAACCTCTCCGTCTCCCGCACGGCGAAAAGCCGTGCGGCGGGGTTTTAAGACGCATTCGATCCGACAGCGCTGTCTGTGCGCGGGGCGGCGGGGCCGTGCGGGCAGCCCCGATCCCGCAGCGTCGCCGAGGGCCCCTCCTCGGGGAGCGGGGGGGCACGGCTGGGGCGCGGCGCAGCTGATCCCGAGCGCGGAGCGCAGCTGAGCCCCGCCCGGCTCCCCCCCAACCTCCCCCCCGCCTCCCACCCCGGCAGCTGCCGCAGCGGGGGCAGCGCGGAGCCGGCCCGGGGGTGCGGGGCGGTGTGCGGGGCGGTGCGGTGCTCTCTCCTCCCCTCCGCCCCGCCGAGCTCTCAGATCCCAGCCCGGACCGGAGGCGGGGGATGAGGGAAATGAAAGTGGCAGGCAGGGGAGGGCAGGGCGGAGAGAGCCGGAGCGGGGAAAAAGGGGGGAGACGTGGGGGGATGGGGGGCGGGGGGGGGGAGCAAATCCCCGGTGCTGGGAGGGAAAGAAAGGGCTGCGCGCGGGCGGGGGCGCCGGGCAGGAGCTGGAGCCGCGCCCGGGCGGGACGGTGCCCGCAGCCCCAGCGCCGGGAGTGAGGAGCGGCGGCTGGGCGGAAAACGGCGGGCTCTGCCGGCTCCTTTCAGCCCCCGGTGCCGCCGCCCCGCAGCAGCGGGAGGTTGGGGATGGAGGGGGGGGGGGGGGCGTGCGGCCGCGGGGCACGGAGCGCCGCAGCGCGGAGCCGCGTCCCGAGGAGCAGCGCTGCGAACGGGAGCCGAGCGCTGCAGCAGCTGCACGGCCCAAGGAGCCGCGCCCGGCCGGGCTGCGCTGCGCTGCGGGCTCTGCCATCGCCCGGCCCCCCGCGAAGCTTCCCATGGTGCCGGAGCCTGGAGCTTTGTAGGGCTGCTTGGGGAGAAGCCCCCGGCTGCGGGCACGGCTCCATCCCATGAGCTGTGCTGGCAGCGGGGGGAGGGGGGGGGTCGGCAGCAGCACGCCAAGACCTCGCCTTGGCTCGCTTTGCCCTGTCCTCGCCGTGGGGCCATCTGTGCCGTGCAGCTGAGAGCCGCAGCGGCCGTGCCGTGCATTGCCGTGCATTGCTGTGCCGTGCCTTGCATTGCCGTGCCGTGCCGTGCCGTGCGTTGCCGTGCATTGCCGTGCCATGCCGTGCTGTGCCGTGCCCTCCTGGGGCTGCAGCCACACTGCGGTGTTTTCCCCATCGTGAGTGCCATGTGATGGGTTGGGATGAGTTGAAATGGAATGGGTCGGGATGCGATGGGGTTTGGTTGCAGCCTTGGACCCATCGTGAGCACTGCGTCCCTCTGCCCCCGGCTCCTGCTCCCCTCTGCGCCGTGCCCTGTGCCTCCCTGCGCTCCTGATTACCATCTTGTTTTGAGCCTCTACAGCGGCTGTAATTTGATGCTCTCAAAGTTGGTGTTTACGAGGGACGAGGCAGCCATCAGAGGGCTCTTCTTGTTCTCCCAGTGAAAGAATATTCCTCCGTCTGAGCGCGTGCCCACACCGTGTGCCAAGCACTGCTGGGTTACACCCGGCACCTTCCAGACACGCTCACGGGGTCAGCACCTCTGGATCTACAGCAGAGCCTGAGGGCACTGCATTGCTCCAGGCAGAGGCCGGGAACCACAGGGTGCTCAGCGGGGTGGGTGGCACTGAGCCCAACAGCACCCGGCCACGTGCTTTGGGCCTCCCACCGGCCAGGGGGTGTGCAGGGCAGCCCTGCAGGACTCATCAGCTCCCTGCTGACAAATCTCTTCACTCACAATAGAGCAGAGCACAACGCAGCTCGGTCCGAGGCCCCCCAGCATGGCTGCAGCCCTGCATTGCTACCTCTTCACTCCATGGGGCTGGGCAGCAGCCGCCACCTCCACCACAGCCCCCAGACCCCCCCCCAGTGACTCATCCACAGGCCTGGGGGGGTTGGATGGAACCCTCCTGCTCTCACAGGGACTTAAATGGAGCCGGGGATCAGAGCCCAGCTCAGGTCCCGTGTGGGCGCGGGCCCTTTGGCAGCGCTGCTGCAGCACAGCATGACACCGGGCAGCGCCTGCAGAACAGATGGCACCGCCTCACTGACAGCAAAGGACCCGCTGCCCTCCAGCCTGTTTGTCACAGCCGGGAGCGGGCAGCCCACCCCAAGGCCCTCGGGAGCGGGCTTTGCAAAATGCCATCGACAAGGGCAGGCTGTGCTCCAGGCAGCGAGCGGCGCGGGGATCAGCGGCAATAAAAGCTGTGCGAGCCCTTTGTGCTGCGCCATGTTTAGGCAGTGCTGTCTATCACAGGGCAGCAGACCCTCCCTTTTTCTTTTTTTCTTTTTCCCTTTTTTTCTTTTTTCTTTTTTTTTTTTTCTGTGCCCCCAGCTGATGGGAATCCCGCTGGGAGGGGAGCGAGGGATAAAGGCCAAGCAGCTAATGAGAGGGAGAGATGTTAATGGGGGAGCCCTGGAGTGGGAGAGGCTGGGGGCACTTGAGCAAGGGGCTGCGGGGCAGGTTAGAAATCCTATGGGGGGGGGCAGCCCCTGGGTTACCGTGTGCCCTACATAGGTGGTGGATGGTGACTCTTGTCTCTATATAGAGCCAGCTCCTCCGTAGTGGAGGCTAAAAATACCAGCCTGCCTGGTTCAGTAACCAGATGCCTGGAGGTAGCCCCCAATGAGCCCAGTGTTTCCTATCGTTATTATTTTTAATCAGCTCTGACGGGTGAACTGCCCCGACGTGGCATGTTGTGCAGCGGGATGGGGCTCCTCCATCACCATCCCTTGGCAAAGGGAGGGAACGGGGACAGTTGGTCTTAGGTTTTATTGTGTTTTGAATAACTCTGGACAATGAGGAGAGGGTGGCTGATGTGACAGGGCTCCTGCCCCCCCAGCCAGGGGCTGACTGATGCTGCCTGTGTGGGGCTCAGTGCTGTGTGCCCGTGTTTCCATTTGCCCCAGCACTCTCAGGGCAGTGGCATAGGACTGTCTGGTGGGGGATGTGGTAACCATGGGTGATGCTCACGGCTCTGCCTTAAGGTGGTTCCAGGGCTTCTGCCAGGAAAGCCCACGTGGAAAAGGGCTCGCGGGAACTGGGGGAGATGGTAATGCCAGAGAGGTATGGGGTTGGGAGGGGGGGTACTGCTGCTGAGAGCCGTGGGCAGGGGGTAAAGAAGGGGAGGGAGGCTTGGAGGGAGGGAGGGAGGAAGAGGAGTGGATCTGGAGGGAGAAATGGGGAAGGGATGGATGCCCACAGCGCAGATGTAGGGAGCCGTGCTTGGAGGATGAAGGGCGAGGTCTGGGGAGCAGTAGATGCTGGGGTGGGTTGGGCAGCGCTAAGGGCAGCGGGGGGCTGAGACAGGGATGGAGTGGAAAGGGATGGGACGGGGAGATGGGGCTGCGCCGGGATGGGGCTGCAGGCACAGCGCAGTGCTTTGGCGCCCCCTGCTGTCCGCACCGCGCACTGCACGCAGCGGGGCGGGGGAAGGGGAGCAGCGCGCGGTGCCCGCAGTGCCCCGGGTCGGCAGCGGATGGGGGGCTTTGCCGGGGGTTCCGCTCCTCCCGCCTGGGGAACCCATCTCGAGCCCCGTGGGGTGGTGTGGGAGCATCGCTGCGGGGTGAATTCGCGAGGACAGTGAGCAGAGCCGTGCTGCTCGGCGGGAGCGAAGCTCGCCGCCCCCTATCCCGGCTACTGTCCTCTGCCATCCGCCATCCCACTCTGCTGCGAGACAAAGCGTGAGCAGGATTGGGGCTGGGGCTGCTTCCCCGATCCCATCGCCAGGGCACTGTGCTCGAGGGCCGGCGCTGCTCTGAGGTTCAGCGCTGTTTCTGCAGATGTGGCAATGCTCGGAGACGAGGACGGCACGAGGGCTCCTCGCCTGCTTTGCAGCAGCACCGTCACCACTGGGACCAGCGAGGGCGCGTGTTGGAACAAAGATGCTCCGCAGCGCTGCGCGTTGTGTCGGCAGCGCAGGGGTTAACGCCGTTTTCCCTCTCTTTCCATGGCGAACTCGGTGGCGTGGTCGGGGATAACCTCATTAGCGGCTGCGCTGCAACAGCGATGCCCCTGGGACAGAGCAGACCTATAAAATGGAGCTGCGCTCTGCGGGGAGCATGGGGAAATGGTCGCTGTGTGGCGAGGAGCGGGGCACTGCCCTCCGGTGTGGGGCTGGGGGTGCTGGGGCACAGCGGTGGGATACAGGCTGGGCCCATCGTGGTGCTGGGGGAGGGGGGGGGGCTGCTAACAGAGCTGTGTCTGTGATGAAGCCACTGCCACCGGACCTGGACTGGAATGTTCCAAGGGTGTGGGGCAATGTGAGGCACTGGGATCCCCTCTCTTTGGAGGGGCTGCGGGGCTCCACCACCACCCTGTGCCCGAGCATTATTTGCTCTTTGTGCGCTTTTTTTTGTGCCATGGGCCCCCATTCTGGTGGCCACCTCCCCATGCTGCAGGAGAAGATGGGTTCCTTATGGCTGAGCATTCATTCGCTCTGCTGATCGACAGCCTGCGGTCTGGCTGAGCAGCCCCAATTGTTCCCAGAGCGCCCGGACAAAGAAATGCCTCGAGAGATGGCACGGCTCGGGGACGGAGAACATGCTAGGAATATTTCTGCTGCCTCACACACCACCAGCCTTTCCTCCTCCTGCAAGAATGGGCGGCAGCACTCCAGGTTCGCGCATCCCCACGCCTGGAGCAGGGCTGCAGCGTGGCTGTTCCCATGCAGGCTGTCCCCTTGGCCCCACTCCGGCCACCACAGCCTCCCCGCAGAGACGGGGCCGGTGCTGGCTGCCCCGGGCAGGCTGTGGGGTCAGCACCATAATGCAGTGTTTGTTTCGGGCCGTAGAGGTCACGGAGGCCCCGCTGTGCGTAGCCGGGCTCTGGCCTCTGCTGCGAGGAATTTGCTGATCTGTGGGTTTGGGGCACCTGAACTTGTTCTTGCGATTGCTGCAGATTGATGTGGAACTGGGGCTGTGTTCCCTGCCTGCCCCCAGTCCCTGCGCTCACCATGCTGGCGCTGCAGTGCAGGGCTGTGCTGGGGGGGCACTTGGCTGCTGGTTCCAGCTTTGTATCCCCCTCCCTGCCTGAGCCCCGTCTGCAGGAGCTGGGATGTGTCCACGTGGAGCAATCCCCAGCCAGCCCCCTCCTGCCCAGCTCTCCTGATGGCTGCCGCAGTGGGAGCTGCCTGTAGCAGGAATGCAGTGGTGTTGCAGATGGGAACAGCAGGGCACTGGGATAGTGGAGGTGATTTGAGGTGTGCAGGCAGGGAGCAGAAATGGAGCCACGCACAGCACAGTGCCTGCATCACAAAGCAGATCCCATGCCTGCAAACCCTGGGTGCTGAACCGGGGCTGGGGCTGGTGCACCATCATCCCATAGCTCCTCCAGGGAGGTCTGCCAGGCCCCACAGCCTTCTTTCCTGCAGCAAACACTTTCTAGGAAAAGCTCTTGGCATTCCTCCATAGGTATTTGTGTGTGTTCTGGTTGCTCCTGGTCCGGTTCCAGCTCCTGGAATGGGAGACCTGGAGTGCAGAAGGGATGAGCGTGGTGGAAGAGATCACCCTGCCAGGCAGGCAGAGGTGAGGGGCTCTGCCCAGAGCAGAGCTGGCCATCTCCAGGGATTGCTGATCACAGCAGCACTGAAGCTGTGCTGGGGGCGACGAGCCATGGGGGAGCAGCCCCCACATCCCAACTGTCACTCGCCCTCGTGGGACTCTTGTGGGATGCATGGGGCCTTGGGATGGCCCCATACCCATGTGGTGGTGCGGTCCTTGACAGCCTCTGGGTGGGAGGAAATGGGCCGAGAGAGCCCCAGGGGAGGCAGAGGACAGCAGCAGTGTGGTTAAGCTTCACCCCACACCGCGAGGGGCCCCGTTTCCCCCACTCCTGCTGTCCCACAGAGATTAGCTCTCGCAGGCGGCCGCAATTGGCAGCACCGGTACTGCAGAGACCCAGAGCTACCAGGAAACCCAGGCAGAACCAGGCTGCTGCCAGATTGCCCACAGCCCTGCACCCCTGCACTCACCTTCCCAGCCCCACGCAGAACGAGGTCACACCACATCTCCCAGCCTATGCCAGGATGTCCCTCCCCTGGGCCCGGCTCCATCGCACGCAGCCCAATGCAGGGATGAACTGGGCTGTGGGTCACCGTGACCCCACGCTCTCTGGGGACCATGGAGCAGTGCAGAGGTGACCCCCACGCTTGGGGTCGGCGTGCTGTGCTGTGCATCAGCCCCACAGAGCTTCATCTGAAACAGGAGATGGGGATCCTGACCCGGTCTGAGCATCTTCCAGCACAGTGGGACGGGCTGACCGCTGCGGCACTGGGGGGGTGAGGGGAAAAGGGAGAAATGACAGAAAATGTAAAGCAAAACCATTCCTTTTGTCTGCAGAAAGCACTCCGGGGCTTTTCCTGCCACCCAAAAGGGAGATGGAATATTTTGCAGGGCGTTACGTTAAAAAAAACAAACAACCCAAATTCTTTATTACCTTCATCACGTGACAAAGCTTAAAATGCTCATGGATGGCCTGCTATGTCAGGAAATAAATATGCAGATACTGTCCCCAGGCTTGCCAGCAGGATTCCCTGCGCTGTGCTCCAAGCACGTGATTCAGCCTGTCCTCACCACAGGTTCCGATCCCTCATGCAGGATTGCATGAAATGCAACATGGAAAAGTGCCAGGTCTTCTGCAAGATGAAAAGACCAACGTGAAAGAGGAGAGGTGGAGATGGGGTGTAAGGGAGGTTTTACAGTGAGGGCAGCAGCACAGAGATGAGGTGGGTGCCTGTATGGTGACTGTTGAGTCGAGGCCTGAGCCACTGATGGAGCACGTGGGGAAGGGCCCCTGTCAGCCCTGGAGCACAGGTGAAGGCAATTCAGGTGGAGCTGGCTGCACCTCTTGGACCTCATTTAAGGGCTGAGTGGCCCAGGGGAAGGATCTCTTTCTGGAGATTCCTCCCCTGTGAAGCTGAAATCTCCTGATCCAGGTAAGCAATCTTTTTCCCTTTCCTTACAGCACCTTTTCTATTGAGCTCATCCTCCCATCGTACTCAGGTCAGGCTGGGGGGCTCTGAGCACTGGTGGAGCTGCGGGTGCCCCAGCTCACTGCAGGGCCAGATGGCCTTTAAGGCTCCTTTCCAGCTCAAACCTTTCTATGGTGATTCAGTGCCATTTTGCACAAGATGTGACTGGGAAGGATGCAATCATTCCATTCCTTGACACGAGAACAAGAGGCTCAAAGTGGGTGTGAAGTGGTTCAGCAGGCTGGATGGTCTCCTTGCACCCCATCCATTCCTGCTCCATTCTTCCTAGCATGGAAGTGATTCTTTGCTCTGTTTCTGTCTCAAAAACTCAAATTCTGATACAAACAGAGAAGGATGGGGATGGATTTATTTCTTTGCCATTTTAGTACAAGTATCCACGTCAGACAATTTCTCATGATAGTATTAAAAAATGGCCAGGTGGACTCATAGTGCCTTCAAAGCATTTGCCCAAGTTCTGGCTTTTGAAGGACTTCTGGCACAGCTGTTGGTTGCACAGCCTCATCTTCTCTTACCAGCTGGAACAGAGCAGATCTGCAGGTCCACAAGGAGAAATTAAACACCCTGCACAGACAACAGGTCAGGTCCTTGTAGCTTCAGCCGAAGCTTTCCAGTGTGGTTTTGGCTCTTTCCATTTCATGCAGGAAACTGTAGAACTGGGGCAATGTTAACTCTGTAGGCAAAAAAAAAAAAAAGAAATAATAATAGAGGTTTAAAACCTTAGATGTCAGGTTGCAATGAAGGCTGGAGAAGCCACTCTGGTGCTATCGCAGAGCAGCTCGCGTTCACCTAAGCTAGGTTCACTTCCTTCCTTTGCCATGCTGCTGTTTCCCAGTGCTCCATGGCACACCTGCATCTGCTTTTGCAAAGATGTGAGGGCTGCCCAGCAGTCGGTGCTCCCAAATGCTTCCCATGACTGCATCAAGGAGAGGCTGGAGGAGCAGCATCTCCCAGCAATGCTCTCACAGTGACCCCTGCTGGGTCTGCCCCCAAAGCTCCCCCACCTCCCCAAACACACAAAAGCTCTGAGCTGCAGCTCGGATTTCAAGCTCTCTGCTGCTTTTCCAGAACGGTTAACTCACCTACATAGACATTTTCCATTTGGCTCCCTTTTTTAATCACCAGCTTCAGCTAGGGGGAAGAAAAAGCAGAGATACATCAGTGCAGAAGCCCATATTTCAAGCACCATGAATAGACAGGAATCTGCTCTGAGTTCTAGTGCCAACTGCTGCACAGAACACACATCTCTGTCGGGCTTTTCAAGAAGTGTCACTGCAGGAACAGATAAGGGAGGATCTCTGGGAAGCCCTTAGAAACCACGGCCTTCCCCCTCCCTCCCTGAGACAGCACAACCTGTGCTAAGATCAAGCTTTTTTTGAAGCTTTTCAGAGTGGGCTGCACTTTTGTGATGCAGCTCTTCTGAGAAGTAACAAACAGCAGCACGCCTGCTATCTGCTGGCAGCTCACTCAGAGCACTGAAGATGTGCCATTGCAAAGCTCCTATGAGATCCAGCTTTCCTCTGCTTCCTCTGGCAGCCAGTTCCCCCCACAGCCCTGGCCACGGCTCGTTCCCTGACTGTGCTGTGATTCCCTCATGCAGGGCATTTACCTGTAAGAAGATACTTCCTACTTTTTCAAGTTCGCTGCTCCCGGCTGTAACTGTGGATCAGGGAGAGCAGAAGGGAGAGGAAGTCAGCTAAGCTGTGAAACAAAACCTCCTACAGCCAAAAGGTGCTGCTGGGTTTCCCAACCCGGTCAGTTTAAGTCTTAGCTCCGTTACCACCAAACTTCCACTCCATGTCTATCAGCTGGTTAATCATCAGGGTCTGACCAACAGCCAGGCGTGTCAGGGTGGGGGCATTCAGCTTCCACTGCAAGAGCAGAACACACCATCAGTTCAGAGGGGCTCCACGTGTGGTACCTGTAATTTCAACACAAATCACAAAACAGCTGCCCAAGTGTGTGTGTGTGTGTGTGTGTGTGTGTGTGTGTGTGTGTGTGTGTGTGTGAGATGGGCCAAGCTAATGCAGCCAGGAGGGCTCCCAAGGATGAGGCCTGCAAGGATTTCCATCTGCCCCGTCACTTCTGGCACTGGCTGGTTTTGTTTGAACATTGGTTCTGTGTAACAGTATCTGCTCAAAAAGTCATGTGTTCGTGTAAGTGCGTGACCCCGGGGCTCCAGGCATGCAAAGCAGAAAAACAATCAGATGGAAGCCACACGGCTGCAGGAATCACTGAGCCCACAGGCCACAGCAAAGCACAGCACCATTACACAAGTGTTTCTTATCACTGAGAATTTTCAGCTCAAAATTCAGAGCTGGATTGGAAGAAAGCAGCTGGTGCATCTGACTGACTTTCTGTTAGTTTAGAAACAAGCAAGGAGGTCTTCATACCTGCTCTGCAAAGTAACTGGCTTTCTCTTCACTGAGGCCTGTGAGAGAAAGCACACGAGGTTACTAGAGATGATAAATGTTAATTAGCTTTTATTTAGTGAAGTCACGTGACCTACCTAGAGCAACAAAATCTGCTCTGACTTGTTCGGAAGACAGATTTCTCTTCAGGGCACCTGAATAAACAGTGCAAGGGGAAAAAAATCAGCTTCTACTGAGTGGAACCAGTCCTTACTGTGGCAAACAGAGGCAGGGATGGAGACCTCGCCATAGAAAGGCTGTTCTTGGACTGTTTTGAAACAAACCCCAGCTTGCCAATAGGCAATACAGTTGTGTCTGCTGGTATCTTTGCAGATGCCCAGTGCTTTAAAAGTCAGTCCTGTGGAAGTGCCTGAGAGAGAGAGGGAGAGATTTCATTGCAGGTAACCATGGCAACGGCAGCAGCAGTTGTGTTTTGAAGTTGCTGCTTTCTCTCCTATAGAAGCTCTGCTTGTTAAGGGGGCACTGTTAAGGCTGGCAGGCTACTAATTTGACCTACCTGCTGTGTTTTGGATTATGGGTGTGAACGTGTGCATATAACACTTTCCCCTGCTGTGCCTGCCTCCTTTGTTCCGGAGCGCAGGCAGCACATGGAAGTTTACAAGGATTCTGTTCTCTGAAGCCAGGAGCAGGAATTGTGATCATTCAAAGAGACTGGCAGCCCCACGTGGCTCTGTGTAGCACAGAGGCAAAGTTATCTGCTGTGTTCTGCTCTGGTGCAGCCCGTGGCATCCCGGAGCTTCTGAGAAGGTGTAACAGGACTGGAACCAGCGCTCGCAAACAGGAACTGTGAGGCTGAGTGCAGCCAGTGCACAAACAGGAAGGGAGAAAATGCTGATTCTGCACTGAGTCCCTCCAAGGCAGTTGTAGGGAAGGAAACTATTCAGTGCTTCTCTGGGACAGAAGAAATGGCTTGAAATAGTAGGATGGAAGTTTAACCCGAATGCAGGAAGCCGCTGCGCGCGGCCTCGCTGCTGTGACGAACTCTGTGGGAAATGGGGGACTGAAGGGTATTTCCAAGCAACCATTGATAACGAGGATCACCAAGGCATGAATGTGTGTGAGGGAGGATGTCTGATGCAGCGTTGCGTCCGACAGCAGCCAAAACATCAGAGCAATCTCCTACGGCAGAGTCCAAACAGGGCATGCAAAGGGAATTCTCCCACCCCTCTCCTCCAGTGTTTGTGAATGAGAAGTCACTGGAGGCTTGTGTGTTTTTCTAAAACAAGACTACAAGGACAGACATCACGTGTGCACAGAACTATGCCTGCTGGATCCCAGTCTGCTCCAGAGGGGCGTGAATGCAGCCCTCAAATGGTGCTTTGTTCTCGTAGGAGTTGCAGCGCTGGGTTACTGGGATGGAAGTGCAAAGATGTGGTGCCAACGTAAGGCTGTGCTGGTTTAGCACAAATGGATTACAGGTATGGGTTGAACCAAGCTCTGTTACCATCACAAAGTGTTGTGCCTGCACTTAATAAGCAGGGGAGTGAGTGTAGCCAGGCCTGCAAAACGTGTATGTGGGAACGGTGTAAAGAAGACAAAGCCTGAGTCATTCAGTAGGGATGCTGCAGCAGGGGAGCACTTTCTGAATTTTTGATTCTTACATGCTAAGCTATTTATGAGTTACTGTTAGCATCACTGTGCAACACAGTTGTGAAGACATGGGGCCTTTAGCAGCATGCAGAATGGAAGCAGCAGTCTGGCCTCAGGGCAGCATATGCATACGTACCACTTACCATTGGGTACCAGAAGAATACTTTTGACAATGTTTTTCAGGGGGCCCAAGCTGATTTTATTCATGGTTGCAAAGTCGGAGAGCTGAGTAAGAAACCTTTCTACCTGCTCAAGAGAAAGAGCAATGACACAATCTTATCTCGGCATGCTTCTCACCTGAGAGCTGCTTTTGTGCTCTGTGCAGCCTTACCTCCTTGGGTTCTGTCAGAAAGCCAAAGAGCACTTCGGTCAGTGCTGAGAATTGCTGTGAAGAAACAGGGTGGTGTTAGGAGTGAAGCATCAGCATGCTTTGTTCCTCAGCACCTCGCTCCATTCTTCAGCATCTCGTTTCCCCCCTCATCATGCAGTTTGGGGCTGATATCCTGCCCTGACACAGCTCTTCCTGTCTCCTTGTGCTGGTGCTGGAGTTTGAGCTCCCAATCATAGAATCACAAGGTTGGAAAGGACCTGCAAGACCATCCAGTCCACCCATCCTCCCACCACCACTGCTACCACAAGCACTAAACCAAATCTCATAGCTCCTCATCCAGACGCCTCTTGAACGCTGCCAGGGACGGTGACTCCACCACCTCCCTGCGCAGCCATTCCAGTGCCTGACCACTCTCTGAGAGAAAAAGTTCTTCCTTATGTCTAACCTAAACCTCCTCTGGTACAACTTGTGGCCATAAATGCTGAGGTGTTCCCCCAGCCCTCGCCATGACAAGATGCCTACGGGCAGCATTTGCACATGGACTCTCTTCAAAGACACCCCGAGGGGTTCGTGCACCCAGCACCAGCAGGCCTTTTGTGGCCGTTCCATCCCATGCGATCCAAACAGCAGCCAACGGGAGAGGATGCAAACATCCACTCCGATGCACCAAAAAACCCACGGGGTAACCAGAGCGACTCGGCAGACAGCAGCACGGCTTCAAGGCCTCGCCGTCACCCCCGGGCCCAGCTGCGGGCAGATCCCACCGCCTCCCAGCACCGCCGCCACCGGCGCGGCCCGCAGCCCAGCAGAGCCTTCACACGGCAGGCCGGGCTCGGGGCCCCGCGCCTCAGGGCCGCTTGTTCGCCCTCTCCGGGCACCGCCTGCCCCCTCCTCCCCCTCCCCCCGGCCCCGCACCTCGGCGCTCAGCTGGTTGAGGTGCTGCACGTCCCCGCTCCCCGCCTCGGGCCCCGCGTCGCGCCCGGCTCTCAGCAGCCCCATGGCGGCTCCGGCCCCGCCCGCCCCGCCGCACCGCCCGAGTCAGTCTGAGCATTGGCGCTCGCACTTTCCACGGAGGGCCGGGCAGGCCGCGGGGAAGGCGTTGCTTCTACGGGACTTATGAAAAAATAATAATAATAATTAAAAATTAATCGTTAAAAAGCTGTCGTGGGTGGGTCGGATTTTATCTATCTATCTATCTATTTATTTATTTATTTATTAGTACATCCCCCGGGGATTGCAGCCAGCAGCAGATGAAGGATAAAATCACCCCTTGCTGCTTCTCCTCTGTTATGTTACCCAATTTCTAGGAGAAAATCCCCAAACTCAGTGTGTTCCCCCTGAGAACCCCCAGCCCTTTTTTTCTTTTTCTTCTTTTTTTTTTTTTTCTTTTTTTTTTTTTCTTTTTTTTTTCTGAGAGCAGGAGCTGCAGGAGCAGCGCTGTGTCCACATGTCTGTGCCTGAGCTCTTCTGTCCCAAAAGCTGTTCACCCGTAAGAAAGCCTTCGTGAAAGGCAAAATCACACAGTTCACAATCGTAAATGCCAGCGTGGGATATTTCCATGGGTTTGCAAGCAAGGAGTCAGGCAGCGAAACACCACAGATGATGAAGAGTTAAGAGAGATTCACTCTGTGTCTGGAAATCACAGCCCTGTGCCCATTCCTTCCCCCTCTACCTCCCAGCTCAGCCTGGAGATCCCCACTCCATGCCCAGCATGGCGGGATGCCGCTCTGACCGAACAGCGCTGTGGGGGTGGGAAGTTACACGTGGGGCTGAGTGGCTGCAGGATTTGACCCTGGGTGTTCAGCACAGCCCAAAGCAAGTGTGGGTTTTTCACCTAGCTATTGCTACAATGTATTGGGTGAAGTGGTGGAGTGGCCACATTCATTCATGGCCAAAAAAAAAAAAAGAAAAGAAAAGAAAAAGTGGAAAGAGCCAATCTTCCGTTTGGATTGCAAGCCAGGATCAGCCGTGCTGTAGCAGTCTGTGACTCATCCTTAATTCCCCTTGTCTTTCTAGGGTGATGCTTTAGGAACTAATTAATGATGGTCTCAGTGCTGGTGTGTGCTTGTGTGAGCATGCACGTGGTATGGCAGAAGGGAGAAACCCATGGAGGTAAAGAATTTCCCAGGCAGCAAACCAAATTCTTGGAGAAAGTTGAGTGACGGGATCCACGAAGAAGAGTTTAAATGGAGAGATGTGCTCCTAACATCCTGTTTGAACGATCAGTGGGAAATGCATCCATCCTGCTGCATGGGACATGGCTTTATGGCAGCGTGTGCTGAGCACCACCAACCTTCAGTGCTGAGACCTGGCTGTGGGGTTGGGCAGTGGTTGTTGGGAAAGGATTTGGGGTTCATCTATGAAGAGGAGGCTGCAGGCCATCAGCCCGGGGTGCTGCATTGGGGCATTCTCATGCAGAGCGTTGCTGATGGGCTCGGAGCTGCGGGTGGCATCTGGGTGCTGTGCACAGGTGATGTTAACCACAGGTATTGCAGCAGGAGCAGCAGCAAAAAGCAATGGGAGGAGGAGAGGTGAGGAAGCAGGGTGTTCCAGTGGGATGCTCCAAAATAGGAGGAACCATGTGTCCTTAAGATATTTTTTCAGCTTCATTTCACCTGTCCACCCTGGGCTTCCTCCCTCCCCTTCCCCTTTGTATGGAAAGCATCACCTCAGGAAGGCTCCCTCCTGTGTATTTCTAAAAGATCAACTCCCAGCTGACACATCCAGCTCGGGGGTCTCAGATCCTTCCATGCAATCCCCCATGGCCAGACCTGGGGCACATTTCTGGGACAGGAAGGCCACCGGCTGCAGCTTCCTTGGGGAAGGCCCAGAATGGTAAGAAACTGCCAACGATCCCAGGAATCACCCCAGCACCTTTCACCCCTCCAGGATCAGCTCTGTTTGTTCTGCTGATGCACAACGTCCCTTCCAGCTGTGCGGATTTGGGAGAGCATCCCTCCAAGAGGCTGAGGAATGCTGACATTCTCCCCTGCTCTTGTGATGGATATTGCCCAGCTGGAGGGGGAGCACTGTTCCTGCAGAGGCAAATGGCACCTTTGAGATCAGGATTTCAGTTTCTTCTTGCAGCTTCATGCCCTTTCCTTTCTCTCATTGCACTCTGTGCTGTTTGCTCCCAGGGAAGTGCTGCTGCAGGAGCCCATAATTGCAAAGGCAGTGGCAGTGTGGCAGCACGGGCTCTGGGTTCTGCTATGCTCTTGTTGCCTTGTGACCACAGGGAAAACATTTCCTCTGCAGGGCTCTGCCCACTGCTGCCTGCATTCACAGCCTGACATTTGGGGCCTCTGCTCTTCAGGTTCGACTGCAGCAAATGCATCCTGTTTTCTAGAAAAAAAAAAAAAAAGAAGAGGATTTTGTGGCCAGAGAGGCACAGAAGATTTTTCTTTGTGTGCCTTCTCGTTTGAAGTTCACACGCTGGTTGCCAGTCTTTCGAGATGTTCTGGTTACATGAGTGCCAATTGGTTTTAAATTTATTTTTATTAGGGAGTTACAGCATGTGGTCCTGGCCAGCCCACAGGAAGGGCTCGAAACGCCGTGTAGGAGGGAGAACACTTCCTACCTCCATGTCAACAGCAGCTCCCCGCAGATGTGAGCAGGCAGCCCAGCTCTGCACAGGCTGCAGGCTCCTTCCCACATGTGGCAGCAGGCTGAGGCTTTCCGACAGCTGAGGCAGAGCCTCCAGCGAAGCCCAAACCCTGCAGAGATGGCACAGGGCTGTTTGAGGATGTGGGCATGAGGCACAGAGCCCCCATGGGGGAGGAGGACACACCTCAGGAGATGCACTCCCTGGGGTCACTAGGAGGGTTTGTAATGGTTTGCAGTGTTTTAATGGTGCTGGTGCTTTGCTCTGCTCGATGAAGGCTGAACAAACACCTCACCTCCACCAGGGCCTGGGACCTGCGGCCACCAGAGATAACAAGGATGCACTGCTGAAGGCTGTAGGGAATAAATCACAGTTGCTCAATTGCTTTATTTGTCTGGGATGTCCAGGCAAGCTGTTTGCAAAGCACAGAGCAGTTTCCAACCCAAACCTTTTGGTGCAAAGTAAGAGACAGCAGGTGCCCAGAGGAAACAGGGCAGAGCTTTAGGAGGAAGCAACATTGGTTTGCCTGGCCAGGACAGCAAAGGAGAAATTTAGGAAGAGGCTTGACAGGAAAGAATAAGGCAGACAGCCAGGATCAGATAGCTGCTGTGACCAACCTGGGCACAATTCCCAGCCTCTGGCAGAGGCACTGGTGACAGTGGTGAGCTCCAATCCCACAGCTGCATCCCACTGCTGGTCCTCACTGGGGAACCTCAAGCCGATGGGCAGCAATGCTGTGATTTCAGTGGCACTGCTGTGACCCAGCATAGCCAAAGTGCCCAGCAGGAACCTCGATACAAAATCTCCTTTATGATTTCGTCTCCTTTAGGTTCCTTTATAGGGACCCTTTTTTTTTTCTTTCTTTCTTTTTTTTTTTGGCCCATAAAATGACATACTTACTTTCTTGATGGGTAAGAAATAAACTCGCAGCATCTCTCCGCGGCTGTGTGCAGCGGTGATGGGGTCAGGGTTTAGCTCATGATCTGCTCAGAGCGGCTTTGTTCAGTGCCGTGCCTTTTTCAAACCGTATGCACAGAAGTGCTCTCCTGAATTAAATGATAACCGAGGGAAGAGAGGGAAAGAGGCGTTTCCACGGGCAGGAGATTGATGGCAGGTCAGCGGGGCCAGCGGCGGCAGGAAGGTTTTGCTAGAAAGGGAGAGGAGCCTGAAGGTCCTTGAAGTAAGGGCTAATTCCACTCCTCATGGTGGCCTGGAAACACACAGAAGCATTTTGCTTCTCAAAATTTGGAAAAACCAAACAGGATTGCTTGGATTTAATCTATTCAGCAGAGCTGCAAATCAGCTTGAGGTTTATTTGGCGTGTGTTTATTTGAATGGTAATCTCCAGCATTCCCAAAGGCTTCCCCAGACCAGATTTCTCATCTCCTTCTCTTGTTCACTTGCAGGGCTTTTCTCTGCTCATGCAGCCACATTTTTCATGCTCGCGTTGTGCACAGTGGGGTGGTGGTGTGGGGAACCTGCTGTATGGGCCTGTGTAGGCACTGCGTACAGGTTGCTGACACTTTGGCTGCCTCATTTTTCCTCCTAGCCTTGAGAGCTTATTTCCATCGCAGCAGGCTAACAATATTCCCTCTCTTTCCTGATATCCAGTTTTCTGCTGTACCCAGCAGCAATAACAAGGGAGCAGAGAAGATTATACCCCACGTGGACTCGGGATGCTTTGTCTGGGGCAGGGGACGTGCGGACTGTTTTCCTCATCCCCAGTGCAGCCTTTCCAAGTGCTCACCACTGCATGGGAAAGGAAAAGGAGGAAAAAATTATAAACTATTGCAAAAGTTGTGTGGCTTTGTCCATCCACACCGTGGTGCAGGGCTGTGGGCAGGGGGATGCTCAGCCCAGAGCACCCGGCAGGGCTGGGGGGCTGCACTGTAGAGCACTGTTAGGGCTGAGCCCCGGGAGGATGTTGAGCCCTGGGGGGATGCTGAGACCCGGTGGGATATTGAACCCCGGAGGGATGCTGAGCCCCGAGGGTGCCAGCACTGGGGATGGAGCACCACTGAGGGATGGAGACACCCGGGGGGGTAGGGGGAGTCTGTGGAACCCCGGAAAGTGGATGCGAGGCATGGCGAGGCGGTGGGAGCGGAGCCTCGAGCGATGCGGAGAGATGTGGAGCGATGGGGGAGTGAGCGCTCGGGGCGCCGATGGCGCGGGGCACTGGTGGAATGCAGGGCACGTGGAGGAAACTCGGGCGGGGTGGTGCAGAGGCGCAGAACCCCGAGAATGCCGGGCTGCTTGGGGGGGAGCTGCGCGGCTCGGGGGCGGCGGCCGGGCCGGGGGGTGCGAACCTCGCCCTCCCCTCCCCCGCCGTGCGGCGTGGGGCGGCGGCGGCGGCGAAGGAGGAGGGGCTGCCCAGCACGGGCAGGGTTAAAGCGCCATGTAACCGGAGCGCGGGGCTGTCGGGGGGCCGGCCGGGGCGCGGGAGGCGGCGAGTGGCGGCGCGGCCCCGCTGGACGGCGCGTCCCGTCGCGGCGCAGGTGAGCGCGGGGCCGGGCACCGGGGGGAGAGCCGGGGGTTCCGGAGCCCACGGGGCAGGAGCCGCGACGCATCCTCGTGGGCGGCTTTGTTGTTCGCAGCGGCGGGGGACAATGGGGCGGGCGGGGACGCGGTACCGGAGCGCGGCGCCGGGTCTTTGCGGGAGCGTCCCGGGCCCCCGTCGCTCCGTGCCCCGTTACCGGGGCTCGCGGCACGGGGCAGAGGGCGGTGGGGAGGGGCTGCGGGCAGCGGCCTCGCCGCCACTTGTTGCCGGCTCTCGGCCCCGGGAGAGCTGCGGGACTCGGCGACGGGCGCGCCCCGGGCTCCCTCCTCTCCCGGCCCCGCCGGCTCTTGTCGCAACTTCACGAGTTACCGGCGCTGCGCTCCGCGGGGCTCGGCCGGGGCTGTCACGGAGAGGGCGGGCGCTGGGCTTCTCCCGCGATGCCGGGACGGCCGAGGCACGGCAGACCACGGCAAAGCCACGGTGACTCGCGTTCCCGACGGCGAAGAGACAAGTGATGCCTTCGGGGCTGGGAGGGTCCGGGGATGCTGCGGTCATCAACCCCGCAGGCACCGGGGCAGACGGGAGGGCTTCCGGGAGCCCGCGGTGGCATTGGCCGTGCTCGACATGAACACCTTTGTTTTCCTCCCCGTGGGCCGGTGATGTGTCAGTTCATCTTTCTCTCTTTCTGCAGGAGAGCGGCTCCCGGTGGTGCCTGAAGCGTGAAGTCATCCCTCGAGCTGCGCACGGAGAGCAGCGGGCGGCCGGAGTCGGGGTGCGCTCAGCCGCGGGGCAACGGCGGGGGGTGCGGGGGAAACACCTCCACCTCCTCCTCGTCCTCCTGCCGCCGGGCCCGGGGAGAGAGACTGCGGGGGGTGTCCCTGCGGTGAGGCAGCACTGTGCCGGGGGCTGCGGTGACACCCTCGGGGCGAGGGGTCAGGGGACGCTGGGAATGCTGTAGCCTGAAGGGGAGGACGGCAGTGTCTGAAATCGCTGCCCCGCAGGAGGATTTTCATTCCCGTCTTTCCCCGAACCGCAAAGAAGGTCGGGTTGTCCCCGCGATGGGAAGGGCGGGTGGGAGACGGGGACAGCGAGGTGTCATTGTCATCACTCCGTTCCCTTTGTGCAGGGCAGCGGGGATGCAGTAGCCGCTACCGAGGGGACCCGGGGGCCACCGCCTGCCCTGCCCGCCGGCACCGGGCACCGCGATGAGCATGGTAACGAGCCTCGAGCGGCTGGAGCAGCGGCTGGCCGTGATGGTGGCTGCCCAGGAGACTTCCCAGGCCTGGTCTTCGCTGGGAGAGGAGGGGCCGGTTTGTGGTTTTTTGTTTTGTTTTGTTTCTTTTCTTTCAAGCGAGCTTTTACGGAATGCAAAGGGGCAATGGAGCACGGGGCGGGGGGAGGGGGGCAGGGAGGGGGCACAAAAGGGCTGCGGCGGTTCGGAGGGGAGCGGGGCAGGGAGGGCAGAAAAGGAAACGGGGGGGAAAATGGAGGGAAATGCCGCAGCCCGGCGTGCGGGGAGGGAGAGCGGCAGCGGGGAAGGGGCCAGGCACAGGAAGCGGGCAGGGGAGGGGAGAGGCCGGCACGTTAATGAGCATATCTGCCCCAATGCGCTCCCTTTCTTACTAAACTGCCAACCCGGCGACTCTTTTCTTCGCAGGATTAGAGGGAAATGTTCGGTTTCGGGGAGCGTTAAAGGCCATTTGTGTTGCGTGATCACCCGGAGCCGGCTGCAGAGCCGGGGTTGGAGGGAGCCGGCCCCGACCATTGGGGGCTTTTAGTTCTTTTTGTTATTCAAACAGGGCTTGGGTGATGGCTGCCATCCCAGCCATCGCGCAGTGCTTCCCTCCAGCCTTTTGATATGCATGCCCCTGTCTGGAGGCAAAGTCCGCCCGTCTCCCCTGCAATCTCTCCACCTACTGGGGAAACCGACCTGATAAGGGCCCTTCTTCTGTTTTCTTAAGAAGGAAAACTGAAAGCGGCCCGGAGCTGCCCCGGCCCCGAGCTGGGGCCCTCCAGGTGTGCTCTGCCCGGAGCTCAGCCGGACACAAGCGGGCATTCCCGGCCGCGGGATCCCTAAGCAGTTAATGCCATGGCACGGGCTTCAAGCAGCTTGGCAAACCGTAAAGAAGCTGGTATTGCAAAACTAGGGCGGGATCTGGAGGCAGCGGGTTTATTGTCTCCATGGGGTATGGCTGCAGGGAACGTCCCGGTCACCGAGGCAGTGTCATGGGCTGCCGGAGCGCCAGCTTCTTGGGGAGCCTCGAACATCAGAGCTGGAGTGCTGGAGTCGTTGGTTCTCCACAGGTCCTATGGGCTGTATCACCATAGGGTCTCCCTGCTTGCTTTCAGCAGGGCGAGCGCTGCGGTGCTGCTTTTCTCCTCCCCCCTGCCAGAGAGAAGCATGCGAGGGGAGTGCTCTGTTTCTTATTATTTTTGTAAGGCCCTATCTGCACATGTTGGTGTGCTTCTGCGAGGGGAGGTGAGGACAAAGAGCTCTCCAAGCTTGCAGCAGGCGGAGCTGAATGGACCGGGGTGACTGTGCTGGAGGTGCACGGCTCTGTGTCCTGGTACAGAAGCTGGCATGGGGAAGAGAAGGAATGGGGATGGCTGCCCAGGGGAAGCCGAGAGTTTAGCTAGCTTTGCAGCCTGTGTTTTGGTATAATGTTCCCTTTCCTGCTTGCGTATCAGAGGATAGTGATGAGATGTCCTTGAGTGATCCCAGGCTGTGCAGCTGGAGGAGTGCACGGAGCAAGCAGGCCCCTGGGGCTGTCCTCCCCACACCTCAGAGCCACGTGTCCCCATCCCTTGCTGCCTTTCTCTGTCACATTTCCTGGCACTGTCCCCGTCCATTGCCTGTACTGAAGAGAGCAGCGTGTCTGCGCTCAGTTTATGGGATTCTGAGTTAGACATGTTTGTGAGATGCTCTGGTTAGGGTTAAGATGCTCTGGTTTTACTGGCAGCATCACTGCTGCCGATGATTTGGGGCTGGGGAGAAAATCCCCAGCAGTTGCTGTTGTGGGGCTGTGTCTGCAAGCGTCCAGGGCAGCCGGGGGCACACGGTGAGTCTGGGCAGCTCCTGGGAGTTCTTCACTAGTCTGGGAGCAGATGTGCTGCAGCAGTGGGATTTCTGTGCACAGCTGTAGGGCTTTATGTGGTTCAGGCTCCCGCCAGTGCAGTTTCCCTCCTCGTCCCTTTGTTACAGAGCCGTGTCTCTGGTGGGGG
Source organism: Centrocercus urophasianus (assembly GCF_019232065.1). Lineage (NCBI taxonomy): Eukaryota > Metazoa > Chordata > Aves > Galliformes > Phasianidae > Centrocercus > Centrocercus urophasianus. The sequence goes on from NW_024884342.1 coordinate 27,452, forward strand.
GAGGATGTGTGCCTGAGGTCCCTGCCCGGAGTGGTGGGGGCCAGGCACCTGATTCCCCTCGCATTTGGGTTTTACCGGGGTTTTAATGCAACCCTCTGCATCCAAAACATCAAACCCCGACTGGTCTTTGTTTGCCAGAGGTGCTGACAGATGATCTCAAAGCAGAAATCTCAATTGTTAGTGAAGCAGTCGGAGGCGATGCTGAGAGCGGGAACGCTGGGGTAGGGGCGGCCGGGCTGGAGCCCGGGGCTGGGGGTGGGGGCTGCAATGCATCCTTCCCCCCCCCCCCAGGGCCTTGGAGGGGTGAAGCCGTTCGCTCCCCGACTCCTCGAGCTGATCTGCGTGCTCCTGAAATGACGGCGTTGGCGAAGGGGCAAGTCGCAGCACAGACCCATAGCCAGGCAATGAGGCAGCTTCGTTAGCACCGTCCTGGGTGCCTCTGGGAGAGACTGGGAGCTTCTGGGAGCTGGCGCTTCCGAAAACACGATCCAGGAAGGGCACCCGCGGGGAGGCAGAGGCGGCGGGCGCAGGCGAGGCGTGTCCCACTGCTCCTGGAGCCCTCCGCTTCCAGCGCTGCTGCTGTGAAATGGCTGCTGCGGGGCAGGGGGTGCTGCTGGGGAATGGGAGAGGTCTCCGTGGCGGGAATGTTTGGCAACGCCCAGCTCGGGCTCAGCGTCGCTTTGCTCTTTTGGGGTCAATCTGCCTTTGGCCTCGGAGCTCCTGGCGGTTTCGGCTTTGCGGGGGTCTCGTGAAAGTGTGGCTAGTGTGGCTACAGCTGCTGTGGGGAGCTGGGAGCTGCCTGACCCTGTGTGAGGAGCGGCAGGGCCGGCTGACGTGCAAATGGCTGCAGATGCAGATGTTTGCACCGGCCCGCGTGCCTCTCGGGGGGCTGAGCAGGGCAGGCACAGGACTTTGGCCCCACGGTGCTGCTGGCTGTGCCCGGTCTGCAGTGCTCACCCACTGCTGCAGCTGTGGGTTGTGCAGGGCAGGAGCTCAGTGCGTGGGGCTGGGGGCTGGGGGCAGGATTGTCCACACGTGCCGCGTGCATGGAGGGCATGGGAAGGGTCTGAGCCACGGCTGGGCACAGCACGGAGCCTGGGAGTGCTCCATGGACACGTGGGGCTGGGAATAGCTCTGGGAATAGCCCTGGTGCTTCTCTAGGGGCAAATGTGTTGGGTTGCTGGAGCTGGTGAATCCGCAGGACTACGTCCAGGGAGGTTTTGTCCAGGTGCCCATCAGCACCCAGTGTTACTGCAGGTGCATCCCCAGCCAGAGCCTTCTGCCTGCCCTGGGTGCTGTAGGAGAGCTGCTAAGGGAATAGGCTGTGCCTGGCCTGAATAGTTCATACAACCTGCTCTGCCTTTCCCAGCCAGGGGGCTCTCTGGCTGGCTAAGTTTACGATCCCCTATTTCTTCCACAGGCAGCCATGAAAAAGGAGAAGAGCCATGGCCGGGATGAGGCGGACTGCAGGGCAGAGCTGATCCTTTTCGACAGGGACTGCACTGATCCCACTAAGGACACAGCTGCCCTGCTGCTGGAGGCCAGTGGGAAGCCCAGCACCCCAGGTAAGTGGGACTGGGGGGTCCAAGCTGTGTGCTGCTGTGGTCAGGATGTGCCCCAGCTTTATAGTGCTCGAATTGTGGTGCCCAGATTCTGGCTCTTGGTTGGCCAGATTGTGGGAGAGTTTCTGCTTTGGAAAGGGAATGAATAGCAAACTTGATCAGGCTATCAAAAGTGTTGCTCTCACTGCGTTGTCTGAAAGATGAGGCTTCAATCTCTTCCTTTCCCAACACACCACTCTCATGAGATCAGCTCATAGAGCTGAGCCTGCTCTGCTCCCTTGCACAGATGCTGGGAGCCTGGGGCTGGCACCCCTGAAGAACAAGAGGGTGAGCAAAGACCTGTCCAAGGAGGAGCTGTCCTGGCCTCTCACACTGATGGAACCGCAGGAGGTGAGTGCAGATTGGAGATCTGCCCGTGACTGTGAGGCTTTGAAAAGAAAGAGCCATAAATTCAGCCGGGGTGACAATTCTGCGTTCCCACAGTGCCACGTGCAGGGGCTGCTCACTCACAGAGCCCTGCTGTAAAAATCTCACTTCATTTCGAAAGCGCTGTGCCGGATGCCAGAAGCATGCCTGGTTTGGGCTGCTGCAAACCGCAGGGGAAAAGCTGCCCTCAGTGCCTCCAGGCTGTGGGGTTGAGCATACTGTGGGGTGTGCAAGTTCTGTTCGGGGTCTACCCTGTGCCCCCCGTGAGCTGCTCACCTCTGCTCCTTCCTACAGGTGCGGCCCCGAGGCAGTGCTGGCTGGGAGAGCAGCCTCCGGCAGAAGCCCCCCGTCCGCCTCATCTTCCAGGCAGGGCAGACCCCCCACGAGATGCAGATCAAGGAAACGAGCAGCGTGGAGGCTCTCAGGGAACTGCCAGCTCCGCTGCGGGTGAGAGCTGAGGGACCTGGAGCTGTCTGCGTGGCTGGGGGTGGCCTGAGTGCCACATGCCCCGTGCCTCAGTTTCCCTCTGTGATGTGTGTGTGCCTTTGAGTTGGGTGCTTTGACTGCCTGGGGTGAAATGAAGGGAGGAAAGCAAGAGCTGGCTTTTTTGCTGTGTGTCGTACGCACGAAGCAGTGCTCCCTTAGCTGCACCCAGCCCTGGACCCTCTGATCCCAACCGCAGAGGCTGGGGGTCGTGCTGTGCTGTAGGGACAAAGTGGTGGGGGCTGCTCCCTGTTCCCAGTGGGTTCTCACACCGCTCGCTCCCACACAGAGCTCCCGGAGGAGGACAGCCATGCCTGTGCTCACCACCATCGACCTGACGGAGGAAGACTCACGGGACTCATCGCAGAGCAGCAGCACGCTGTCGGGGAGCAGCTCCCAGGAGGGCCAGAACGGTTCCACTGAGCTGGTGGCTGAGGAGCCAGAGAGCCGGGATGCAGGGATTGCGCTGGAGTACCAGGTAGAGGGGAGGCTGTGCTCTTCCAGCACCCCCTTCTTGTGCTGGGTGGAGGGAAGGTGGTGGGTCTGTGCCCGCTGGGTGCTGGCAGCAGGGGCTGAGCCACAGCGCTGAGCCGTCTCTACTGTGTGCAGCTCAGCACTGCCAGCAGCCCTGAGTGCAGCACATGCCTGCTGGCAGCTGTACCTGCTGGGATGGGCGGCTTCCTGCCCGCAGAATGCCTTTCTGTTGGGAGATGCTGAAAGGGGGAGTGAAAGCGGAGTGATTTGATGCCTGATGGCGTCAGGGCAGGGCCTGAGACTTGCAGGAATTGGGCAATTGCTTTTGGCTGAATAATTAGGTGCCTAATAGCTGAACAAAACTTGAAGGAGTGCTCTACTCATGAGACAACAGCTCCTGTGGGAAGATCCTGGAGCCAGTGCAGTGCCGGGCTGCCTGCTGGAGGTTCTCAGCCACACCAACTAACTGTCCCAGCTCTGTATTTGCTCTCTTTGCTTTGCCTCTGAGTTCCTGCTGTGCCCTGGGGGCAGCAGAGGAGGGTGGGTGCCCTCTCACTATGCTGCAGACAGATGAATGGGTTGTTGCCCCATGAGCAGGAGCTGCCTGGGGCATGGGACCCAGCCCCAGCTGCCTCAGAGCATTCAGGGGAATCTGAGGACTGGCAGCATCCTTGCAGAGCTCCACACGAGTGCTGTTGCAGCTCTGCATGGTGCCCAGCCGTTTCTCTGCACTGCAGCAGCCCAGGGCGTCCTTATGTGGGTGCTGGGACAAAGCGTGAGTGCTTCTGGTTCATCTGTGTGTTATCCTTTGCTTTCAGGACGGGAAGGAATTTGGAATCGGGGAGCTCGTCTGGGGGAAGATCAAGGGTTTCTCCTGGTGGCCAGCAATCGTCGTTTCCTACAGAGCCACGTCCAAGCGCCAGGCGGTGTCGGGCATGCGATGGGTGCAGTGGTTTGGGGACGGGAAGTTCTCCGAGGTGAGCATGCTGCTTCTGGCTGGGGGTGAGCTGGAGCCCCTCCTGTGCCAACCCCTGTGATCTGTGCCCATTTCTGCGGCTGCTTGTGCCTGGGGCTGGGTGTGTGTGTCCAGCTGCAGCCTCCCCAGAGCAGGGAGTGCAGCGCTTTGCAATCTGCAGCTCTGGGATGCTCTCCTGACTCTGATGCTGGCAGCCCGTCCCCTTCCCATCTTCCTTCCTGGTTTGTCCCAGCTGTCCCCCCTCACTCCGTGCCCTGCTGAGCACTGCCCTCCCACAGCCCCATGCTGGGTGCCATGCTGCAGAGGCTCAGTGCCAGCAGAGGGTGCACACAGCCTATCATAGCCACGTGTGCAATGATTCCTCTGTCCTCCCTTCCTGCTGCAGCGTGGCTTGCTCCATGCAAAGCTACTGCTATCTTCTCTGCCAGAGCTGTACCACGCTATATGGGGACAGGAGCAAGTCGTGTCACTGAGGTTTTTGTCCCTCTGTCCCAGGTTTCTGCAGACAAGCTGGTAGGACTGATGGCCTTCAGACAGCATTTCAATACTGCCACGTTCAATAAGCTGGTCTCCTACCGCCGAGCCATATACCATGCCCTGGAGGTATAACTGCAGAGCAGAACTGGGCTCTATAGGGAGCACAGGGTGGGGGGCAGCTGGGGCTGGTGTGGCCATGGCACTCCCAGTGCTGGAATCTGGCAGCTGCTGCTGGGAATGGGAGGGGACCATCCCCCTGTGCCTTGTCACTGTGCTTCACTGCCCTCCTCTTGCAGGTTGCCCGGAGCCGCTCAGGGAAGACTTTCACATCTGCCCCTGGGGAGTCCCTGGAGGAGCAGCTGAAGCCCATGATCGACTGGGCACTCACTGGCTTCAAACCACTGGGTGTGAAAGGGCTGCAGCCACCCAAAAGCTCAGGTGGGCTGGTGGTAGGAGCTGGGCATGGTGCTGGGGGCTCCAAAAAGCACGCTGAAGCGTTCTCCAAAATGTTGCTGTTGGCAATGAAATGTGATCTGTGGCCACCTTGGGGCTGTGGATCTGGGGGCAGCAGTGGAAGCACAGGCCCCATGGGGAGGGGATCAAACAAGGTCAGGGTACCACTCAGCTCCTCCCTCAGCTCATCTGCTGAGAGGAGGAAGAAGGAGCAAACATGGTAGTTCTGCCCTGCAGTAGATGCCAGTAGGCAGAGATGATCTCTGCTGATTTGCAGGGTTGTGGCATCCCATATGAGCACTGCACCCTGGGGTGAGCCGGAGCCTCGAGGAAGGGTTCTGGGGTGGGACTGTGACAAAGCTCAGGGCTGATGTCCCCATGTGTCCCCACTGGAGCTGCCTGTCCCTTGCAGAAAACGGGGTCCTGAGGAATGGCACAGAGGAGGTGCTGTGCCTCGAGCATTGTCCTCCCACCAAGAGGCTGAAGAGCAACCCCTGCAACAGCAGCAAGGAGCAGCGCATGGAGGAGGACCAGACTCGAGGTACTGGGATGTGGTGTGGGCTTGGTTGGGATGGGATGGGTTCCTAAATAAATAAACCCTCTATGATCTGGCTGGATTTAAAGGCCAAACTGTGACTGCAGAACTGCTAGTCAGGCTCTGTTATCTGCTCAGTATGAAAGTTACTTTATGGAATGCTAAATCTTTTTTTTTTGTTTGTTTGTTTTTTAAAGAACAAATGGTTTCCGAAGTTACAAACAACAGTGGGAGTCTGGAAGGTAAGCATTTGCTTGTTCTATCCTGATACAAGAGCTGGGAATGGTGGAAGTGCTGGAGGGCGGCATCAGAGAGAATCCATCGGTGCTTTTTTATATGCACTGTGCTAAGCTGGGGACAGGGCTGCAAGGCTGGGACCTGCCCACAGCTGAGGCGATGTCCCCAGCCCCACTTGGTCCCTTGGCCACGGGCTGTAAGGAGCCATGGGATGAGTGGAGCTCTCTCTGCCCTCAGACAGCTGCTTGTCATGCGGGAGGAGGAACCCAGCCACCTTTCACCCGCTGTTTGAAGGGGGCCTGTGCCACATCTGCAGGGTAAGAGCGGCCAGCAGGGCTGCAGTCATCGGGTTGGGAATGGGATGGGGATGGTAGGGGAAACTGCCAGACCCAAACCTGCCATGCTCACCTCAGGGTTATCCCTTGGCGTGGTCCCCTCTGAGTTCCCTGCATGCTGTGGGTGGTGTCAAGGAGGCACTGATGATGCACATCTCTGAACTGGGGGCTGGGGGGGAGCTGAGTACAGATCCTGATGCTCTCTTCCCATCTGCCCTCTGCCAGGATAGATTCCTGGAGCTCTTCTACATGTATGACGAAGATGGCTACCAGTCCTACTGCACCGTGTGCTGCGAGGGCAAGGAGCTGCTCCTCTGCAGCAATGCCAGCTGCTGCAGGTGGGTCCCCTGTGCCTTGGTAGTCCCTGCAGAGCTTGGTGCTGGGCTGGTGGTCAGGGAGGAGCAGGGCACTACACTGGGGCAAAACAGAGCTGTCTGTACTTGGACAGGTCCTGGGGAGGGTGGTAGGAGATTTACCCAGGCCTAAGTCATCAGTCTGTGTCAGCAGCCCTAAATCCTGAGATGCTGTCAGTCGGGGAGAGCATCCTTCAAAATGGGACAGGGCTGCAGGAGAAGCTGGGCTGACACCCGGGGGTGCTGTGTCTGGGCAGGTGCTTCTGTGTGGAATGCCTGGAGGTCCTGGTGGGACGAGGCTCATCAGCCAAGGCGAAAGAGCAGGAGCCTTGGAACTGTTACATGTGCCAACCCCAGAGGAGCTACGGGGTGCTGCAGCGCCGGCAGGACTGGAGCTCGCGTCTGCAGGACTTCTTCACCAGTGACAAGGGGCAGGAATATGTAAGGGCTGAGGGCAGTGAGCCTGGTGCACAGGGTTAGGGGAGAGGGGTTAATGGTCCTGGCCCTGCCTCAATCTCATCTAGGCCATCCAGGTGTGCTGGGCTCATCCCCCCCATGGATGCTCCCTGCGAAGGGAACTGAACTTGGGGAGCGCTGCAGCACTGCCCTGAGCTCCGCAGGGCTCTGCTGCAAGGGGAAACAGAGTCTCACGTCTGTCTTCCATTACAGGATGCACCCAAAATCTACCCAGCGGTGCCACCAGCCAAGAGGAGACCCATCAGAGTGCTCTCTCTGTTTGATGGCATAGCAACAGGTGAGGTGCTGGAAGAAGGTGCTCTGATAGCCTCAAGCCTATCAGAAAGCTTGGGGAGAAGGGGATGGGGCAGGTGCATCCCCATTGATGGAAGCAGGGAGGAGAGCAGGGGGTGGGGATGGTGCCCACAGGCTGTGCTGGGTGCACTGGCTGCACTGTGGGCACTGTGGTCCCATTGCAAAGCCTTCAGCCCCCCCATCCCCGGGCAGGGTACCTGGTGCTGAAGGACCTGGGCATCCAAGTGGAGAAGTACATCGCCTCCGAGATCTGCGAGGACCCCCTGGCAGTGGGCACCGTGCGGCACGAGGGCAACATCACTTACGTGCACGACGTCAGGAACATCACCAAGAGAAATGTGAGCTGCCCTGCTCTTGGCTCAGGGAGGGTTGGGTAGGTGCTGTGCCCCGATAACCAGCTCTGTCTGCCCGCTGCAGATCGAGGAGTGGGGTCCCTTTGACCTGGTGATCGGCGGCAGCCCCTGTAACGACCTCTCGCTCGCCAGCCCGCCCAGGAAGGCTCCGTACGGTGAGGCTGTTTGGCCCCACGGGGCTGGGAGCCCCCAGGCTGCCTGGGGCCGGCGACGCAGTTGTGCGGTGGCTCCGTCCGGGGATGCGTGCCAAGCGCTGTCTCCCCCAGGCCCACCAGAGCCCGTCCCCACGCCTCAGCCAAACCTGCGGGGCCGCGGGCGGTCCCCTCCTAACACCCCTGCTGGGTCCCCCCGCACGGAGGGCACCGGGCGGCTCTTCTTCGAATTCTACCATCTGCTCAACTACGCCCGTCCCAAGGCTGGAGAGGAGCGGCCCTTCTTCTGGATGTTTGAGAACGTGGTGGCCATGAGGGTCAACGACAAGAGGGACATTTCTCGGTTCCTGGAGGTAGGGATCGCTGCGGCTTTGGGAAGGGCGCAGGAATGGGGCACCCACACTTACCTGTGCAAGGCTGCTCCCAGCAAAAAAAAAAAAGCCCTGATCCCTCTGCTAACTTGCTTTCCTTCTCTCGGGCTGCAGTGTAACCCTGTTATGATCGACGCGATCAAGATATCGGCTGCGCACAGAGCACGCTACTTCTGGGGCAACCTCCCAGGGATGAACAGGTAACGTTCAGCCATGGTTTCGCTTTGTTTGTGGTACTTGCAAGGTTCTGTGCCGCTTGACACTGCAGTGTTGCTGTCCCTAGAGCTGCAGCCACTGTAGGGAAGAGCCACTGCTGTGCACAGTGCATGGATGTGTGCGGAGCTGAGCCCAGCTCGAGGCTCTGTTCATGACTTATAGCAACCCCAAATTTGCTGCAAAGTACAACAAGATGAGTAGAGCAGACTGCAATTGCTAGCACAATTGCACCCCACATGCACAAGGCTGAGTTTTTGCTTACTAAGGCCTCAGCCAGCAAACAGGCTCATTTTTTTTTTCATTTGTTTATATTTAAATTGCCAATATTTATTGGAGAATTGAAACTAATTAAAGATGAGCCAGAGGCATGCAGGGATTTGAAAGTTAAACAGCAATTACTGAGCCACTGTCAGGCCGTGCCCTTGGAGATGTGGCAGTTGAACTTCCATCCAAGCAGTGGGAGCACCGGTGTTAGCCAGAGGATCCTGGGGCAGTGCTGGGAGGTCTCATGGTGCAGGGTCTGTGGGCTCAAGGCTCCTCCGAAGGTGTTACTGGGAAAAATGGGCAGTGGTGACATGGGCTGACATTGAACAAATTGTGCAAGGTGCTCTGAGATGGGTGGGCAATAAGCACAAGCCAAGATTACTCTCTTATTTTTGACCTTAGTACGGGAGCCTGGAGAAATGACTCCCTGCCTTCCCTTGGTTGTGGTGCCTGTCTGTGGTGCCACCAGGATCTGGTGGCTGTGGGGTGTGATGGCACTGAGGTCTGGTGGCACGTGGGGACTGTGAGGGGTGGCTGTGAAGGAGGCTGGATAGGAGCCATATGGGCACGGGGCAGCTGCTGAGCATCACCCATCCCTCTGCCCTCCAGGATCTTTGGCTTCCCCCTGCACTGCACCGACGTCTCCAACATCAGCCGCGGGGCTCGCCAGAAGCTGCTCGGAAGGTCCTGGAGCATCCCTGTCATCCAGCACCTCTTCTCCCCTCTCAAGGATTACTTTGCCTGCGAGTAGCCCACGCTGCATCCCTCGTCTCTCCGTCACAACGCAGCTCTGCTGCCCGAGGAGGGCTCAGCCCTGTGCTCACCATTCCCAGCACTGTGCCCCCCGCTGCCGCAGGGCTCAGGAAGCGCCTTCAACCAAAGAACCTGGCCAGGTGCCTTCCTGATGGGACTACAGACAGCACTGCCTGGGAAATGATGGACAAAACGAGCTTTAATCACCCAGCACAAAGCTGCGTGCATCACTGATGAGGCGAGAAGTCTCTTCCAGAGCATTGAATGTTCCACTTGAGCCCAGAGCTGGAAAGCAGTGAATGGTGGAGGCAGCTGCTGGCGTGCTGCAAATGTGGATACAGAGCTGCTCACCTCCTAAACAAGCATAAACCTCTCTTGAAATGACTGCCAAAAATCCTCAAGCTGCAGCAGCAGGTGTGAGGGCCCCGGGTCAGGTTATGTACACTGAACATGCAGAACACGCAAACCAAATCTTTTTTTTTATTTTTATTTTTTAAGACCTTTTGTAAAACTACATTTTGTTGTTTAATGTCTATTGCTGCTTTAAGGCATTACATAAGAATGTGGAGACTCCTAGACCTGAATGTAGCTGAAACTGAACTGTGAGATGATAGAATTACTTTTCTAGTTAGGGAGATACTGTTTTATGCGTTTGGCTGTAGTTTACAGATATTCACTACGTCCTTTTCCAAGCATTTCCCTTTTTTTTTCCCTGACGTTTCAAAATCCTGCTGAGTGGGTTGAATGGTTACATTGGGGCTGGAAAATCGGGCTGCAGTGACCGGAGGGGAAAATGTTCTGAGAATGAGTGCATGGGGTGGGCAGGGCGGGCAGTGTTACCACCCCCTGCTGTCACCCAGCAGCAGCCAAGGTCCATCCATGGGTGCCACCGGGGTGCCCATCCCTCTGCCACCCCATCCCATGAGTTTTGTTTCTTAAAGCCACGTGGGCTCCTCTCCGTCGCATCCTCCATTTCGTGTGCTGGATCTCGCATCCCTTCCCGTCTGATTAAAAGGAAAATAGAGAAAAAAAGGACTTGGGGAAAGCAAACAAAGATAAAAGGGGAACGAGAGCGGTCCTGGCATTAAGCTGACTTGATGAGAATCACAGACAAGTCTTCCTTGGAACGCTGCCTTTTATGGTGTGCTCATAAACACGTTGCAAGGAGGTAGATCTCAGAAATGCCTTTTTAAATGCTTTGTAAAGGTTTCTAACTCTCCCTGGTGCTATTTTTTTAGTTAAAGGATTTTTGATGTCCAAAGTTTTGTGGGTTTTTATACAATCTTTTAAAATAAGAGGAAAAGAAAAAAAAAATATTGTCTTGTTGAATGTGTTTCATACAGTGTTCTGGTTTGTTTTTTTGTACTGGGAACTCAAAACGGTGCGTTGGCCGAGCAGTTTACCGATTTTCATATGGGGAAAGGAAAGGGATCGATGATTTCGCGCTTGCCACGCAGCACCGCGGAATTAAAAGACTGAAAGCCGTGTTTCTGCGCCAGCGGGCGGCGCGCACTGCGCGCACCGCGTTCATTCATCGCCTTGCCCCGCCGGCACGCGGCATCCCGGCGAGCGCTAATGAATGGGCCGCGGAGTGGGCGGGGCTAGCAGAACCCACCAATCGCAAGCGAGCGCTCAGGAGTGGGCGGAGCCGCGCGGTGGCCCCGCCCTCCACACCAGCACGCCGTTCTTCCTGCGCTGCGGCCGCCGTGACGTTGCGCGGGTGACGTGAGCGCGCCGCGTGCGCGTGACGTGGTCCCGGGCAGCGGGCGGGGCCGGTTTGAACGCGGAGGAGACGGGGCGAGTGCGGGGCAGGTAACGGGCCGGGAGGGGCCGGGCGGCCGGGGGGACGCGGGTCGGGGTGGCTGGGTGCGGGCGCGCGGGGCCGGCGGGCGCGGGGAGCTCGGGTGCGGCGTGCGGGGCTCGGCCTGACTCCGGGCGCGCCCCTCCGCGGGGGCCGCGCGGCGGAGGAGGGAGGGGCGCGGGCCCTGCGCTGTGCTGCGGAGGCGTGCGGGCGGCCGTGCCCGCCGCGGGTGCTGCGGGGAGGCGTCGCTTTGTGGGGCTGGTTCGCCCCGCGGGGAGGGAAGATCCGAGCGGGTGGAGGGCCGGGAGGTGCTGGGGGGAGGGGGAGCAACGCTGCGTGCGGGGTTCCGAGCCGCGATGGGGCTGCGGCGTGAGCGGGTGCGGCGGTCCCACCCGCTGCTCTGTCTGGCAGAAAATGGCTGTGAATGTGTACTCCACGTCGGTGACGAGCGACAACCTGAGCCGGCACGACATGCTGGCGTGGATCAACGAATCCTTGCAGCTGACGCTGACCAAGATCGAGCAGCTGTGCTCAGGTGAGGGGTGCGGGAAGGGACGTCCGGGTTTGGTTTGGAGCTGAGAGATGGCGAAGAGGTCCGTGGAAGCAGCCGTGTGGCTGTGTCGGTAGTGGGAGCGGAGCTGTGGGCGGTGCTGGGCCTGCGTTTGGTGTTATAATGGTTTGGAGTTGTACTGAAATGGATTTTAATAGTGAAAACGTGATGGGAACGTAATGGGAAGTTACGATCTTCTGATCTGCTACAGCAAAAGTGGGATGAGAAGAAATTAGGGTCAATGTGGAGAAAAATGCTCCTAAGAGAGGCTGTTTATTAGTGGGGAGCCCAAGTATTTAGCCTGAACGGGCAGGAGAAGTCCTGAGAGTGCAGTAAGGAGCATAAATGGATGTGATCCCTTATGGGGGAAGACCATTGGGAAATGCCTGCGGGTTCAGACAGGGCACAGGGGTGTGAGGGAACACACTGGTGGGTCTGGGTTCACCCCTGGGAATTCCCACCCCCCCCTGTAGTGAAGGAGCACCTCAGCCTGACCCGGAGTCACTGTGAGCTGATCTGCCAGAGCTGAATATCTGATGGTTGTGTGCAGCGAAAGGGGAAGTGCTGGTGCTCCAGAAGTGAAGTCACATGTCATCGTGCAGGGAGGAGTGTGGGGGAGGAGGCTGGGTGAAAGGAAGAGAGCAATAATGGGCTGTGGGGCAACGCGGAAAGAAAAGCAAACCCAAGGCTAAGAAGGCAGCCTGGGTGAGAGGTGGTGATTTGAATAACTGCAGCAGGGAGATGAAAGGGCCCGGGTAGGAGAGGTAGGAGCACATCTCACGCGGTGAGGTTGGAATAAGGCAGTTGGGGCTGAACAAAAGGAGGCAGAAGTTTACGTTGGGAGCTGGCAGTGCAGCGTGGGGCTGAGGAAGGAGCGTTCCCAAAGATGGAGAGAAGGAGGGAACTCAGAATACACGTCAGGCAGGTATTTCTGGTGGCTTCTGTCTAATAAGGTGATGCAGGAAAAACTCTGGGGCTGAAGGAAACTGAAGATCTGCAGCCACAAAGAGGAGAAGCGATGAGCACTGCTGGGCTGAACTCAGCTGGGCTGAACTCAGTGTGCTCCACCTCAGTTTGGGGCCCAGAAGCTTTGCAGGGAGCTGGGCTGGCTCAGGGCAATACAGTGCACTGCTTCTTGGCCTCGTGCCCCTCAGACGTTTGCCATGCAGCTATTTGTTTTAAGCTAAGGCTCCCATTGCTCTCTGTGTCCTCTGAAGTGTTTGATGTGGGGTGAGATGTTGCGCTCAGAATGCTGTGCTTGTGTTGCTGATGACACACAAGTGTGCATCATCACTGCAGTGTAATAACACAGTTTTAAACTGTCTTTCTGGGGAGTGTGTGTGTGTGTTGTGCAAAAGCTCATCATTGGGGGTGGCTCTCTGCTTGAACCACCCCCCACCCCCACCCCCTGCTATTACAGTGAGAGCTGAATTGAAGGACTTGAAGGATTTAAAATGAACAAGAAGGAAATAGTGTCTTATTTCAGTTCTCTGATTAAAGTGTGACTTAAATACCATAGAATGGTTTGAGTTGGAAGGGACCTGTTCAAGTCTCCTCCAACCTCTGCAGTGTGCAGGGGCACCCACAGCTCCATCAGTGCTCACAGCCCCCCATCCTGACCCGAGTGCCTGCAGGGATGGGGCACCCACCTCATCTCTGTGCCACTGCCTCACTACCCTCACTGTAAAAACCTTCTTTATATCCCATCTAAACCTCCCCTCCTTTATCTCGATACCATTCCCATTGTCCTGTCACACAGAGCCTGCTAAAGAGTCTCTCCCCTCCTTTCTTACAGCCCCTTCAGATGCTGAAAGGAAATGTGATTCAACTTACTTTACTCTCTTACTTCTGAGAGCACCTTGAACTTTGTAGGTAGTATATAAGACACTATTTTAAAAACAACTAAACATAATTTTTAGAAGAATACTTCTTCCAGTTCAGCTCTGTTAATGTTGATAAGAGTTCTGATGCCCATGAGGGATGGGACGCCACATTGAGTTGGATTTTCCCTCTTGGAATTACAGAGGTGTTACTGCTCTTGGGTACAAGAGCTCAAGCCATGGGGCCAGACCCTTAGTTCTGCAGCTTGTTTACAGCCACGCTTCCAAATCAGGCCAAGGGGTCCTGTTATGTCCTTTCTGCTCCTCTAAGGGCTTTGTGCACTGGTGGAATGAGGCTGGGCAGTGTGCTGCTCTGGCTGATCATCTGTTGTTCATCATGGAATGCTATTCTTCTCTCTCACAGGTGCTGCTTACTGCCAGTTCATGGACATGCTCTTCCCAGGTTCAGTAGCTCTCAAGAAGGTGAAGTTTCAAGCAAAATTGGAACATGAATACATTCAGAACTTCAAGGTTCTACAAGCAGGTTTCAAACGAATGGGCGTTGACAAAGTAAGTTGGGTTGGAGTTGCTTCTCCTTGTTCCTGGGATCCAAACGGGCGGCGTGCGCTTTGCAATCTGGGGGGCAGGGTTTGTCAGCTTACAAATCTCACAAGTTTTGGTTCACACCTAAATTAATGCAATATTTACTAGAGCAAAGGTTGCGTTTGCAGTCTTTAATGCTGGAGATAGTTTCTTCCATGTTAACTCAATTCAACTTATGTAGTGTTGACCAGTACTGAAACCTGAGAAATCATGTTTGAGCTTACGTGGCGTGAAGCTGTTCCTAGCAGTGCGTCCCAATAATCTGTTGGTGTGCTGGTCTTAAGGATTTCCCCTTCCTCTTTACCAGTGTGTGTTGTTCCACTGGTGAGAATGGGATCTTTGGAAATACGTGTTTGGATCAAGTGAGTGCTGTGCTTATGGAAGAGTGCTTTATGGAGGTGGAAGTTATTGGTGGCGTGCTTGGTGCAGTGCAGAGCATTCCCTTGCTAAAGCTGCTCCCAATGAAGAGGGCATCTCGTGCTGTGTTGGCCAGCAGCTCCAACACTGCATCTCTCCTCTCCCCGGGGCTGTACCTGGAGCAGTGTGCCCACAGCAGGGCTGTGCTCACAGGGAATCAAATGGGGAATCAAGGGAATGCCTTCTGCCCACTGCCAGACCTCAGGCTCTCAACTCGTGGCTTACAGGCAAGACTTCACAATTTACTGCTTTTTCTCCAAAATAAACAAAGAATTGCATTTGCTTCCAATTTAAAAACCCTTATTATATAAGGCAGAGAGGTTCTTTCCCCTTACAACACGTTTTATTATTTATTGCTATTTTTTTTTTTCTCCAGATAATTCCTGTGGACAAACTAGTGAAAGGAAAATTTCAGGACAACTTTGAATTTGTTCAGTGGTTCAAAAAATTTTTTGATGCAAACTATGATGGGAAGGAATACGACCCCGTGGCTGCCCGACAAGGCCAGGAGACAATGGCACCAAACCTCGTTGCTCCAGTGGTGAACAAACCCAAGAAACCTCTCGGTACTGGCAGTGCAGGTAGAAACGAGTTCAAGGTGATCTCGAGCCCTTAAAAACTGAAGGAAATGAGGCTGGGTCGCTGTTTCAGTATCTAAAGGGGCTGTAAGAAAGAAGGGAACAGACTGTTAAGCAGTGTCTGTGTGACAGGACAAGGGGAGACGGCTTCAAGCTAAAGGAGAGGAGGTTTAGATAGGATATAAGGGAGAAGGTTTTGACAATACACGTGGTGAGGCAGTGGCACAGAGATGAGGTGGGTGCCCAGCCTTGCAGGCACTCAGGTCAGGCTGGGGGCTGTGAGCACTGATGGAGCTGTGGGTGTCCATGCAGAGGAGCTGCACCCGTGGGTGCACTGCAGGAGGTTGGGCCTGATGGCCTTTAAGGATCCCTTCCAACTCAAGCCATTCCATGGTTTAAAATTGGTGTATGGAGATGTCGTGTCTCATCCCAAATGCTGGGCTTCAGTCTCTGAGTGAGTTACAGAGAGGAGTTACAGAAAGAGAATGGCAAGGGTTGGTGTCAGGGTGTGCTGAAGGCAGTGGATGTGGGGGGGGGGGGAGGGGGTGGTGGTGAAGAAGGAACACTTCATTGATGAACGTGCCTTCAAATTGTGACATGCCTGGAAGGGGGACCCCACCCTTGGGGGAGGAGGAGGGGTGTTCTGAGAAGAAGTAACAGCACATTTATCTTGCAGCCCCACAGAGGCCCATTGTTGCACAGAGGACCCCAGCAACTCCCAAAGGCAGCACTGGGATGGTCAAAAAGGCTGCGGGAGATGATGAATCAGCGGGATTGATTGAGCAGGTGTGTTGCCAGAATGGCCTGAGGTACTGACCTGGGCTTTCTGTTGGATGTATAGGTATAGATATTTAATAGCATGAAATGGCTGTGCTGGGGAGAGACAGATCGCTTTCTTCTGTCTAGTAGGTTCATTTAAAGTGGCTTAATCAGAAGCCTTTGGTGTGCTGGCCTTGCTCTCCTGATAGCAGCAAAGCCCCTTTTGCAGTACAAGCCCCCAGACATTTAAATCTGCTGTGTCCCATATCGCACATAGCTTTGCTTTCAAGTATTTCCACAGCTGTGTTGCAGCTATCACAGCATTCCAACGGAGCTATGAGCAGCTGCTGCGTCCCCGAAATGCTGAATGCAATGGAGCTGAAGCTGCCACCAGTGAGGGCTGTCCTGGAGGAATGTGTTAGCAGAAGAAGCTGCAGGCAGTTGGATTTTTACCCATGTCATGCAATAAGCCTTTTAGAATTTCCATGTGGCATTGCATGTGTTGGGCTGGGTGTTGGCTGTAGAAATACTCCAACTTGAGAAACAGAACCTCCTCTTGCCCTCACAGCCTTTCCCTGATGTCTTGGTTACTTCTGAAATGCTTTGCTTACAAACACACCTCTGAGCATCTTGGGGGACCCCCACCTTGAGGGTAGATGCCACTGGTGGGTAAATCATTATTGATTCTTGTGGGCAGATCAACGTGTTGAAGCTTACTGTTGAAGACCTGGAGAAGGAGAGGGATTTCTACTTCGGCAAATTGCGGAACATTGAGCTGATCTGCCAGGAGAACGAAGGCGAGAACGACCCAGTGCTGCAGAGGATTGTGGAAATTCTTTATGCCACAGATGTAAGTCATCCTCCCCCCCCTGTCCTGCCTCACTATGGGAAGCTGTCTTGTTTCTTCTGCTTGCTTTCTTCCTTTTTTTTGTCCCCTTTAAATTTACATTGTTATGGTCAGGCCACAAGCGTGGCTGGGCTCACCTGAGGAGTTGTGTAACACAGAGGTCAAAGCTGAAGAAAGTGAGTTTGCTGGGGACACTGTGAGTGGTTGACTGAAGGGTGCTTCGTTGTCAGGATCCAAAGTAGGAATAACTAAAATGCAAGGAGCGTGCAGAGAGCTGGGAAGTGCTCGGGTGTTGGCTTCTCATCGAGCCTCGTTGTGTTCCCTGCAGGAAGGCTTTGTGATACCTGACGAAGGAGCGCCGCAGGAGGAGCAAGAAGAGTATTAACAGACCACACACTGTACCAGCAGAGCAGCAACATCGGAATTCTGTGCCCCAGATCATGTGCTTAACTGTAAAATACTCCACTTTATTCTTAGAGGACTCACTGGTTTCTTTTCATAAGCAAAAAAAGTTACCTCTTCTTAAAGTGCACTTTGCGGAAGTTTCACTCTTTTTGCAGTGGGTTTGAGTTAGAAACTCTCTCACTCTGTAGCAGAGCAGTATTCACATCTAGGTGGTATATTTAGGGAGCAAGAGGCTGAACATTTGGAACTTGTTGGTTTGCTGGTAAACACTGGTTCGTGGAAAGACTTTTTTTGTACCTGAGGTGGTGTGTAGTAGAGAACGTAAAGACTGACTCATGGAAAGATGGAGTTCATGTGAAATTGCAGCACGGAAATGATAATAAAATGCCTTAAGAGTATTTAAAATATGCTTCCAAATGCCAAAATTGAAGTAATGTGACAGGAGATTTTATGTGCTTCATCCTGGGGAGACGCTCCGCTCCCCTCCCTGCTGTCCGAGGGGCTCTTAAACAAACCTCCATTCCTGCATAAAGCTGCTTACTGAGTGATTAGTTCTCAATGAAATAGGCCTTAATGTTGCCTGTCACAAGATTAGAGGGAGTATGAACAGCTGAGACACATAAATTACCTTGAGGACTGCTAAAGCATTTTTTTACTATGGCATTGTGGCTGATGGCTTTGCCAAAACGTACTGTGTTTTCTGTATTAAAGAAAAAAAAAGCTCCATAAATGAAAGCAGAGGGCACCAGTCTTACTGCCTACAAGGTTCTCCTGAAGTACTTTCCTCCTTTCTGCTTGTTCTGTTTGTTTCTGTTGGTGTGCTTATGGCCTCGCACCCTTCCCTTCCCATCCCAAGGTGCTCTGGTCCAACCCCGTGGTTGCAGCAGGGTTGGGCTGTGTGCAGCTCATAGAATGAAAGTGAATTGAGCACATGAGGATGATGATTTTCTCTTTTCTTTTTGTTTTTTTTCCTCAGACCAGGGCTTATCTAATAGTAACACTTGCCAGTTCAGTGGTCTTCTGGGGTCAAAACTAAGAGATGCTGGCTAACAGAGCTAATGTTATTGCAGAAAATACAGTACTGAGACTAACTTAAATATTAATATTTAAAGTACTTTCTTTAATTGTCCCTTTTTTTTTTTTTTTTTTTTTTTTTTTTGCTCTCATGCCCCCTCATTACTGTTGTGTTTGGCAAGATCCTGCAAGACTTCTGATTCCCCTCCACTACTGAGATCCATCAGTCCTGTTGTGCTGTATTCATTCGTTCCTGGTGGTAGCTTGTCCTAAAACGTGTGTAGGAGAGCATCTTATGGTAATTGTTGTGTAGTGCATGAATCTTTGTGAAATTCAGAGAAAAACCCAAATTCAGTGAATGCCAAAAAAATGCAAGTATCCAGCCATTGTTTGAAATTGCAGTGGTGCTATTTCTCTTGTGGCCTTTTAGACTTTCGTTGCCCTAAAACTCCATTTTACTGAGAAAACCATATTTGACTTGGATTTTTCTTGACAGGGTTTTTCTATTTTAAGCAGTTTCTAAATAAAGTTCTGTATTTCAAGAGTGTCATGTCTGCTGGAGTGTCTCGTGCTTTCAGATGTGGTCAGGCAGCCCTAGAGCTCGCAGTGCTTCTCATGGTTGGAGCATTGAGGCCCTGCAGTGTCAGCTCTCACCCTCCAACCCTAGCTGTGTGTCCCTGTGGGTAGCAGGAATGCTGAAGCTTCCCTTGGAGTGTGCTGGGGGAAGCATTGCTGCAGTTCATCCCCACCACTGAGATGTTGTCCTCCTGCTGTGCTCTGTGGGTGCTTTGTTCTGTAGGGTGGACATCGCTGGTGCTGGAGCTGGGGTTGCACTGCAGGAGTGCAGATGTGGAACCCGGGGGCTTTTGATGCACATAAAATCTTCTTGACCATTACTTGGTTACTTGGAGCTCAGAATCATGCTTCCACCGACTTGAAATGCTGCGTTATTCCACCGGTGATGTGCTGGGATGTGGGGCTGCCTGAGGTCTGTGTGGTGAGGATGAGGTTTGCGTGGGACTGCGGGGCACCCAGGTCAACCCGTGGGCTGCGTGGGGTTGGTTCTGAGCTCTGCTACTAAAAGCCAGCCAATGTGCTCTTCTGCTGGGAGTCAGAAAGCTGTGCTTTGTGAGACTGGACGCGCGGTCCTACCCGATGTGCATTGGAACTCAACTGAAACTGCAGTCTTCTAAGTCAAATGCTGCTAAGATTTCCAGTTCCTTACATCATTTCTGTGCCCCCAGGGTGGGGGGCAGCCTCGTGGTCAGCTTAAATGGCCACATCATAGGTAATGTTGGTACAAGCTGTTGCTGGTGTCCTTTTTGGGAAGCAAATGACAATTAGCTCAGCTCAAACCCACAGACCTGACACAGCTACTCTGCTATGTGGTACAGTATGTGCTGTTAATCTGTTGTACTGCTCACCTATGGAGCAGCCCAGCCTTCCTTAGTGTCTTAGTTTTGTCAGATATTTGAAATACAGGCGGAATGGAAGAACCAAAAGCTCAGTCTCCATTCTGCCTGACTTGGGCTCGTGGATGTTTTCTAACTTTTATTGTTCAATTTTTTTCAGAAATCCTGGTTTGCAATGACAATTCTTACTGTAACTGTTGAAAGCCTTCAAATAAAGGCCAAAAACTTGCTGATGTTGTATCATCGGTATTTCGTGGGGCTGCTTGAGATATGAGACTAATCTGGTGACCATCTTTCTTCATTTGTGTACCAGCACGAGGAATAATAGCGTGGGCTTATAGCACCGCTGGGATAACTCCAATGTGCAGAACTTTAAACCAAGGATAGAGGCTGCTTGGTAAAGGTTGGACAAGAAGTCTTCGTGCTTGGCTGTTAGATGAGGTGTATCTCATAATGAAGGTTGGGAAGGGGAAAGCACGTAGCTGGCCTAAGATCTGGGAGGATGGGTGTACTTACATCCTCATTAAGACAACCTCTGTCTTCCATTCACAGCATTGTAGGGGTTGGGAGGGAACTTAGAGATCATGGAGTCCAACCCCATGCAAATGTTTGTCTTTCCTCTGTAATAGAGAAGAAAGGAACAAAGTTCAACTTCAGCTTTGGTGTTTTCTGAGATCAGAGTTGAAGGCAATTTCAGCTTTGGTGGCACAGGGGCTGATTTCTCTAAGATCAGCTCTTTCCTCTGAGCACAGCTGACTGGCTTGCTGAACCGTGGTCTTCATGTATGTACACTTATAATTGCATTTATTTATACAAATGTGTAATACAGAGAATACAGTTTCATCTTCCAGGACCTCGTTCAAGTCTACAGGGCCAGGATAAGAGCATCCCAGCGTTCAGAACTGGCTGAGCTGCTCTCCGTGTCTGAAGAATGGTGACTGTCAGGTGAAGTTCTCAAGGCGTGGATTTGGATGGGCAAAGTGCAACAGCTACAGCAGGGACAGATGCTTTGGTATGTGTGCTCACTGCTTTGGGTGTCTGGTATCTTGGAGAAGCACCTTCAGACACTTCATGTGCCACGGCAACGACACTCAGGCTCAAGGTGTAACAGCAGAGCAATGGCTGCAACCTGCAGCTCCATTCCAACTGCCTCGGTGAAGCTTTGATTAGCAAAGGGCATTCACAGCACGACTTCAAAGTTGCACAGGGGTTCCGAGTGCAAAATCACTGCATGCATGCCTGCTGCTTTCCATCTGGCACGTGTGAGCAGCCCATTGCTGGGTATTGCTTTAGCAGGTTTGGATGCAAATAGTTGTGCATGGCAACGGGTAAAAGTTACAGATAAGATTAGTGATAAGGACTTTGGTGTGTTCCTGCTGCTGACTGCGATGTTTCATAGCTCAGGTAATGTCACTGTCCTCTGGAGAAGGATGAGGGCATCCTCCTGGCTGGCATTGGCTTAATGAAGCACTTCCTAATTTTGGAACGGTGTCCCTTATAAGATGTGCTGATAAATGCCTCCTGTAAGTGGGTTCTTTTTTGGGATTTGGGTTGGTGTGGCTGTTCTCCTTCATGGCTCTGTTTATGCAGATGGAACGGCTCGATCAGGAAGATTGAAGAATGGAGGTGGCTCTCACCTGGAGAAGGCTGTGGTGAGTTTGGAGAGGGGGAGTTATGGCACATTCACAGGGGGAAACCTCATGTATTCATAGGGGCAGCCTGCCAAGCCAGCTCTCCTAAACCAAGCATAAGGTAATGAATGAGGGCTGGGTGCTGGAGAGCTGCAGTCAGACGTCAGTGTAATGGGGGAGCTTCAGGCTTACTCTCTTTGTAGGTTCTCTTGTGCTTCTTGGTTTTCTCTTGGCATGGAATTCCTGGACATCAGTGGGATCTTTTGCCTGCCCAGAGGGGACAGAGATGCTGTGGCCTTGGATTATGGGATGCAGGTGAAGTCACAGGAGATGGAGTGGAATGACTGACGTACAGTGTGAACCTGGGACCTGCTGGGAGAGGTCCTGCAGGAAAAGCACTGCTCACGGAGCCAGGTGCATCCCCTGGGCTGCAAACCAATGCTCTGCTTCTGGAGGCGACGCTGTGGGTGCAGCACTGAGCACCATCAGTGCATTACTGTCCTTGAGGTCTTCACGCAGTGCCTTTTCTGGGTGTTTGTGCCATGCACAGCCCTGCTGAGGCTGAGGCACCCCTCAGGAGCTGTGTGCTCAGCAGTGATGGCCTCGGAGCCTTTCCTGTAAGGCAGTGCAGTATTTTTATTGCTCGTAAGCCACCAGCATAATATAAATATTAATACTCCCTTAGTCCCTGCTTTCTACTCGCTCTCAGTATTTAAATCCACTTTCTATATTCTAATGGGCTCTTTCTTTTTTGTGAAGCAGCATGCTGGGCTAGGTGGACGTCCCATCTATTCCCCTACAAGCAAAGCGTTTGCTGTGAAACATGGAGGCTCAAACCCTGGTGCCATGAGGTGAAATCTTTCTTCTCTTCCAGATGCTCCTGGGGAACTGGTGCCACCAGATAAAGCTCATTCCTGAGCTCAAGCTTGTTGCCTCCTGCTCAGCAACTGATAAGGGAGCAGCGATGCTTGCTTGGCCATGAAATAACACAGGGGAACTCCAGTAAGACAGGTCTCAGCCTCTGTTCTGTAATGTATCTGTTGCACAATGGTACCGGGCGATGCTGCTGGCATCTCAACGTTGCCTTCCCTCCAGGTAAAACCGACCCGTACCAAACTTTTTAGGGCTGTGGGAAATGTGGATTAGAGAGAAAATGTGGAAGAGGCTCAGTTTTGTTTGCGCTGTCCTGCGAGTAAATGAAGCTTTTGAAAGCTCCTGCAGGAGGAGAATGAAGGGGTGCAGGATCAGCTCCTATTACATTTGGGGGCATCCCCTGGCTGGGGCAGGCTGTGGGTCAGGGGGGCTCAGAGCTGATGGCTGTGCTGTTCTCACCCCTAGGATGCTCGAGGGCTCCTTGCTGCCTGCACGAACTGGGCATCCTCCTTGGTCTTCACCTCCCTCCATTGCTCAGTTTGGCTTTCAGTCCTGTTTCTCTGCTTTTTCCTGTACGTATTACACAAGTTTCATTCCCACCATTTGAATTTGTCTTTTCCTTTTCTTACCATCACTCCCATGGCTGTTTTTGTATGCTTCTCCTTCCTGTCTCATTCGTTTTCTCCCCACTTTTCCCCTCTTAAGGTTCCACGTGCTTGCTTTTCCCTTTCTCCAAAGCGCTCCAAAAGTAATGCCTCCTATTTTATGGTGTTGCCCCATGATGTCAGAGGCGGATGTTGGTGGGATGTAGCAGTAGAGGTTGTACCTTCTGTGTATCTGAATACTCAATTCCATGTTGTTGCCATGTGATGGATGGCAGCAGAGGGGCAGTCTGCCGGAATGGCATCTGACGTGGAAGTGAGGATGGAGCAAAGGTGTTACACTGAACGCCTCCATGCAGAAAAAAAGACACCTGCTGACATTCACTGATGTTTGGTGAATGCTGACGGAGCACAGTGAGGTGGTAGGTGATGCGCTGCAGAGTGGAATGGTTTGCAGGCTCTTCATCGCTGCCTAAAAGGCACAGCTCATGGTGGTGACCGTAAAAGAACGGTGTCATGTGGCTGAGAATCTGCTCTATCGACAATCGTCGCCGTGCTCTTTGTAGTTTCCGTGGAAACAAGCAGGAGGCATTACTTTCGGAGCAAGGGTTCCGAGGCAGTCCCTCCTCGGGCCGCGCGGTTCCGGAGCGGAGCGCCACCAGGGGGCGCTGTTGGGCCGCGATTCACACGGGCGGCGCCGTCCCTGCGCGGTGATCCCGTTTCGTTTTGCCGCTCGCTCTTCGCCCTCCAAGCGGCTTTTGCCACTTCTGTCCCGCTCCCCAAATATTCCCCCATACAGGCAGCTTTCGTTCGTTTCTCCCTTTGCCTCTTTTTCCTCTCTTTTTTTTTTTTTTTTCCATTTTCCTTGATTTTCTCTCACTTTTGCCTCGGGACCCCCTCTGCTCATAGCCCGGCGCTCTCCTCCTCCTTGCTGACCCTTTCACACACATCTGCCCTCCACAGCCACTGCTGAGCTCCGTGCTGTGCTGCAGGGGACCCGCAGTCATCTCCACGCATAGCCGTCCACCTCTGCTCATATCCCACCAGCGATTGCTTTGAGAGAGAGGCATTGTCTGTTTTAATGGCTCCCTGGAGACGGCTGCTGTAGGCAAAATGCCATGAAGGTGTTTTCTTTTTGCTGCTCTGTGGTTGTGACGATGCACGCTGATCATGGCTGTTATTTCTGATACTTGCTGCTGCTTCGTTAGCAGCGCAGAGATTCGTGTCTTAATCAGCTGCTCTGCGCTGATGGCAGCAGGGAACTGCAATGGTTCTGTAGGAGCTGCTGAGCAGGAGGCCCTACAAACTGAATTTCAGAGCTCGCCTGCCACCTTCACAACAACTCAGCAGCATCATGCAGTTGGGATTTTCCTGCTGCCCTGCTTTTTTTTTTTCCCCTGCCTGACTTTAGTTGTGTGTTCACAGAATTTTGCCACCCTGCGCGTGACGGAGCGCTTTGTCTGTTGGTAGGAATGTGCTGATGGACGGCTCTGTCTGTGCTGTTTGTTACAGCACGGCAACTTCTGCGCATGCATCACCTTCTGGGGCAAGCAGTGTTGGTGGGAGATGGGCGATCCTGGCGGGGAGATGAGCACTGATGAAGTATTTCAATATCTGCTGAGATCTAATGACTTCCTCGTTACTATCACAGCACTGCAGGTGCCCTTAATGCATTGTTTCTCCTTTAGCATTGTCACAGAGCCTCCAGTTTCAGTTTAGAGATCTCCTAAACTCAGTTATCATGCTGTATCTGATTGCTATCGCCTTCTGCTTGTTGCGAGCTAGCAATGAGTTTGTTCTTGTTTGCACAGCTGCGTAAGGAAGAGCTCTGGATTTTCTTGCTGGAAAGTACTGGTGCATGCCTGATGTGACCCCAGGGCTGTGGGTGCTGGCTGTGCCCTCGGCAGAGCATCCTTTGGGTGATCTTTAAGGTCTCCCCAACCACAGCTGTGATGTGACGGCTCCCAGTGCCTGTGGCAGCTGATGCTGCTGTGCTCCTGATGCTTATTGTTGGAGCCAGCAGACAGCATTCAGTGCCCTGTGACGTAAGGACAGCCGGGAGCATCAATGGAGGCTTTCACAGGACGTGACTCACCGCCCATGGAGGAGCCAGGAGGGATCCATGAGAAGCGTGCAAAAGGAACAAAAAGGTTTTGTGCAAGCTCTGAGCCAGGCTGATGGCAGGGAAACCCAGCGGGGGACCTCATCCACCCCGTCTGAACAGTGCCCTGTGTGTGCAGTGCTGCTGCTGCTTTGCTTTCCACTGGGCATCGGCATCTGCCTCCGATGCATCTGGGAGGAGCTGAAGGGAACTTCAGCAAGTAGAGGTTAGCCTTTCTCCCATGGTGTCTCTCTGTTCTCACTTCTTTCAGTTCTGCTTTGCTTGGTTTCCTGATCGCTGGCATCGTTGTGCCAAGAGAAAACCCATGGAGAGGCAGTTGGTGCCTGCAGCCATGTGTGGGTCACGCAGCTTTGTGGGTAGGAGTTGTGCCCGCTGCTGCGAGCTGCAGTGAGCCTTTCTTAAAACATATCTCCTCGACACCAACCAAGCAGGCTTGTTTTGACACCTAATTAAGTTAATTTAGGGGGCTTAATGCAGTTCAGCAGCAGCTGAAATCAGTCTCCCATCCGATCTGATATATCGATTCCACTGGTGCTTTGTCCGTAAACCTCCTCCTGTCTCTGTGCAGCTGTAATTGTGTTTGAGAAAGGGAAAATTATATCTGTGCCCACACACCCAGAGTGTGTAATTACTGCACTGAAATACCTCTGGGGTGAGCTGAGACCGCCCCAGGGACAGGAAGGAGTTCATCAGATCTTTTCTCTGTGGATTCTGAGCTGTCTTAGAGCTGTTGGCTCTTATGCTCTGGTCTGGAGGGGATGGCAGAGGGGCTGCAGGGCTGCCCAGCAGCTGCCAACACTGCCAGAGTTTGTGGGGAATGGTGCTGCTGCTCTCATCAGCATTGCTTGTTCATTGAGGTCAGTGCAATGAGGAGCTCTCCCCTGTAGTCAATGTGTGCTTCTCTCTGGTTTTGGGCCTCTGGCAGCAAATGGCTCTGCTGGAGCCAATGGAGGGTCCTCCCTCAGGGGGTTCACGTGGAACCCAGAGCACCTTGCACCCCTGCAGCACTGTGGGCTCCTGCTGGAGCAGCGATGGTGGGCAAAGCCCACCCAGCAGAAATCTCCTCCCTGCCATGCAGCATGGGGCAGAACTTCAG
>NW_024884343.1:0-821 GCF_019232065.1 Centrocercus urophasianus
TGACGTCATCTGACGTCTGGATGAGGTCATATGGGGTTTTTTACATCATTTGGGGCGTTCTCTGTCATTTGGTGCGCCGGACGTCATATGGTGCGGGAGACTTCATTTGGTCGGTATGACGTCATATGACGTCTGGATGACGTCATATGGGGTTTTCTACACCGTTTGGGGCGTTCTCAGTCATTTGGTGCGCCGGACATCATTTGATCCGGGTGACTTCCTTTGGTCGGTATGACGTCATATGACGTCTGGATGAGGTCATATGGGTTTCTTTACACCGTTTGGGGTGTTCTCCGTCATTTGGTGCGCCGGACGTCATTTGGACTGGGAGACTTCTTTTGGTCGTTATGACGTCATATGACTTCTGTATGAGGTCATATGGGGTTTTTTACACCGTTTGGGGCGTTCTCGGTCATTTGGTGTGCCGGACGTCATTTGGTGCGGGAGACTTCATTTGGTCGGTATGACGTCATATGACGTCTGGATGAGGTCATATGGCGTTTTTTACATCATTTGGGCCGTTCTCGGTCATTTGGTGCGCCGGACGTGATTTGGTGCTGGAGACTTCATTTGGTTTGTATGACGTCATATGACGTCTGGACGAGGTCATTTGGGGTTTTTTACACCGTTTGGGGCGTTCTCGGACATTTGGTACGCCGGACGTCATTTGGTGAGGGAGACTTCATTTGGTCGGCATGTCGTCATCTGACGTCTGGATGAGGTCATATGGGGTTTTTTACACTGTTCGAGGAGTTCTCCGTCATTTGGTGCGCCGGACGTCATTTGGACCGGGAGACTTCATTTGGTCGTTATGACGTCAT
>NW_024884343.1:921-3959 GCF_019232065.1 Centrocercus urophasianus
AACCCCATATGACCTCATACAGAAGTCATATGGGGTTTTTTACACCGTTTGGGGCGTTCTCGGTCATTTGGTGCGCCGGACGTCATTTGGTGCGGGAGATTTCATTTGGTCGGTATGACGTCATATGACGTCTGGATGAGGTCATATGGCGTTTTTTACATCATTTGGGCCGTTCTCGGTCATTTGGTGCGCCGGACGTGATTTGGTGCTGGAGACTTCATTTAGTTTGTATGACGTCATCTGACGTCTGGACGAGGTCATATGGGGTTTTTTACACCGTTTGGGGCGTTCTCGGACATTTGGTACGCCGGACGTCATTTGGTGAGGGAGACTTCATTTGGTCGGTATGTCGTCATATGACGTCTGGATGAGGTCATATGGGGTTTTTTACATCTTTTGGGGCGTTCTCCGTCATTTGGTGCGCCGGACGTCATTTGGACTGGGAGACTTCATTTGGTCGGTATGACGTCATCTGACGTCTGGATGAGGTCGTATGGGGTTTTTTACACCGTTTGAGGAGTTGTCGGTCATTTGGTGCTCCGGACGTCATTTGCCCCGGGTGACTTCATTTGGTCGGTATGACATCATATGACGTCTGGATGAGGTTATATGGGGTTTTTTACATCATTTGGGCCGTTCTCGTTCATTTGGTGCGCCGGACGTCATTTGCTCCGGGTGACCTCATTTGGTCGGTATGACGTCATATGACGTCTGGATGAGGTCATATGGGGTTTTTTACACTGTTCGAGGAGTTCTCCGTCATTTGGTGCGCCGGACGTCATTTGGTCCGGGTGACTTCATTTGGTCGGTATGTCGTCATATGACGTCTGTATGAGGTTATATGGGGTTTTTTACATCATTTGGGGCGTTCGCGTTCATTTGGTGTGCCGGATGTCATTTGGTCCGGGAGACTTCATTTGGTCGGTATGACGTCATCTGACGTCTGGATGAGGTCATACGGGTTTTTTTACATCTTTTGGGACGATCTTGGTCATTTGGTGCGCCAGATGTCATTTGGTGCGGGAGACTTCATTTGGTCGGTATGACGTCATATGACGTCTGGATGAGGTCATATGGCGTTTTTTACATCATTTGGACCGTTCTCGGTCATTTGGTGCGCCGGATGTGATTTGGTGCTGGAGACTTCATTTGGTTTGTATGACGTCATCTGACGTCTGGACGAGGTCATATGGGGTTTTTTACACCGTTTGGGTTGTTCTCGGACATTTGGTACGCCGGACGTCATTTGGTGCCTGAGACTTCA
Organism: Centrocercus urophasianus; assembly: GCF_019232065.1. Taxonomy (NCBI): domain Eukaryota; kingdom Metazoa; phylum Chordata; class Aves; order Galliformes; family Phasianidae; genus Centrocercus; species Centrocercus urophasianus. Next base: position 2,186 of record NW_024884343.1, read on the forward strand.
TTTGGTCGGTATGTCGTCATCTGACGTCTGGATGAGGTCATATGGGGTTTTTTACATCTTTTGGGGCGTTCTCCGTCATTTGGTGCGCCGGACGTCATTTGGACTGGGAGACTTCTTTTGGTCGTTATGACGTCATCTGACGTCTGGATGAGGTCATATGGGGTTTTTTACACCGTTTGAGGAGTTGTCGGTCATTTGGTGCGCCGGACGTCATTTGGACCGGGAGACTTCATTTGGTCGGTATGTCTTCATATGACGTCTGGATGATGTTATATGGGGTTTTTTACATCATTTGGGCCCTTCTCGTTCATTTGGTGCGCCGGAAGTCATATGGTGCAGGAGACTTCATTTGGTCGGTATGACGTCATATGACGTCTGTATGAGGTCATATGGGGTTTTCTACACCTTTTGGAGCGTTCTCGGTCATTTGGTGCGCTGGACGTCATTTGATCCTGGTGACTTCATTTGGTCGGTATGACGTCATCTGACGTCTGCATGAGGTCATATGGGGTTTTTTACATCATTTGGGCCGTTCTCGGTCATTTGGTGCTCCGGACGTCATTTGGTGCCTGAGACTTCATTTGGTCGTTATGACGTCATATGACGTCTGGATGAAGTCAAATGGGGTTTTTTACACCGTTTGGGGCGTTCCTGGTCATTTGGTGTGCCGGACGTGAATTGGTCCGATTGACTTCATTTGGTTGGTATGACGTCATCTGACGTCTGGATGAAGTCATATGGGGTTTTTGACATCACTTGGAGCGTTCTCGGTAATTTTTTGCGCCGGACGTCATTTGGACCGGGTGACTTCATTTGGTCGGTTTGACGTCATATGACATCTGTATGAGGTCATATGGGGGTTTTTACACCGTTTGGACAGCTCTCGGTCGTTAGGTGCGCCGGACGTCACTTGGTGAGGGAGACTTCATTTGGTCGGTATGACGTCATCTGACGTCTGGATGAGGTCATATGGTGTTTTTTACACCGTTGGGGAGGTCACGGTCATTTGGTGCGCCGGACGTCATTTGGTACGGGAGAATTCATTTAGTCGGTATGACGTCATGTGACATCTGGATGAGGTCATATGGGGTTTTTTACATCTTTTGGGGCGTTCTCGGTCATTTGGTGCACCGGATGTCATTTGGTGCCAGAGACTTCATTTGGTCGGTTTGACGTCATATGACGTCTGGATGAAGACATATGGGGTTTTTTACACCGTTTGGGCAGTTCTCGGTCATTTGGTGCTCCGGACTTCGTTTGGTCTGGGTGACTTCATTTGGTCGTTATGACATCATATGACGTCTGGATGAAGTCATATGCGTTTTTTACACCGTTTGGGGCGTTCTCGGTATTTTGGTGCGCCGGACATCATTTGGTGCGGGAGACATCATTTGGTCGGTATGACGTCATATGACGTCTGGATGCGGTCATATGGGTTTATTACATCTTCTGGGGAGTTCTCCGTCATTTGGTGCACCGGATTTCATTTGGTGCGGGTGACTTCATTTGATAGGTATGACGTCATATGACGTCTGGATGAGGTCATATTTGTTTTTTTACATCACTTGGGCCGTTCTCGGTCATTTGGTGCGCCAGACGTCATTTGGTCCGATTGAATTCATTTGGTCGGTATGACGTCATATGACGTGTGGATGAGGTCATATGGGTTTTTTTACATCATTTGGGGCATTCTCCGTGATTTGGTGCTCCGGAATTCATTTGGTCGGTATGACGTCATATGACGTCTGGATGAGGTCATATGGGGTTTTTTACA
>NW_024884343.1:3969-6490 GCF_019232065.1 Centrocercus urophasianus
GGACGTCACTTGGTGCGGGAGACTTCATTTGGTCGGTATGACGTCATCTGACGTCTGGATGAGGTGATATGGGGTTTTTTACATCATTTGGGCCGCTCTCGGTCATTGGGTGCACCGGAGGTCATTTGGTACGGGAGAATTCATTTGGTCGGTATGACGTCATATGACGACTGGATGAGGTCATATGGGGTTTTTTAACATCATTTGGGGCGTTCTCGTTCATTAGTTGCGCCTTACGTCATATGGACCTTGTGACTTCATTTGGTCTTTATGACGTTTTCTGATGTCTGGATGAGGTCATATGGGGTTTTTTACACCGTTTGGGGCGTTCTCGGTCATTTGTTGCCCTGGACGTCTTTTGGTCCTGGTGACTTCATTTCGTCGGTATGACGTCATATGACGTCTGTATGAGGTCCTATGGGGTTATTTACATCATTTGGGGCGTTCTCGGTCATTTGGTGCACCGGACGTCATTTGGTCTGGGTGAAGCTGTTTGGTTAGTAAGACGTCATATGACATCGGTATGAGGTCATAAGGGGATATTTACATCAGTTGGGGCGTCCTCGGTCATTTGGTACGCCGGACGTCATTTGGACCGGGTGACTTCATTTGGTCGGTATGACGTCATATGGCGTCTGGATGTGGTCATATGGCGTTTTTTATTAAATCTTTTGGGGCGTTCTCGATAATTTGGTGCACCGGACTTCATTTGGTCCGGGTGACTTCATTTGGTCGTTATGACGTCATATGACGTCTGGATGTGGTCATATGTGGTTTTTTACACCGTTTGGGGCGTTCTCGGTCATTTGGTGCGCCGGACATCATTTGATGCGGGAGACTTCATTTGGTCGGTATGACGTCATATGACGACTTGATGAGGTCATATGGGTTTTTTTTACACCGTTTGCGGCGTTCTCGGTCATTTGGTGCCGCGGACGTCATTTCTTCTGGGAGAAGCCGTTTGGTCAGTAAGACGTCATATGACGTCGGTATGAGGTCATAAGTGGATTTTTACATCATTTGGGGCGTTCTCGGTCATTTGAAGCGCGGGATGTCATTTGGTCCGGGTGACGCCATTTGGTCGGTATGATGTCATATGACGTATGTATGAGGTCGTATGGGGTTTTTTACATCATTTGGGGCGTTCTCCATCATGTGGTGAGCCTTACGTCATTTGGTCCGGGTGACATCTTTTGGTTGGTATGACGTCATATGACGTCTGTATGAGGTCATATGGGGTTTTTTACATCATTTGGGGCGTTCTCGGTCATTTGGTGCGCTGTATGGCATTTGGTCAGTGTGACTTCATTTGGTCGGTATGACGTCATATGACGTCTGTATGATGTCGTATGGGGTTTTTTACATCATTTGGGGCGTTCTCCGTCATTTGGTGCTCCGGATGTCATTTGGTCAGTGTGACTTCATTTGGTCGGTATGACGTCATATGACGTCTGTATCATGTCGTATGGGGTTTTTTACATCATTTGGGGCGTTCTCCGTCATTTGGTGCGCCGGACGTCATTTGATCTGGGTGACTTCATTTGGTTTGTATGACTTCATCTGACGTCTGTATGAGGTCATATGGGGTTTTTTACATCATTTGGGGCGTTCTCGGTCATTTCGTGCGCCAGAAGTCATTTGGTGCGGGACACTTCATTTGGTCGGTACAACGTCATATGACGTCTGTATGATGTCATATGGGGTTTTTTACACCGTTTGGGGCGTTATCGGTCATTAGTTGCGCCGGACGTCATTTGGTGCGGGAGACTTCATTTGGCCGGTATGACGTCATCTGACGTCTGGATGAGGTCATATGGGGTTTTTTACATCATTTGGGGCGTTCTCATTCATTTGGTGCGCCGGACGTCATTTGGTCCGGGTGACTTCATTTCGTCGGTTTGACGTCATATGACGCCTGTATGAGGTCATATGGGGTTTTTTACACCGTTTGGGGCGTTCTCGGTCATTTGTTGCCCTGGATGTCATTTGGTCCTGGTGACTTCATTTGTTTGGTATGACGTCATATGACGTCTGTATGAGGTCACATGGAGTTCTTTACATCTTTTGGGGCGTTCTCGGTCATATGGTGCGCCGGACATCATTTGATCCGATTGAATTCTTTTGGTCGTTACGACGTCATCTGACGTCTGTATGAGGTCATATGTGTTTCATTAAATCTTTTGGGGCGTTCTCGGTCATTTGGTGCTCCGGACTTCATTTGGTCCGGGTGACTTCATTTGGTCGGCATGACGTCATATGACGTCTGGATGAGGTCATATGGCGTTTTTTACACCGTTTGGGGCGTTCTCGGTCATTTGGTGCGCCGGACATCATTTGGTGCGGGAGACTTCATTTGGTCGGTATGACGTCATATGACGACTGGATGAGGTCATATGGGTTTTTTTACACCGTTTGGGGTGTTCTTGGTCATTTGGTGCGCCGGACATCATTTGGTGCGGGAGACTTCATTTGGTCGGTATGACGTCATATGACGACTGGATGAGGTCATATGGGTTTTTTT
>NW_024884343.1:6590-10271 GCF_019232065.1 Centrocercus urophasianus
TTTGGGGCGTTCTCGGTCATTTGGTCCGCCGGACGTCATTTGGTCCGGGTGACTTCATTTGGTCGGTATGACGTCATATGACGTCTGTATGAGGTCATATGGGTTTTTTTACATCATTTGGGGCATTCTCCGTCATTTGGTGCCGCGGACGTCATTTGATCTGGGTGACTTCATTTGGTTTGTATGACGTCATCTGACGTCTGTATGTGGTCATACGGGGTTTTTTACATCGTTTGGGGCGTTGTCTGTCATTTGGTGCACCGGACGTCATTTGGTCCGGGAGACTTCATTTGGTCGGTATAACGTCCTATGACGTCTGTATGAGGTCATATGGGGATTTTTACACCGTTTGGGGCGTTCTCGGTCATTAGTTGCGCCGGACGTCATTTGGTGCGGGAGACTGCATTTGGTCGGTATGACGTCATATGACGTCTGTATGAGGTCATATGGGGTTTTTTACATCATTTGGGGAGTTTTCTGTCATTTCGTGTGCCAGACGTCATTTGGATCGGGTGAAGCCGTTTGGTCGCTATGACGTCATATGACGTCTGTATGAGGTCCTATGGGGTTTTTTACATCATTTGCGGCGTTCTCAGTCTTTTGGTGAGCCTTACGTCATTTGGTCTGGGTGACTGCATTTGCTAGGTATGATGTCATATGATGTCTGAATGAGGTCATATGGGGTTTATTACAACATTTGGGGCTTTCTCCGTCATTTGGTGTGCCGGATGGCATTTGGTCTGGGTGAATTTATTTGGTCGGCATGACGTCATATGACGTCTGTATGAGGTCATATGCGGTTTTTTACATCATTTGGGGCGTTCTCGGTCATTTGGTGAGCCGGATGTCATATGGTCCGGGTGACTTCATTTTTTCGGTATGACGTCATATGACGTCTCTATGAGTTCATATGGCGTTTTTTACATCATTTGGGGCGTTGTCTGTCATTTGGTGCGCCAGACGTTATTTGGTCCGGTTGACTTCCTTTGGTCGGTATGACGTCATATGACGTCTGTATGAGGTCCTATGGGGTTTTTAACATCATTTGGGGCGTTCTCGGTCATTTGGTGCATCGGACGTCATTTGGTCCGGGTGATGCCATTTGGTTGGTATGACGTCATCTGACGTCTGGATGAGGTCCTATGGGGTTTTTTACATCATTTGGGGCGTTCTCCGTCATTTGGTGTGCCGCATGGCATTTGGTCTGAGTGAATTCATTTGGTCGGTATGACGTCATATGACGTCTGTATGAGGTCCTATGGTGTTTTTTACATCATTTGGGGTGTTCTCCGTCGTTTGGTGCGACGGATGGCATTTGGTCCGTGTGAAGCCGTTTCGTCAGTAAGACGCCATATGACGTCTGGATGAGGTCATATGCTGTTTTTTACATCTTTTGGGGCGTTCTCCGTCGTTTGGTGCGCCGGACTTCATTTGGTGCGGGTGACTTCATTTGGTCTGTATGACGTCATCTGACGTCTGGATGAGGTCCTATGGGGTTTTTTACATCTTTTGGGGCGTTCTCCGTCGTTTGGTGCGCCGGACTTCATTTGGTGCGGGTGACTTCATTTGGTCTGTATGACGTCATCTGACATCTGTATGAGGTCCTATGGGGTTTTTTACATCATTTGGGGCGTTCTCCGTCATTTGGTGCCGCGGACGTCATTTGTTCCGGGTGAAGCCGTTTGGTCAGTAAGAAATCATATGACGTCGGTATGAGGTCATAAGGGGATTTTTACATCAGTTGGGGCGTTCTCGGTCATTTGGTGAGCCTTACGTCATTTGGTCTGTGTGACTCCATTTGGTCGGTATGATGTCATATGACGTCTGTATGCGGTCGTATGGCGTTTTTTACATCATTTGGGGCGTTCTCGGTCATTTCGTGCGCCGTATGGCATTTGGTCAGTGTGACTTCATTTGGTCGGTATGACGTCATATGACGTCTGCATGAGGTCCTATGGGGTTTTTTACATCATTTGGGGCGTTCTCGGTCATTTGGTGCGCCGGACTTCATTTGGTCTGGGTGACTTCATTTGGTCGGTATGACGTCATCTGACGTCTGGATGAGGTCATATGGGGTTTTTAACGACATTTGGGGCGTTCTCGGCCATTTAGTGCGCCAGACGTCATTTGGTCTAGGTGACTTCATTTGGTGGGGATGGCGTCATATGACGTCTGGATGAGGTCATATGGGGTTTTTTACATCATTTGGGGAGTTCTCGGTCATTTGGTGCACCGGACGTCATTTGGTCCTGGTGACTTCCTTTGGTCGTTATGATGTCATATGACGTCTGTATAAGGTCGTATGCGGTTTTTTACATCATTTGGGGCGTTCTCGGTCATTTGGTGCGCCAGATGGCATTTGCTCTGGGTGAAGCCTTTTGGTCGCTATGACGTCATATGACGTATGTATGAGGTCGTATGGGGTTTTTTACATCATTTGGGGCGTTCTCCATCATGTGGTGAGCCTTACGTCATTTGGTCTGTGTGACTACATTTGGTCGGTATGATGTCATATGATGTCTGTATGAGGTCATATGGGGTTATTTCCAATGTTTTGGGCGTTCTCGGTCATTTGGTGCGCCGGACGGCATTTGGTCCAGGTGACTTCATTTGGCCGGTATGACGTCATATGACGTCTGGATGAGGTCATATGGGGTTTCTTACATCATTTGGGGCGTTCTTGGTCATTTGGTGAGCCGGACGTCATTTGGTCCGTGTGACTTCATTTTTTCAGTATGACGGCATATGACGTCTGTATGAGGTCATATGGGGTTTTTTACATCATTTGTGCCATTCTCCGTCATTTGGTGCGCCGGACGTCATTTGATCTGGGTGACTTCATTTGGTTGGTATGACGTCATCTGACGTCTGTATGAGGTCATATGGGGTTTCTTACATCATTTGGGGCGTTCTTGGTCATTTGGTGAGCCGGACGTCATTTGGTCCGTGTGACTTCATTTTTTCAGTATGACGGCATATGACGTCTGTATGAGGTCATATGGGGTTTTTTACATCATTTGGGGCGTTGTCAGTCATTTGGTGCACCGGACGTCATTTGGTCCTGGTGACTTCATTTGGTCGGTATGACCTAATCAGCCGTCTGTATGAGGTCGTATGGGGATTTTTACAACATTTGGGGCGTTCTCGTTCATTTTGTGCGCCGGACATCATTTGGTCCGAGTGAATTCTTTTGGTCGGTATGACGTCTTATGACGTCTGGATGAGGTCATAAGGGGATTTTTACATCATTTGGGGCGTTCTCGGTCATTTGGTCCGCCGGACGTCATTTGGTCCGGGTGACTTCATTTGGTCGGTATGACATCATATGACGTCTGTATGATGTCGTATGGGGTTTTTTACATCATTTGGGGCGTTCTCCGTCATTTGGTGCTCCGGATGTCATTTGGTCCGGGTGACTTCATTTATTTGGTATGACGTCATATGACGTCTGTATACGGTCGTATGGGTTTTTTTACATCATTTGTGCCATTCTCCGTCATTTGGTGCGCCGGACGTCATTTGATCTGGGTGACTTCATTTGGTTGGTATGACGTCACCTGACGTCTGGATGAGGTCATATGGGGTTTTTTACATCATTTGGGGCGATCTTGGTCATTTGGTCCGCCGGACGTCGTTTGGTCAGTGTGACTTCATTTGGTCGGTATGACGTTTTATGATGTC
>NW_024884343.1:10281-16037 GCF_019232065.1 Centrocercus urophasianus
ATATGGGGTTTTTTACATCATTTGGGGCGTTGTCTGTCATTTGGTGCTCCGGACTTCATTTGGTCCGGGTGATGCCATTTGGTTGGTATGACGTCATGAGACGTCTGGATGAGGTTATATGGGGTTTTTTACGTCATTTGGGGCGTTCGCGGTCATTTGGTGCGCCGGACGTCATTTGGTCCGGGTGACGCCTTTTGGTCGCTATGACGTCATATGACGTCTGGATGAGGTCATATGGGGTTTTTTATATCATTTGGGGCTTCCTCCGTCATTGGGTGTTCCAGATGTCATTTGGTCCGGGTGACTTCATTTGGTCCGTATGACGTCATCTGACGTCTGGATGAGGTCATATGGGGTTTTTTACATCATTTGGGGCGTTCTCCGTCATTTGGTGTGCCGGATGGCATTTGGTCTGAGTGAATTCATTTGGTCGGTATGACGTCATATGACGTCTGTATGAGGTCCTATGGGTTTTTTAACATCATTTGGGGCGTTCTCGGTCATTTGGTGCGCCGGACGTCATTTGGTCCGAGTGACGCCATTTGGTTGGTATGACGTCATCTGACGTCTGGATGAGGTCCTATGGGGTTTTTTACATCATTTGGGGCGTTCTCCGTCGTTTGGTGCGCCGGATTGCATTTGGTCCGGGTGAATTCATTTGGTCGGTATGACGTCGTATGACGTCTGTATGAGGTCATATGGCGTTTTTTACATCATTTGGGGTGTTCTCCGTCGTTTGGTGCGCCGGATGGCATTTGGTCCGTGTGAAGCCGTTTCGTCAGTAAGACGCCATATGACGTCGGTATGAGGTCATATGCGGTTTTTTACATCATTTGGGGCGTTGTCTGTCATTTGGTGCGCCGGACGTTATTTGGTCCGGTTGACTTCCTTTGGTCGGTATGACGTCATATGACGTCTGAATGAGGTCATATGGGGTTCTTTACACCATTTGGGGCGTTCTCCATCACTTCGTGCGCCGGATGGCATTTGGTCTGAGTGACTTCATTTGGTCGGTATGACGTCATATGACGTCTGTATGAGGTCCGATGGGGTTTTTAACATCATTTGGGGCGTTCTCGGTCATTTGGTGCGTCGGACATCATTTGGTCCGGGTGATGCCGTTTGGTTGGTATGACGTCATGAGACGTCTGGATGAGGTCATATGGGGTTTTTTACATCTTTTGGGGCGTTCTCGGTCATTTGGTGCGCCGGACGTCATTTGGTCCGGGTGACGCCATTTGGTTGGTATGACGTCATATGACGTCTGGATGAGGTCCTATGGGGTTTTTTACATCATTTGGGGCGTTCTCCGTCGTTTGGTGCGCCGGATGGCATTTGGTCCTGGTGAATTCATTTGGTCGGTATGACGTCGTATGATGTCTGTATGAGGTCATATGGCGTTTTTTACATCATTTGGGGTGTTCTCCGTCGTTTGGTGCGCCGGACGTCATTTGGTGCGGGTGATGCCATTTGGTTGGTATGACGTCATGAGACGTCTGTATGAGTTTATATGGGGTTTTTTACATCTATTGGGGCGTTCGCGGTCATTTGGTGTGCTGGACGGCATTTGGTCCGGGTGAAGCCGTTTCGTCGGTATGACGTCATCTGACGTTGGGATGAGGTCATATGGGGTTTTTTACATCATTCGGGGCGTTCTCGGTCATTTGGTGCACCGGACGTCATTTGTTCCGAGTGAATTCTTTTGGTCGGTATGAAGTCATATGACGTCTGTATGAGGTCATATGGGTTTTTTTACATCATTTGGGGCGTTCTCGGTCATTTGGTGCGCCGGACGTCATTTGGTCCAGGTGACTTCACTTTGTTGGTATGACGTCATCTGACGTCTGGATGAGGTCCTATGGGGTTTTTTACATCATTTGGGGCGTTCTCAGTCATTTGGTGTGCAGGACGTCATTTGGTGTGGGTGACTTCATTTCTTTGGTATGACGTCATATGACGTCTGTATGAGGTCATATGGCGTTTTTTAAATCATTTGGGGCGTTCTCCGTCATTTGGTGCGCTGGACATCATTTGGTCCGTGTGACAAGACTACAGTCAGACAAATGATGCTTTACAGTGAATTTGCTTGTATAGCCTTAAAAATTACTGATGTACTCAGTCAGATCTCCATGTTTGTGAAGCTTGTATGAGGGCTGTTCCAGATATAATACTTCCTGTTTTGTTACGGTTTCCCACAACATCAGAGGCAGATGTTTGTGGTATGACAGTAGAGACCTAATCTTCCTTTAGATATTCCATTACATTTTGTTGCTGTGAGACAGATGGCAGCAGAGGGGCAGCCTGACAAAATGATGTCTGACACAGAAGCGTGTATGAAGCAAAGGTCTGTCACTGAATTTCTCCATGCGGAATTCTTCCACTGACGTTCATCAAAATGTGCTGAATGTTTATGGTCACCAAATACTGGATGTGAGCACAGTGAGGTGGTGGACACTGTGTGTTTCAGCAGAGACAGAGAGGGGAGGTTGCCTCCACTGGTGCAGATTATTATGACTAAAGCATCACTGGTGAAAATGCATGGCTAATGGTGGTGATTATCTTGAAAAATAGTGTCTTGTAACGGAGAAGCTGCACTCTAAAATAGTGTTATTATGACCTTAGTATCCGTTGTAGTTTCCATGGAAAAAAAAATATATTACTTTCAGAGCAACCTACATATAAAAGATCTGAATCTCTCATCGCCACAGAAGAGAATGATGGAATATCAATTGCATGTTTGTGTGTGTGTGCGCCATGCATGAAATAGAAGGATGAAAAATATATTTGTATCTTAGATGCAGTGCTTTGAAATCATGGATGAAATTGCACTGACTGTCTGTTTCATCTTAAAGAATTTTTTTGCAGTTTTTCTCCAGGAGGCTCTCAACTTTCTGGTTAAAACACTGGTTAAAACAATTACAGCAAAAATGTGATATATATGGAAGCAAGGTCATTTCAAGTTAAATTTCCTAATAATTACTTCTGTATTTATAAAGTACACAAATAGTCCTTAATGTTAGAATATGAAATAGCATGGACAAAACAGTTCATTTGAGCTCTTGGAGTTAAAAATGTGCAGATAACCAATACTAGCCACTCTTTTAGGGGAGGAATGATAAGTAGGCTGAGGTCTGTATGGTAAATCTTATCCTGAAAATACTGAGATGGATGAGCCATAAGCTTCTGAAAACGAGATTTCTAATGGAAACACCAAATCAACTTTTACTATAGTGTCAGAAATATGACATTATAATAGAGTGCACTGATGTATCTCTGTTTGCCTTTTGCAATCATGATGAAACTGACTTGAGCATAGAATGTGCCAGGGTACTGCATCCACGTCTTCTGTTTTACAGTATAATATAACAATATTCACATTCTCAGTGCTAGGTGTTATGCATCTGCACTAGGATGGAAAAAGACCAAGAGTAATTTTATTTATTTTTTAATTGAATTTATTTATTTATTTTTCATGGCTAGGATATAAACTCTGCAAGCTGCTATACAGAATGTGTCATGGGGTTGTCATCAGCATAGGAACGAGTTTGAAGTCATGAGAGCTTCTTACGGAAATACTAATGACAACACTGGTACTGAATAGCAGAGCGCTGTTTGGCTCATCTCCTGTCTGACCTAACACAGGTTCAGAGTGAACCAATCCATCCTGGAAGACTTGATTGCTGGAATCTAGTTTGGAATGCTTGGCTCTCCGTAGGATTTCTTTGTCTCATATTCCTGCCTAGAGAGTGCAGTTCAAGAACCTTAAGCCAGGACTTAGATGAACATGTACAGACAGCACAAATCAAGTTCCAGAAACTCAGTGGGCAGAGAACAGGAAGTTCACAGATCCATTTCTCTAGTGATCTCTTGTTATACCCCACTGACTGTTGCCTCAAGGATTTCCAGTGATACCTCTCTGTTTGACTGCTTTTGATAATTTTGTTTTTCTTCCATATAATTATGTTTTCCATTCTGACTTGGAGGTTGCCGAGGAGTGGCAAGGAACAGTGCCCTGTGAAGAGATACAGGGGTATGACAGAGTGGAGGATGGTGAGCAGCTCCAAGATGATTGCTGAGACAGCTCAGGGCCCTATGTTGTCATCTGTGAGGAGTGACAGCATTGGTGGATTAAGGGAAGGCAACTGCTGTCACCTATCTGGACTTCTGCAAGTCCTTTGACATGGTTCCCCACTACATCCCTATGTCTAAATTGGAGAGGTATAGATTTGAAGGGTGAACTATATGGTAGATAAGGAATTGGTTAGAAGGTTTCAGCCAGAGAGTTGCGGTCAATGGCCCTATGTCCAGGTGGAGGCCAGCATTGAGCAGTGTCCCCCAGGGGTTTTTCTTGGGATCAGTGCTCTTTAACAGTGACACAAAAGACAGAACTGAATGCACCCTCAGCAAACTTGCTGATGACACCAAGCTGAGTGGCACAGTTGATGTGGCAGAAGGAAGGGTGCCATCCACAGGCACCTTGATACACTGGAAAGGTGGGCCCTTGTGGACTTAATGAGATTCAACAAAGCAAAGTGCAAGGTTTTGTGCTTGGGTCTGAGTATATCCCAAGTATACTTGGGATAGATGTTCTGGGAGAAGAATTCCTTGAGAGTCCTTGAGATAGACCTATGGGTCTCCTGGTAGATGAAAGACTTACTGTGAGCTAGCTGTGTGTGCTTGTAGCTTGGAAGGCCAGAGATATCCTGAGCTGCATCAGAAGATAGGTGGTGGGGTATTGAAGTCTCTTACAACACAAGCCGTTCTATGATTTCACATGCAGAAAGAGCAGCAGCCCTCTCACTGCCAACACTCTCAACAGTTACTGTGTAGAGGAGAAGAGACCATACGCTGAGAAGTTCTCTGAGTGATAAGAACAGGAGTTGCTCTACGGACACTTTTCCAGGCAAAATGGAGTGAATTTGCCAAGTGTTCGCAGCAGTGTATTTGTCTCCTTGGGACCTACTTGCTGGTATATTTGCAGAAGGCAGATGAGTGAAGAGGCCAAGAGCTGCTGCGAGATTTCTACTTTAAAGTGTGAGTACGTAAAATTGTTCTATCTTCTCTGGGGAAAAAAAAAACAAAACAGTTCTGCTTATCAGCCATCTGATGCAATTTCCTCTTCTTTCTTCTAATTTATATCCTGCACCACAGTCATGGTAGCTTTTCTTCTGTCAGAGTTCAGCTCCATTGAGTCTCTCCTCCATTCATTTCCTGAAGATACAAAGACCCTCATGACAGTGAGCTGAAACACCCATTCATGGCATATGTTCAACTCACAGCTGTCAACTTGCTTTGTCCAGACAAAGCAGACCTTCCTCTAACTGGTTTATCGGACAGACAGAAAGATGTGTAGGTCCCAAGTCAGGCTGTACCTATATATTTTTAAAAAGCTTAGAAAAGACTTAATGGGGGGAATAATTTATATCTAGAATCCTAAATACTGTACAAACCACATCTGTAACAAAAGATGTTATATTGGTCACATTTGTTTTATTTATGAGTCATTCATGCTAACGGCATCCAATTACTGATTATTAGACTCAGTGTTTTTTTCCTGCTGACATTTCCATACTTACTCTGGCTGTTTTTCTTATGAATTTTAACAAAATACATATTAATTTACATTTTCTGTAACAGATTTCTGGGTTTGTTTTATAGAGAAATGAAAGAATTCTAATACACGTCTGAAATGAAAATTTTATATTATCAAACCAATAACAAAAAGTGGAGTAAACAGCTAATAACATCTGCAGTTA
>NW_024884344.1:0-23654 GCF_019232065.1 Centrocercus urophasianus
CCACAGCTCCTTGTTCGCTCTCTGCTTGTAAGGAAAGAAGGAAAGAAGAAACGAAAGAAGGAAGGAAAGAATGGAAAGAAGGAAGGAAAGAAAAAAAGAAAGAAGAAAAGAAGGAAGAAGGAAGGAAAGAAGAAGGAAAGAATTCCTTCCTTCTCTCTCCTCATTGCTGGGAACTGTTAAAACTGAATCCAGAAATCCAGGATTTGTTATGAAAAGCATAGCATGCTGCACCCAGTATTTCATGAAACAGAATCACATAATGGCCAGGGTTGGAAGGGACCTCAAGGATCATGAAGCTCCAACCCCCCGCCACATGCAGGGCCACCAACCTCCACGTTTCATGCTAAACCAGGCTGCCCAGGGCCCCATCCAACCTGGCCTTGAACACTTCCAAGTTCAGAGCATCCACAGCCTCTCTGGGCAGCTGTTCCAGCACCTCACCACTCTCTGGGTAACTGACCATGTCCCAGAAAATGTTTTCAGGAAGTGAAAACTCACATGAAGCAAGGATGGATAAAGTAATGAAGGATGCATATTGTAATTAAAGATGGAAAAATGTAATCGAGGGTGGCCAAAGATGTCAAGGATGGTCAAAATAATCACAGGTCCTAAACCCTGCCCACCCCTGTATTTATGACTGGTGTGGGAGAGGGAAGACGGAACCCAAATTTCAGCAGCTTGAAGCACCCAGATTTGTCTTGGGGTACACTTAGGAGAGTCTTATGACTGCACAACTCATACAGATGAGGTAAAGCTCAAGAGATGAAGGGTATCTACTGGTCAGGAATGTCCACTCTCCTGTTTCTCCCTGAACGTGGGAGAGGCTGCTGGGAATCCAGCTATAGTGAGAAGCAATACGATTAACAGAATACACACACTAGAGGGGTGTAGGCAGCTGCTCCTGCTGTTCCAATGCAGTACATCCCATGCACATTGCCACAGATTACATGGAATAGCATCGAACACCCGTCCTCTGATCCCCCCCAGACCCATTATCTTTCCTGGAAGTGTCCAAGACCAGGTTCCATAGAGCCCTTGGCATCCTGATCAGGTGGGTGGCAACGCTGTCCATGGCAGGGGTTGGAACTGGATGGGCTTTAAGGTCCCTTCCAACCAAAGCCATTCTATGGTCTGTGATCTTTAATCAGTCCTGAAACTCACAGTGCTACACTTTTTCTTACCAGCTACATAATTACCTGAAATGCAAACGTCCTCAAAGGAGGGCTCTGAAGCAATGGGTGGTGCTCCTGCGCCCTGATTTATGGTGGATGGTTGGACTGGATCATCTTTAAGGTCTTTCCCAACCTTGGTAGTTCTGTGATTCTGTGATTCTCCATCTACCTGCACAGCACTGCAGTGTAGATACAGATATGCTCCTGCCTGCATTTCCCAAGCCATGAGATGAGCAGTGTGCTCTGAACTCAGGCATTTTCACAGACATAAACACACTAAAAACCCCACAACGTGTGCAGAAAACTGCATTTTAAAACACGGACAATATTCTAACCCAACCTATTCCCCTCCTCTACACATCATCCAGAGGAAAAGAAGGAAATGTGACTCCCCCTGGCCTGGGTACCACCATCATTACACAGCACCATGGCCAGGAATCTCACCTCACTCTACCACTGGATCCTGGGACCTACAAAGATTGGTGGCTACAGGTGGCATCATCCAGACCATCTGTGCTCTGAAATTCCTGTCCCAGAGCAGAGCTCTGTGGAGCACTGTGGACCCCACAAAACTGGCACCTCGTGACCTTAATGGTTTTTTTCCAACCTTAAAGATTCTATGGAACACTCACAAGACTCCAGACAAGAAATTCTTCACATGAAATCAGAAATTCTGAGGTGAAGGGAGAATTCATGAGGTCCAAACAGGCTTAGCCACTAGGAATCATAGAACCACAGGATTACAGAATTGCTTGGTTGGAAAAGACCTTACAGACCATCAAGCCTAACCTCAACCCAACCATCCTACCCTAACAGCCCTCTGCTAAATCATGTCCCTGAGCACCTCATCCAAAGGGCTTTTAAACACACACCAAATTCCATCCACGCACACTGCACGCAGCCTAATGCCAAAATGCATTTCTAAATGTTTACCTCAAACCCAACCATTAACACAGATAAGAGAGGCTATTTTCAGACATACATGGGCTGTGATTAACTATTTAATTGCTGGCATTCCCCTGGATTTGGCAGGGAAAAGGGATGAGAGCTTACTTCCTGAGCAGGAAACAACCTGAGCAGACAAAGTTAAGAGGTCAGCACAACACCCACCAAGAGTTTAACTGAATTCTTCTGCCCTTTCATTTCCAAACACCTCAATCTCTCAGCAATTCAGCTCCACCTCTGCCATCTTCCTCCTTCACTGTTCATCCACTGTGTGCCCTTCTCTTTGCTCCCAGCCCTTCTGCAGCCCTGCATTTCTGTTTGCTCTGCTCAGACAAAGCAGCACAGCCCCACCTATGCCTCCCACTGCTGCTACGGGGGGACAGAAAAAGAGGACAGGTGGAGAGTCAAGGTCCTCTTTCTTCCTTTGTCCTTCTTTTCTGGTTTGATACTCAAGAGAAAAGGACCCATCATTGCTGCCAGATCAGCAAAAGCAAGGTTTTTCTGAAACCTCTGGCACTGTCCCATCCTACTTGAGATGTGCAGAGGGAAAGGGAAGAAACATCAGCCTGCTTTCATCCACAAGCCAACAGCAGGCACTGAATCAGAGCAGGGCTTTTCCCCAGTGCAGGGCTGGAGCAATCATAGGGCTAAAATTGGGAGAGCAAGGGAGACAGCATGCATCAGCAGTGCAAGTGCAGTAATGCAATGGATCCCTGTGCAGAGAGCATCCATCAGCACTGCTGCTCTCTGCCTGCATCTGCCTTTCAGCAGCTCTGACTCGAGTGGGAGCAGCACGCTCAGTGGGTAGCCCAGCTGCTGACATTTAAGGTCTGTGTTACTAAGCAATCAGCCACACACATAAAAAGGGGGAATAAAAAAAGTCTATTTTTGCCACAAAAGCAGCTGGGTTGGGTCAGGCTGACACTTCAGCTGTCCTGGTGTTTTCTCTGCAGTAAGAGCAGAGCATGAATAGCCAGGGGAAAATTCACCTGCAGGACAGACACACAGTGATGCTTTCCAGGCTGGATGTGGCTCTGGGCAGCCTGGGCTGCTGGTTGGCGACCTGCACATAGCAGGGGGGTTGAAACTGGATGATCACTGTGGTCCTTTTCAACCCAGGCCACGAGTCTATGATTCTATGATTTCTTTTATGGAAAGCAGCAATAGAAACAGATAGAAAGCGGTCTATGGGCAGATGACAGAGCTGCATATGAGGATTGCCCCTTTGCCAACCCACTGATTTTGACCCAAGTGATGCCTTTTGCCTTCTTTTGGATACAAAACAACTGTGTTTACTAAGATGATGTGAAGACTAACAACCATTAAAAAGCCAACTCTTACAGCTCTTTACAGGAGCAGCACACACCTACTGTGCGTTCCATCCCAGTCCTCATTACCTCAGGCTTATTAACCTTATAAATCAACACAGTATCACAGAATCACAGAATTGTAGGGGTTGGAAGGGACCTCCAGAGATCATTGAGTCCAACCCCCCTGCCAAAGCAGGTTCCCTACAGCAGGTATTTCCATTAACACATAACTGTTGGAGCACACCATGCACATGTGAGTCAGTACCTCTTGTGAACAAACTTCCTTCGAATGGAGATGATCCGGATGGCGATTTGCCTTCGGCTGCGGGGCACTGGGACTGGTCACAGCATTCCACAGCTCTAAAGGAACAACAGAAAGAGAATTGTCAGTAAGGCTCTGTTGGCAAACCCAATGCACAGAAAGCATGGCTCGTCCCAGCATGGAGATGTCATCTTTGCACTGCAGCAAGAGCAGCAAGGCATGTTGAGCATGAAACAGCCCCACTGCTGGCTGAAGTTATCTACTGCAGCTCCCTTAAAATAAATGTCCATTTGTTTAACCTCTAAAAACCCAAAAAACATGGTTTTTTCCATTGGGATTTCCACCAGATTATTCAGCATTTGCATCCTCTCTTCAACTGAGACTTAGAATCTCTCTGCAGGCATCAGCTATGCTTGGTGGCTTTGGGTTGGGTACTCACATGCTGCATCTTGCACTAAGGCTGTATGAGCTGAAACCCAATGCCTTCCAATATCCTGCTGGAGGACTGCATATATATCTAGAAACAGCCAGCAGATAAACCAGAACCAGGGTCTTCTCAGCTTCCAAAAAGGAGAAAACATGGGAACTGTGATTATTTAAATATTCAGCCAGCTCCTGGGCAGGGGTTTGGTTTTAGGCCAACCAAGCTTTACATGGATTCCCACACCTTCCTTTGCCAGCTGATAGGAAAACTGAGGGAGATGACACTGCTCTGCTCAGGGACAGCTCATGGGCAGCCCCCCATGTTGCCCCCAATACACAGAAGAGCAAAAACCCCAATGTTTGCAAACATTGGATCCATATTTCTTGTGGGTCAGTTTATCTCACCAGCCCGGGACCAAAGGGCTTGCAAGGAGAAAGATGGAACCAAGGGAAAAGGTGGAGAGATGTATTTACTGCTCATGACATTTTTGGGATCCCCTGCTGGAGGACAACACCAGCGTGCCACTGGAGATGGCATCCTTAGAATAAAGCCAAAGAAGACAGTGCTAGAGCCTGAAATTTTGGGTGATCTTGGTGGCAACCAAGAGCTGAGCACTGCACCTCTCCGTTTGAAAAGAGTCTGTGGTGAGGTGGGGGTCAGCCTCTGCTCCTTGGAAACAGGGCCAGGATGAGAGGCGACGGCCTCATGCTGCACCAAGGGAGGGTCAGGCTGGATACCAGAGAAAATTCCTTCTCCAAAGAGCTGTCAGGCAGTGGCACAGCTGCCCAGGGAGCAGAGGGGGATCACTGACCCTGGGGGTGCTCAGAATGTGGGGATCTGGCACTGAGGAACACATGCAGTGGGCACAGTGAGCTGGGAACCCTGGATGCCTTTTCCAGCCTTGATGATGCTACGCGCACACGGTTGCCCTCTCTCCCTCTGCCTTATAACACAGTGCGTGTGCTGCTTGGAGATTCCTCACATTTTTGGGGTTTCTGGTTTCCTTTGCAGCTCAGTGACACAACTACAGAATGTAACAAACCGTCTGCAGGAGGGAGAGGAAAAGCCAAGCGAGCTCCAGCAGAAAGGACGACTTGACAAATCTCATCACATCACGCTCAGCGCTGGCAAACGACTCCCTCTTGGAGCACATTTTGTACTTGGAGTAGCCTCAGTGCTTCAGGAGGTACCAAATATAACACAGCCCCGTTTTAACTTCCTTCCAGGAATACACACAGCCATTTATCAAGAAGACGTGGGCTGCAGCTTCACTTCCAAAAGCTTCGGTAACGTTTTGTCTAATTAAATAAGTGATTCCTTTTGCAGCGAGAAAGAAACAAGAAAAGCAACTGGGCTGCCAGAAACCTGGGTGCAACTCGCCCCCCTCATTGCTTCGCCTCAGTAGCTGCATTTGTCAAGTTTTGTATTTATTTGTTTTTTAATGTCTTGTTTTTACATCTTTACACCTCTACGGCCACAGAAGCCCATCAACTCCTCTGTGCAACTCCTGGAGCAATGCCACGTGTGCCGAATGCACAAGCAGTGCTTTCCTTCCATATGCCCAGCTTGGTTTAGCAGGGCAGTGCTGCAGTGACCTTCAGCAGCTTCATCTTTCCACTATTTTCCACCTGCAAACAAACAGACAGAAGTGCTGTGCCCACCATCTATTCACCCCATCATGGGGTCTTCCTTCAGCCACAACAGCATCAGCACCTCCCTTACGGTGCTGCCCAACAGGCACTCGGTACAATCACCCTGTGGGGTTATTTTTAAGGTTCTTTTCTGCTTCATTCTTGACCAGAAGTCAAAGCAATTAGATTCCTTATAATTCTGTGCTGCTGCTGCTAGGAGATGGAGGCTGGCCATTACCTACGGCCACAAAGCATCACTGTCCTCTTCTCTCTTTCAAAAAACACTCAGAAATGGTCAGAATTCAAGACAGATCACTCAAATGAGCACTAGCAAAAATCTGCTTTTGTACAAACTCTGTAGGACACTTATAAGACATTTAGAGAAGGAAAACACATTTTAAAGAGAAAACAGCACACGAGGAGCCTAGGGTGGAGATAAAAACCAGCCTTGGGTTGCTGGAGCTGAGAGGCTTTGCTTTGTTTCGGCTTTGGAAGTTTCTGGATGCTGCTACACCTCCTCCAGCCCACATAGATTTAGAATCATAGAATCATTCAGGCTGGAAAAGACCCCCAAGATCTCCCTGCCCAGCCGCAACCCAGCCCACCATGCCCACATCCCTCAGTGGCTCTGGAACATCCCCAGGGATGGTGACCCCCCCCAGCTCCCCAGGCAGCCCATGCCAGTGCTTTGCAATGCAGTTTCTTTGCTCATCTACCAGATTGTCACAAGTGGAAAGCCACCTCAGTTCAGGGTCAGGGCTCTTGCATCTCCTGCTCACCGCTCTCAGCTTCCTACAGGCTTCTTCAGAGAGCCAAAGTTGCAGCAGCTTGCTGAATAAATTCATTAACTGAAGGAGAACGCGTTCTGCTCAAGTTTCCCATTACCTTCTAATTTTACTAATTATTAGATTACATGCTCTAGCTTTTAAAGCAATTTACCTCTATCAAATTGAGCAAAGAAACCCAACAAAGGATTCCCGCAGCTTACTCCCTGAGTCCTCCCTTCCCTCCCATTGTTTTTGGTGCCAAAAAGTTTAAACCCTTTAACAGTTCCTTATAAGATTACTGGGGCTACTTAGTAAGAAAACTCATTACCTACTATCTTCATCAATTTGGAAGCAGGCAGAGTATTCTTCCTTTTATTTCTATCCTCCTCTGCTATGACCAATACTTAAGCTTGATTCTTTTCACCATTAGGGTGACCTCACAATTATTCTTCTGTCATACTCCCATCCATTTCTATCCTTTTCCATCCACTGCTTTTGTTCCTCTGTAAAAATCAAGACTCCAGAGGTAGGAGCTGGGAACAGGGATTATGAAATCGATTAAGAATTAATTAGAACACACGGTGTGAAAAGACTGCAGATTGCTAGGGCAATGCTGTGTTGGCACAACTCGGTTAAAAACACACTCCATGACTTATCAAATGAAGATAAAAACCTTCACTTGAGTTCCTGACATGCCGTAGAGTACAAACACAGCCTTCTCAGCTGAGGAAATGCCTTCATCCAGTCGGATGGCACTGCACAACTTTCCTCCTGAGCCAATTTTCTTCCTCAAAAACCTTCCCTACTGATGGAATACTACGGCCGCCCAACAGGACATTTATCATGATTTTGGAAGGAAGAGAAAAACATCACGAGCTAAAATCCCACTGGACAAAACCTAGCAACGCTTGGATGGAGCCAGGCACTCAAGCACCCACTGTATTTCAAGGCCAGGTTGGATGGGCAGCCTGGTTTAGCATTAAACGTGGAGGATGGTGGCCCTGCATGTAGCAGGGGGGTTGGAGATTCGTGATCCTTGAGGTCCCTTCCAACCCTGGCCATTCTGTGATTCTATTCAAGTCCTATTGCATTGGTCTACTCAACACTACATTGGTCTTAGCCAAAAGGCCAAAGAACCATTCTACAATTCCACAGCCTTGTGTTTCAGCCTGTGGGCATCCCAAGCGAGCAAAACCAAGAATGTTCTTCAAGCTCCAATGAGTAAAACTGACTGAGATTACTCAGTGAACATTCCTCTGCACCCAGGTGCTCCTAACCCCGTGTACTTTCAGCCTCAAAGCACCATCTTCTCCCAACGCTGCATAGAATCATAGGTTGGAAAAGAGCTCCAGGTCCAGCCCAACTGTCCACGTATCACCAATAGTTCTCACTAAACCATGTCCCCAAACATTCCCTGAACACCTCCAGGTCCAGCACCAGCCCAATGTGCTGGGCTGCGTCCTTATATCAAACACAATCCTAATTCCAGACAGGAAAAAAATATTCAAAGGCACAGAAGTAGATGGTGAAAGTCATTCACCTCCTGTTTTCATCAATGTTACACCACCACGGTACTGTGGAGCTGTTTTTCTCTCTGGTGCAATCTGTACTTTCTAAGACACCTCGAGGTTATTAAGCCACAGACAACTTTGCAGTCCAAAGAAAGCAAGTTAATTACCTAAGCACAACGTTAACTGAAACCATTTACTACACCACTGGCAATCCTGAACCTTCAAAGCCTTGGAATCATTGGAAAAGATGTCTACGATCCCCAAGCTCCATCCCAACCCATCCCACCATGCCCACTGCCCGCATCCCTCAGTGCCACACAGCTCTGGAACACCCCCAGGGATGGTGACCCCTCCACAACCCCTGGGCAGCCCATTGCCAGGGCCTGACTGCACTTTCAGAGAATAAACTTTCACAGAATGACAGAATTGTAGGGTTTGAAGGGACCTCCAGAGCTCATGGAGTCCAACCCCCTGCCAAAGCAGGTTCCCTACAGCAGGTCGCACAGGTCGGCATCCAGGCAGGTCTTGAACATCTCCAGAGCAGGAGACTCCACCACCTCCCTGCAGCCTGTTCCAGTGCTCCATCACCTCACTGCACAGCCGTTCCTTCACACATTGCTGCACAACTTCCTATGCTGCAGTTTCTGTCCGTTTCCCCTCGTCCTGTCTCCACTCACCACTGAAAAGTGTCCATCCTCACCATTCTGCCCCCCACACCTCAGATGCTGATAGACCTGGATCAGGTCCCCTCTCAGCCTTCTTTTCTCCAGGCTGGACAGCCCAGCTCACTCAGCCTTTCCTCATAGCAGAGATGCTCCAGGCCCCTCGCCATCTTGGTGGCCCTCTGCTGGACTCTTCCCAAGAGATCCCTGTCTGTTTTGTGCTGGGGAGCCCAGAACTGGACGCAGTGCTCCAGATGAGGCCTCACCAGGGCAGAGCAGAGGGGGAGGATCACCTCCCTCGACCTGCTGGCCACGCTCTGTGCAATGCAGCCCAGGATGCCATTGGCCCTCTTGGCCACAAGGGCACACTCCTGGCTCATGGCAACCTGTCATCCACCAGGACACCCAGGTTCCTCTCCGCAGAGCTCCCCTCCAGCAGCTCATCCCCCAACCTGTACCACTGCATGCCATTATTCCTCCCCAGATGCAAGACTCTACACTTGCTTCTGTTAAACCTCATCTGGTTTTTCACTGCCCAGCTCTCCAGCCTGTCCAGGTCTCGCTGAATGGCAGCACGGCCTTCAGGCTGTCAGCCAATCCTCCCAACTTCGTATCGTCAGCAAACTTGCTGACGGTGCTTTCCCTAACACTTGCTTTCCCTAACACCGAATCCGAACCTCCCCTGGAAGAACTGCAGGCCGTCACTCCTCTCCTACATGAAAACACAGGCAAATTTCTATTCTAAAATTAACTGCAGCAATCGCCTTAAAAACTAAAATTAAACTTTACAACTACAGCAGCCTCAGTTTGACCTTTCTCCGTCCTGAAAGAAAAAAAATATCCAAGAATAACATTCTATTACAAGCCTTCATAGCACTAAAAAAAGAGGGATTAACGAGAACATGACAGACAATCTACTCAGACATGAGGACAAGCATCGACAGAGTTCCATTCTCATATAACCTTTGCTCACATAGTGAATAATTGAAGGGCTGCAGCTCAAAGGCATTAGGCTGGGAGCAAGGAGACAGCAGAGAAAGTTGACCAGGGACATTTGTCATAGAGCCTCTTGCATGCAGATGCTAAATCAGATCATCCAGACCAGAGTTCAGTTCTTTTCAGGACACATCCAAAAATAAACTAAATAAAACCCTGAGAAACCAGAAGTATTGGCAATATATATATGTGCATTTATATGTATATCAAATTAGAGCCACCTGGAGGAATCGGAAGCCCAAAACATCTGTGGGATCACTGAGCAGGAAAGAAAGACATGGGAAAAAAGTAATTTTGGAAGGCAGACCTCATAGCAGGAAGCCCCAGTGGCCGCGTTGGCTCTCAGCTCTTCCTCTGCTTCCTCCTTTGAAAACTGCCCCGTGCCTCAGTACCAGCACAGCCCATCAGCAAAGCAGACTGGAGAACTCACTTGGGTTAAAAACAACCCTTTTCTGCTGTTCTCTGAGCTGGCTGAGCAGAAGGCTGCTCAGTCACACCGATGTGGTGACGGGAGGACGAGCAGAGCTTGAGCCACCATCAGCGTTGATGGCCGTGTCAGCGCTGCTGACCATCAGCCATGGTCAGTGGGCATGGAGGGATGAGTTGGGCTTGGGGATCTGAGAGGTCCTTTCCAACCTCAGTGATTCTCTGAGTCTACAGTTCTAAGTCATCCAGCCTCGCAAAGAATGATAGAATATCTCAAGTTGGAAGGGATACACAAGGATCACCAAGTCCAATTCCTGGCACCGTAAAGCTCCACAAAGTCTTGCTAAGAAGACACACTTCTACTAAACAGGGACTATGCCACAAATTTACTAAAAGAAGGCATCCACAGAACTTAACTATTAGGTTTGGGTCCCACAGCCTGCCTTTCATTGACACTCCTTTAACTTACCCACTGGATGAAGTCCCCCAGGGAACTCTTCTCTCTTGGGGAAAACCAGGGGTTTCCAGCAACAAAAGACAAGCTTTTCAATACAGTTTACCCATTTGTTGCATGGAATGATATTTTTAGGGACAGTGAGATAAAGCAAAGAGCAAGACATGCATGTCTACACAGCGCGGATGGTTTTATCCATCCTTGTCCTGTTGAGCCACGTGAAGGTTTTGGGACTGTTTTCTGCCAAAACAGAATTACACGTTGCAAGTAGCCTTTGATCCCTTCTTGATGTTTTGCTGATATCATTACAGAAGGCAGAGGTGTGATCTTTTCTCCACTATCCTCATGACAGTAAAATCAATTTGCAGGTTGTCGCATTGACGCAGATACTCTTGCAGCAGTCATTTCCATTTAGAAATCAGCCCAGGAACATTGCTTCCATCATTGTTTTGTCTGTATAATCTGTGTCCCTTGGTACTTAGGGACGTGGTTTAGTGGACAATATTGGTGGTAGGTTGATGGTTTTGTCAGTGACTCTTCTGTGCCAAGAGCCTGCACTCCATCCAGCTGGATCAAATCTTGGGAGAAGGAGTTCTGGTCAAAAAAGTGACTCCCAAAAGCAGTGTTTAACTTATCCACAAAGTTTCCCTAAGCAACCAATCAACAGCTTATCAGATCTTTTGTCTTCCACCATACCCAAAGCACACACATGTTGACTGATGCCAGAGCGGCATCCCTGCACCCAGCTACACTTAACGAAGTCATTTATTGAGCCAGACATAATTTTAAGGGGGGCAACTCCTTATCCATCGAGGTGTTCCCAAAGTTCATCGCAACTGTTCAAGGACTGACTGCTTTTCAACAACAAACTCATTTCTACATAAGCTGAAAAGCAATTACAAGCCAGTTAAGACAGCATTTCTTTCACTAGGGTCTACTGAGCACTTACTGAGCAGTACAAGTCTCTCCTCCCTTCCTTGAGAAGTCATTTCCCATTGCTGTCACCATAGATCTATTTTTTCGCCACTTGATTCCCATCAACAAGCAGACCAACATCAGTAAAAAAACAAATTGGAAGTTAGAATGACATCCATCAGTTCTTCTGCTGAATAATGGCAGCAAAACCTACACCCCCCACTTTCCATCTGCTCCTCCATGCTTTTTCTTTCTGCTTTCCAGACTCTAACTTTGAAGACCACTGTTCTTCATAGAATCACAGAATGACAGAATGGCCTGGGTTGCAGAGGAGCACAGTGCTCATCCAGCTCCAAGCCCTGCTGTGTGCAGGTCGCCAACCAGCAGCCCAGGCTGCCCAGAGCCACATCCAGCCTGGCCTTGAATGCCTGCAGGGCATCTTCCTGCACACAAAAGATGACTTTTCCTTAAGCAGCTCATAGAAGTGCATCTTTCACCCGTTCTCCTTTACACAACAGTGCTTTCACATTCTCCTCTCATCACATTACCTTCTATTTAAAACGTAGCTTCCCAGGAAATGGCCACATTTTTGTGTGGAGTACATACCAAAATCAAGCAACAAGGCCAAGCTCATTTTTTTCCTCTCCACTGATTAGGGTGAGAAACATTCCAAAGCATGAGATAGCCACTGCCAAAGCAAAGCATCTTCTGCTCACGCACCCATGATGTCCTCTGCCTCTGAGGAGCCACAGCAGATCTTCCAACAGCCCCAAAAATGTGCCAGCAGAACACATTCTAAGCCAAGCCCATCAGCCTGCCCACGGATGCCTCGTTAAGATACCTGCACAGCCTCATCCTCATGGCATCTGACCACAGAAACACATGAAGTTATTCTCCTTGTGCATTTCTGCAAGAGAGAATGGTAGGAAGTGTCCCTTTGGCAGAGATAAGAAATAAACCATATTATTTAGACTCCAACCCAAGCCCCATATGGTATGTAAGAGTTCAGCCCCCACTGAACCCAATGGACTCTAGAACTCCTCTGCCCATCTGGGCGATGGAGATGTACCCAGGCCAAGGAGAAAAATGCATTTCAGCTCTGATAGTCGTTGCGTGTTTTGGAGAACCTCCAAAACCTCCCAACACGCCAGAACCCTCCAACCTCTGCTCCCCAAATCCCTTTTTTCCACCACATCACGGCCATTTCGGGGTGAGAGGCGCAGCCATTTCACGCTCCCACAAACCACACCGTAACTCCATCTCATTTCATGCTCTACAACAGTGGAAGTTTCGCCCTCGGTTTGGCATGATAGCAATTAATTCCTCTTGGCACAATTTATATGAATCATTGATTTAATACAGATAGCTAGGAAAAGAAAAAGCCCTATTAAGTCATCTCAATGACCCCACCATTGCTGCAGGATTGTTCCCGGCTGCACATTTTCCATGCCTGTTTTAAATGTGCTTGCCACAGCATAAGCACAATTGTCTGCAAAGCAGAGACATGTTTCACTAACATATGCTCCAAGTCAACACGGCGGTGGAAATCTTCAATTTATGACTAAATATTGCACTGCACTCTTATTCCTCCAAATAGACTTTGGTGTCTCTTGAGGGAATGAAAAAGGGCTGTTTGTATTTCGGTGTGCTGCAAAAATCTGGAATGAAATCCCTCTCTCTGAGTTGAACTCAAGGTGGGAACGTCCAGCAGGCTCGGATTTGGCACGCTGATGCACATCGAGAGGACCAGGATGCTCTGTAGGAGGATGCTGACCACTTCTGGAAGCACAAATAAATGATGTGCAGATGTTTTTGGAGTGTTTGGAGGGATTGGGCTTGCTTTATTGTTTTGGTTTGGGGTGTTTCTGATCTTTACAAGAAAAGATGGATGAGACGTTCTTCTGGAATTCCCACAGGTTCATTATGGGAAAAGCAGAGCTGGAAAAGCCATGCATTCATTCCTTGCTTCAAGGGAAAACCGGAGCTATTCCTGGCAGACGTGATTCTGAAACCTGTTGTTAGAAACCCATCTAATGGGGATTCCCATGTTTCCTCAGGCAACAGGTTCAGGGTTTGTGGCTGATTCCCCTCCACCCCAATGTGTAACTTCTGTCAAACTTCTCTGTTACCTCCCATCACCCCACACCTCTGAGAAGCATGCACCATCCTGCCCATAACCTCCCTGCAGGCACAACAGTAACGAGGTTCCCCTGCACCTTCTTCAGCTCATTCCAGGAGGCTCCTGCTGGTCTCACCCCAGCATTTCGCTGCCTTCCGTGTGCCAAGGAGCCTCCTGCATGGGACAACTGGATATCAGGAAGAAATGCTTTCCTGTGAGGGTGGTGAGACAGTGGTCCAGGTTGCCCAGCCAGGCTGTGGATGCCCCGTCCCTGGAAGCACTGCAGGCCAGGCTGGATGGGGCTGTGAGCAACCTGGGCTATGGGAGGTGTTCCTGCCTGCAGCAGGGGGTTGGGAGTGGGTGAGCTTCAAGGTCCCTTCCAACCCAAACCATTCTACCATTCTATGATCCTATCTCAGATGAAGGATGCTGCGTTTGTCTTTCTTTAGGTGGGTTTCCATCACCCCCGTTCCCACTTTACCTCCTTCCCTTCAGCACAGAAAGCACTGCTCTTCCCTCAATTTAGCAAATCCCATCCATTAATTTGCTAAAGGTGCATCCTACCCCATTTACTATACTGCTGAGACAAAACCAGCCCTAATGGGGGCTGTATACAACCAAACTTCTGGTTACGTCAAACCACTGAGCTCTGCAACCAGTTTTCCACAAACCTCATAGCCCATCTCAATATAGAATCATAGATCCATAGAATCAACAAGGTTGGAAAAGGCCTACAGGATCATCCAGTCCAACCATCCACCTAACACCAATAGTTCTCACTAAACCACGTCCCTCAACACAACGTCTAAATGTTCCTCCAACACCTCCAGGGTCGGTGATAGAAGATTATGTTGGAGTCCGCAGGGAAAACACTGCTAAATGCAAGTGAATGACCTCCACTGCACACCTAATGCAGAGCTGGTCATCCCTCTAGCAGCAGGAGAATGTCCCAAGTGCTATGGCAAGAAGTTGGATATTAGGAAAAATTGCTTCTCACAGAGTGGTGATGCAGTGGCACAGCTGTCCATGGAGGTGCAGGGGTCACCATCCCTGGAGGGGTTCCAGTATGGTGGAGATGTGGCACGTGGGGACATGGCCATGGGGCACAGAATCACAGAACGGCCTGGGTTTAAAAGGACCATGATGCTCATCCAATTTCAACCTCCCTGCTGTGTGCAGAGTCGCCAACCAGCAGCTCAGGCTGCCCAGAGCCACATCCAGCCTGGCCTTGAATGCCTGCAGGGATGCATGGTGGGATGGGATGGGGTTGGAACTTGGAGATCTTGGAAGGCTTTTCCAACCTTAACGATTCTGTGATTCTAAGTTGCAAACACTTCTGCAGAAACACAAATTGAATATTATCCATGCCTTATTTAAAGGCAGCACCGCTGGCAGAGCATTGCTGTTTTGCTGCACTGAGAGCCGCAGTCCAAGGGGAGAGAAAGATTTGTCAAAGTAGTGATAAAACAAAGCTAAGCAAAATGATTTCATGGCCCACTTTAAGAGCCTCCTATGTGCGCTTCCTTGACCTACTAAAAGCCTTCTGCAATAAAGAGCCAACCATACAAACACACACGGCCCTCCCATGGAAGACATTACCTTCTACATCTTACATCAACAGTGAAAAATAAAACCCAGCACTCCAGCAAGAAAAAACAGAAGTGCCACGAACTCGTAAGAATTAAAAGTCTGTAATTGCATCTGGTATCTCACAGTCCATGCCCCAGGTAGACAAGACCTGTTCAATCCAGAGGAAAAAGCTGTTTGGCTTCTGCTCTATGTTCCAACCTCCGCTATTCCAGCGTCGTATCATCCTCTACAGGGTGGCTTTGGGTGGCACTTAGGGACACAGGCATTGGGCATAGTGGGGATGGCTGGGGTTGGCCCTGATGGCCTTAGAGGTCTTTTCCAACCTTCATGATCCTACGACTCTTGAGAAAAAGCACAAGACTGAAAGCAAAGCCAACTGGATGCTCTGCTGTTGGGCAACGCATCCAAAGCATGGAGATTTCTAACAGTGGTGCTCCTTAGCAAAGCTGAATGTGAACAGCGGATGAGGACAGCCAGGAGAGAGATGTAAAGGAAAGCACTGGAAAACTACTGACAACGGGAAAACAGAATGCACACCTTTCCCCTTAAGAGCAAGAAATGGCCACTCCAAGAGTATATTCCAAAGTATCAAAGCCATAAAAATGCATCTCCGCTGTTCCATGAACAAGAAGTGAAGCAGGGCCTTTTCCAGACGTCAAGCGCGCTCCACTTCTGGCAAGGAGACTTTGTGTTAATTCTAAGGTATTTCTTAGAATTAATAACAATGTCTGAAAAGCACAGTCCTGTCGGACTGGGAGCTGGTGTATAAATACACACATGTGCAATTCCATTTCTACATAACATTGCCGGAACCAACTTCAGGCAATGCTTCCAAGAGTGGCCCAAGGGCCAAGAAAAACACGAGAGCAAACCTTGGGTGCCTCATCAAACCCTTCCCACGACAAACACTTCTGAGGCACAAAAGGACATAAAAATGTAAAGTGTTTTACCAACTGCATGGGGAAGGCACATGGCAGAGCCCTGAAATGTTGCCTCCCAGATCCAAGGCCTACAAGAGAAATGAAGAGAGAAAAATGCCCACTTTCTCAGCTGGTATGAATGCCACGAACTGGTATGTAAACAAAAAGGACACTTAGTAGAAGCAGCTGCACTTCTGAATACATCCATTGAGAAATGGGTGCTGGAGAGATCCGTGAGGACAAAGCCTGCCAGATAAGCTCGGAGGCTGTTCTGATGGCCATCCATCACCAGATGGTCAGGGCCATTGACTCCAGTTGGTTGAGCCTCTGGTTCCTTCTTGATGCAAGGTTGCCAAAGGAAAAGACAAGGTAAATTTAATGGGCTCATGAGAAGCACTTAGGATAGCACAGGTCACGTAAGAAAGGGAGCTGGACTCCACATCTCTTTTAGCTGGGATGGAAGGACTTGCACTTCATCCTCTTTTCTCTTTGGGATGTCGGGAGGACAGCAGAGCTCAATTGGAAATCATGGAATCATGAAGGCTGGAAAAGCCCTACCCCAACCCTCAAGAGACCCCCAAGCCCAATCCCAGCCCACCCCACCATGCCCACATCCCTCAGTGCCACATCCCCATGGTTCTGAACGCCCCCAGGGATGGTGACCCCCCCCCCCCCCCACTCCCTGTGCAGCTGTGCCACTGCTTCACCACTCTTTGGAGAAGAAATGTTCCCTAACACCCAACCTGAACCTCCCCCTGGTGCAACGTGAGGCCATCACTCCTTGTCCCATCATAACAAGCAGCAGGTTTCAGCCCATTACAGCCACCAGCCTGCTTACACAGCCCGAGACCCTAAGACCAGGCAATGCTTCATCTCCTTGGATGTACATGATTGCCCTCATAGCCACATCCAAGAACTAACTCTGAAAAGTGTCTGTGCCAAAAACTGCTTCCGAACAATGAACACAAACGATCCCCCAAATCCTCTCCGCTCACCTACAATAAGGAAGAACACAGAGGAAAACTTGTGTGAGTAACAGGAGAGATGTTTAGTGCTACAGATAATGCATCAAAACGCATCTTGCAACCTTCTACACAGCCCCAAAATGAGTAATTACGTGCCAGCAGATATCATCTACTCCACAAATCAAGTCCCCGAAACTACAGACTAAAAATGGTTTTTCAAAAAGTCAATTTATTAGAGATTACTGTGCAGACAGACAGATGAGTGCTCTCATGTACTTGCTGCATTAACAACCTCTCAAAAGCCACAGGAAAAGGAAAATCAATACTGTATTTTTTTTTCCCCCTCACATCAATTTATCCACTGCTGAAAAAAGATAATTTCTGTGTGTGTTATGGGCACCGCACCCAACATTTCCTGCAGCCTGGGAAGACAAAATCAAATGTTGCTGGGTTTAGCTTTCTAAACCCAAGGAGGCTGTGGATGCCCCATCCCTGCAGGCATTCAAGGCCAGGCTGGATGTGGCTCTGGGCAGCCTGGGCTGCTGGTTGGCGACCTGCACACAGCAGGGCTTGGAGCTGGATGAGCGCTGTGCTCCTGTGCAACCCAGGTCATGCTGTGATTCTATGATTCTATGAAATCCTTCCTGGCTGCACTCAGATTTTGCTTTAGATAAAAACTGAAGCAATTCAAATCAGTGTAATCTCAGGCACTTGGCACAAGGCAGAGCCTTCTGCTGCTGGTCCCACCTGCAGCCCACTAGCAATGAACAGTCCACCAAGTGCTGAGTTAATTCTGGATTCCCCACGTTTCCCAATTCAGGCTCCATGCACACCAGAAGGACTGGGTTACAACTGGAGAGGAACAAAAGGAGTTCTTCATTCTATGCTATGAGAGCTGGGAGCTGCTGGAACAGCTGCCCAGAGAGGCTGTGATGCCCCGTCCATCCCTGGAGGTGTTCAAGGCCAGGTTGGATGGGGCCCTGGGCAGCCTGGGCTGCTGTGAGATGGGGAGGTTGGTGGCCCTGCATTGGTGGGGGGTTGGAGCTTCGTGATCCTTGAGCTTCCTTCCAACCCAACCATTCTGAGACCCTGTGAGTGTGAAGCCTTTCAGAACGGCACCTCCACATGAACCAGAACAAATCCCACGACTGCATTCCCTGCACAGCTCACTGATCTTGCTTCCTTCCATTTCTTTTTCTGGGTCAGTAGTTCCCTCCTCTGCGCTGAGGCCCCCCAAAAAGCTGTGAGAGGGCATCTTCAGCAATTCTGTGCTGTTGCAGCTGTTTACAAAAGCCTTAAGAATCCCTTAAAATGTGACTATGCACCTGTTAAGACAACAGAGAAGGGCAAGCCCCCTCCCCCCGGCCTCTACCAGTGCATCACTGCTCTTTCCAAGAAGAAAATCTGCCTAATATCCAACCTGACCCTCCCTTGGTGCAACTTAAGGCCATTACTTCTCATCCTATCAAAGAGATAAGGTACAAAGCAGCAAGGACCTGGGTGGCAACCACGTGGACTCAAGCAGGAGATCCATGCTGGACCATCCCACCTCTTCCTCTCTGCTCTCCACGATTTCCCCATGTTAGCAGCACTATCCCATCCTTCTGGTGACTCTTGCTTACCTTGAACCCATTGGCCAGTGCAGGGAGTGGGGTTAATGCTAAGCAGCAACGGTTCCATTAATGGTCCTGCAGGAACAGAGCTGGGCTCTGTATGGTGGCTGCTTCCCCCACGTGGCTTCCTTGGGACAGGGGCGCTGCTGAGACCTGATCCCCATCATTTCTATTCCCTATCCCTACAGTCACATCACCAACTCCAACCACACCAACAGCAACACAGTCAGCTCCCAATCCTCAGGCCTGGCTTTGCCCCTCTCTGCTCCACAGAACAACAGAACGGCTTTTGTTGGAAGGAACCTTAAAGATCACCCGGCTCCAACCCTATGGCTGATGGTACAGAGACATGGCAACCTCAGGCAGAGATCTTTGCTGAACCCAAAAGGCTGCCCTGAAGTGTACTGCCAATTTACAAAGCATCAGCCATTAAACAGCAAAACTTGCAGCAAAAATTGTTTCGTCACACAGACTTTTTTTAGGTCGGATATCAGGAAAATGCCCTGAACCCCATCGGGTGGTGGGCACAGCTCTGAGCTGCCAGAGCTCAGGGACTATTGGGACACTGCTCTGACATAGGGCTGGGTTTGGGGTGCTGTGTGGGGCTGGGGATGATGATCCCCATGGGTCCCTTCCAATATGGGACATTCTATGATTCGGTCACAGTTGGCCAACACACTCAAAATCAGAGTGGAGCTGGCAGACGTGGGGCTGGAACTGGACAAGTTGTAAGGTCCCTGCCAACCCAAGCTATTCTATGATGTCACTGCTTCATTTCCTTACAAACCTAGGCTAAAAACGGAACCAACCATCAGCAGCATCATCTATCTTTAGAACTCCACATTCTAAACAATTCCTTCCTTTGTGCTTCTTTCCTTTCCCCCCTGCAACTCTCTTTGGCAGAAGTATTAAAGCAGCTGCCACCGAGAGCAGGAAAGGAGCTGAAAATGGGAAGAAAGGCAGAGCTCACAGCACAGGAGCTGCACCAGCTGGGTGCCTTCCAGGTCACTGCAGCCCTCCGGCCTCCCAAAGGACAGCCCTGCTGCTCTCCCGTGTGTGCAGAAAGCACAAGCTCTGTGCAGGTAAATCACTGCACGCTATTTGGTTTTTGGAAGGGTTTGCCAATCAGATTAATTTGTTCAAGCCAAAGGAAAAATAAGATAATACAGATTTTTTCATGGGGAAAGCATTCCGCTGGAGATTTCGCTTGTCTTCCTGTGCCAAACTGGCTGGAAAAGTGTATAATTAGAGCATTTCTGCAAACAGAATTAATTGATTGCAAGTCTGTACAGGGTAAGCCTTACACCCATGCACTTCATGGGGGACAGACAGAAGATGCCCCAGTCTTATTCCACAATTCAACCACTATCCCAATAAGGGAATACTATCACACAGCAGGTCACAATGTAACATTTTTAAATCACATCCACGGAAATATCATCATTATTAAGGTTGGGGAAGACCTCCAAGACCCCCAAGTCCAACCCTAAGCCACCACCCCCCCGTGCCTCTCAGTGCCACATCCCCACAGCTCTGGAACGCCTCCGTTCCATTAAGACCTCCATCTAATTTCCATGTATCCCCTGTCCCTTTCACAAACACTCGTTCTGTGTATCCTAATTTCCAGTGGTTTTCCCTGTCACATTCAATACATCTCCTGTTCATAAATTATAGACTTGCCTGATTTCCCTGACGTTACACAAGAGTCAACAGCAATACAGGAAAACAAAACAGAGACCCAAATTCAGCATGCTCAAGGGATGCTGGCTGGATGAGATCCAAAGAGAGGCCTCCAATGCCTCCCTAGAGCAGGATGACAGAATCACAGAATGACAGAATGGCCTGGTTTGAAAATGATCATCCACTTCCAACCCCCTGCCTTGTGCAGGGTCGCCAACCGCCAGACCAGGCTGCCCAGAAAATGGATGGACCCCTTCCCTTCCCCTTGCTCTCCCTCCAAAACTCAGCCTTCACCCACTCATGGCTGAGATGCTGAATGGATCCAGAAGAGCCACACGAGCTCCCCAGACCTGGTGGCACATCTCACAGCACCAAACCCAACGTGACCACGTCGCACCATGGGGATTCCCTATTTCCCAGTGCCACGAGCCACATCCCATTCACTGAACAGTCAGAATGCAGATATTGTTGATAAGAGATTGCCATTTCCTCAGTACCTGCACCCCATGGCATCATCACAGAAGTAACCAGTTCTGT
Source organism: Centrocercus urophasianus (assembly GCF_019232065.1). Taxonomy (NCBI): domain Eukaryota; kingdom Metazoa; phylum Chordata; class Aves; order Galliformes; family Phasianidae; genus Centrocercus; species Centrocercus urophasianus. The sequence continues at coordinate 20,900 of NW_024884344.1, forward strand.
GCTCAGTCCACTCTCACCACAGATCAACCTGCAGCCTGATTTTGGGGTGGTCTTCTGTCTGGATTCACACAACGACCCTCATGGATCCCTTCCAACTCGAGATATTCTGCGATGTTACGACTGAACTTCTGCTGTTAGAATTCCTTCCAAACTCATGTTCGTTTCAGTACAGTTTTGGACACACCGTGCTGCACATACAGCTGTAATTTAGAGCAATAGATGTCAAAACCATTCCACTTCACACAGGCAAAGCCTGGGAGAAGCTTCATGGCTGCACAGCAATTAAAACATTGATGTTGATTCAAACCTGCCTGTGACTGAAGGCTTCAGAGTTCCCTTGCTTATAGGCTGCTACCCAATTATTCATCTTCTCTTATCGTTGCTAAGAGGCTTGGTTTGTATTGTCAGCTTCTTGGGTTTTGTCATTGTGTTAAAGGATTCGTATATACATCACTGGTAGTTCTCTTATGGGGAAAAAAGCAGCTATCTTCAAGAGGATTTCAAATTATTTTAATCTGAAGAGCCCTATAAACATTTCCCATTATACAGGAAGAACAATCTGGTGTTGTTCATACATTAATCCTGGCAAGCACTGGAAGGGCATCAACACAAAGGGGTGAAATTGTTACAGATAGCCTAAGGGTTACTGCAATACTTGAAGGAGGAGAATAGCAGGGTGGGAATGCAAATGTGGGCCAAAGGGGAGGAAACAGCACCCCTGATAAAATCACCAGGCCCAAAGAATGAACAGAAAGCTACTGGAGACCACGGCAGAAATTAAAGATGAGCCTCGCCAGAAGTGTCACAAACATTTGCTAACCCAGAGAGCCATCCATCCTCTTCCACTCAGTAATAATCAGTGGCAAATTATCTTTCCTCCATCTGAAGATGAAACGTTTCACTGCAGAGAACAGCCCAGTGCTGGCAAGATGGGAGATGGGCAGGGTAATCTAATAGGCCTTTTCCATCTAACTTTTATGATTCTTATGAAAAATGACCTGAATAAGTGAAGTTATTTGCCCTTGTCCTCTTTGTTCATATTGAATTTAGTCAGAAGGGAAATCCTGCCAAGGATAGCAGGTTTTACTCAATTTACTGCCCTTCGTGATTGCTCTGTAAAACATTACATATAGGATAGAAAAGGTTGGGTTGTTGTTTTTATTGTTGTATTTGTAATAGATCAAAAGAAGAGGATACCTCAAACACAGCTTCTTAAAAGCCTGGGACTGTGCTGGAAGCCTCCTCTGCAGCCTGCCCCGAAATGCAGCACCAACTCCAACATCTGGGCAGACAGAACGTGGGTCACGCTCAGCACAGACCATGAACCACAAATAACAGGCTGGGAATTGGGGTAAAACCCAGGTGCAGCCCATCACCAGCACTGCCCGTCTCTTCTTTTGGCTTCTGAGCTGGTTTGCTAAGGCTGCAAAGGCAGCCTGTAACGAGGTGGGATCGTTCAGATGAGGGCAATGCATTCCCTGCACATCGCACTGCACGTGCGAGCAGCGAGATTCCAGTGAGAGGTTTGGATGTTTCACCCCCACCGTTCAAATCCCAGCCCCAAACAAGAGGCTGAGAAGCAGCAGCTGCGTGCTGTTGTAATGAGCGGCGTCAAAAATGCCGAGCAAATGAGGAACACATGTTTGCAAGGCAGCTCCTGCTCCTGGGCTGACCTCTGGGGCTGGGTGGCTTCCCCCCCCTCCTAATAAAAGGAACATAAAAAGCAAAACATCCCAATGACCATTATGTACCCACGTGGGTTAAGATGCTGCATCCCTTCTGGCTGAGCGTGCGCTGCACAGTCAGGATACGGCCCCACTGCAGTGAGCACAGCTCAGCCCCTGAATGTTCCCCATGCTCTGAAGGTTCCTTAAAAGCTGATGGGCTCCCACATTGCGGCCTCTGTTCCTTTGTTTTAATGGGGGATTTGTTCAATCACTGCTGTTGTGGTGGATTCCCCTGTGGATTTGTTATATCTGCTCTTGGAACTGGAAGACTTGGGTTGGCTGGAGAGGTGGTGGTGCCCCATCCCTGCAGAAACACCAGGGATCAGATCTGCCAGGCTGGAGGTGGCTCTGGGCAGCCTGGTCTGGTGGCTGGCGACCCTGCACATAGCAGAGGGGTTGAAACTAGATGATCATTGTGGTCCCTTTCAACCCAGGCCATTCTATGATCCTATGATGATATGCAGAAGGGCTGTGAGCACTGATAGAGCTGTGGGTGTCCCTGTACAAGGTGTGGGATCTGACAGCCTTCAGGAGTCCCTTCCATCTCCAACCATTCTGCTGTTCTATGACAGGGTCAGAGCAGAAGCCCTGACTCACCTACAGGTTCCTGGAGGTGTGGATTTGGGGGTGTTAGAAAGATGGACACGCTCCTCTCCAGCACTGTCAGGCACTGAGACCTAAAAATCATGCCCAGCATTCCTTCACCTCTTCCACAGCAAGAAAGAGCCCTTTACTTTGGTCAAAATTATACACATTTACAAAAACGAACTAAGACACACTCCAGTCACAAGTCTAATTACACCTGTCTAACTCTCTGAAAGCAAACCGTGCTTTTTTCTTTCATTACGCATTAAATTGGGTTGGGAGTTTTTCTGGATCTGAGAAGCAGAACAAACGTCAGTAGGTATGAGATGGTTTGCAGGGATGGGCTGGGGCTGAACCTGATGATCTTAGAGAATGACAGAATGGCCTGGGTTGCAGAGGAGCACAGTGCTCATCCAGCTCCAAGCCCTGCTGTGTGCAGGTCG
>NW_024884345.1:0-11727 GCF_019232065.1 Centrocercus urophasianus
AGAGAAGAGAAGAGAAGAGAAGAGAAAAGAAAAAAAGGAAAAGAAAAAAAGGAAAAGAAAAAAAGAAAAAAAAATTAAGGCCATCAGCCTGGTTGGCTCATTTATGCCAGAAGGTTCAAGGGATGAGGAACATACTTGGATAATATGAATGCCTAGAATTTGCCAGTTGCTGTCTTTGAAGGCTTATGGCAGAATATTTTCTTGGGGCAGATTATTCAATAATGTGAATCAGCCTTATTTGTTTGTTTATTTATTATCAGTGCTTAATTTTCTTCATTGAGGCAGGTACACTCCTTATGAAAACAGGACACTGGACCCATTAATTGTTTCTCCGATGTAGAAGAATGAGTTTTGTGTTGTTCTATTGCACATTATATATTTTAGTTCATGTGGATCATCCAAAAACGGCCAATGCCTCAAAAGACATATGTAATCATCTGTGCTCTGCAGGTGGAACGCATCACATTTTCAGAGGTGGATTCAGATCATGTAGCCCTTTCACATTTAAATGCCACCTCTGAGATGGTTTGCTTAGCCTCTGCCAGCACTCAGTGAGGGATGTAGTCAGTGATCCATAGTTTCAGCCCTGGACAGTGATCTCAATTCAGGATGAATCTGCTATTGCTCTTGTTATTCCTTCCAATGACATTGCCAATGCTGAAGTCACTAAATGGAACAGAAATTGAATCACCAGTGACATGAAATCTACCCCTAAATTTGTATAAGTGTATAAGCAAGAATGACTTTATATTGGAAAGCTAGTTGCTTTCTAGAATGCTGGGGAATGAGAGGGAAGGGAATAGCAAATTGCTAAGTAAAAGGATAATTTTGAAATAAGTATACCTGGAAGTAAATTGGCAATGAGTATATGTGGAATAGAAATGGAATGAGGACTCCTAAGATAAAAAAAAAGCATTTTCCAGCTTTGTGTTATGAAAATAAAGAATAAAAAATTCATTCTTTTTGTTTGAGGTAACACCTACACTTTATGACCAAAAAGTGACTTCATTCCCGGGTATCAATGCTGCAAACATAGCTGGGTATAAAAGGATAGAGTTTAGTTCACTTACCTTTATTTCAATGTGTAATACATTGTGTTTCACAGAAGTAATGGGTATTAATCTATCTTTTCTTCCTCACTTTGAATATTCATTACATATTGCTGTAATTTCACTGTTTAAATGGTCACGTAACTGTAAAAAAACTTAAGCAGAGTATGATAGTATATTAACTGAAGTGAATATTTTCATTGAGATTTTAAAAAGTTTAAGTTAATGAGAACTTTGGTATTTGAATTCAGGAGCTTCAGTGTGTACATACTGTTGGGGCTGCTGGGCCAAATGGAAGTTTTCCCTTTTGTGATAGAAGGATCTGGGCAACTGTCCTTTGCTATGTCTGATTATTGCCCCTGAGGGCTTAAGGCCTGCAGGGCATAGATTTACCAAAAATGAAAAAGTCAGTTTGCAAATGAATTTCTTAAAAGGACTTAGATTTGAACTGCTCAAAGGATCATGGGTTATGTCTTAATGACACTCTTGAGAAATAAGGTCTGTCAGGAAAGCTTTGCACTGAACAGCAAATTATGATGGAGATAAGTGTTTCACATGCCTTGGTAAGTTAAAGATAAATTTAAGCTTGGTCCTGTATATCAGTGTAGAGATCTTGCATTATACACTATGAAGAAATGAGATCAGCAAGGTATATCTGAGCAAATAATTTTGCTTTGTGATGTGCATATTAAAGTCACTGGGAAAAGCAAAACTCTTAATTCCCTGACTTTTATGCCTATGTGTAGCTTTACATATAGCTGCATTGCTTAGGAATTTGTTATGATCTGGAGATTGATTTTTATGCCTTAAACTGCTATTAGTTTTAGACCAGTTTGGATGTACAATACATAGTGCCTTTTCACTGCAAAGCACATAGCAAGATCAGTTTGTGCAGCTACCATGTACAGGAAATTAGGATAGAGACTTTTCATAATTCATGGGCTTGCATACAAATCTTCAATTTCTGGAGCACAGACAACACTTCCCTCCCTCAGAGCCAAAGATAAAAGCCTATGAGTGACTCTGAGGTGCTAAAATATGAGGGAGACAAGGACCAGATCTTATCTTTGTTGATACGATAGGCAGATATAAATACCAGCCTTGGATAAGAATTCAAGAAATAATTTAATCAATATACATATGGGCAAATGAAAATGCAAATGAACCACGGAGATGTAAATGTTCAGGAAGAAAGAAAGATTTCTGTAATACTTACCTGTATTGCATTGACTTCAAGTAGCCCTTAAGTGGAACTGACGGTATTACAAACACAATAAGCACTTCTAGACAAACTGGAATAACAATCACTTCAGGAGCCTGGAAGCATTCACAATTCTGCTGTTGTCAACTCTTTCAGTGGCTTTAATTTTCAATGGTAAGCACAACTCCTATATAGTGTTGTCAAAACCGCAATGAAGTTATGTCATTGAATATTAAAGTGCTGGCCTGCGGAATGCCAAACACACAGATTTGAATTTCATGCTTTCTACTAAACATCAAGACAAATATGTCTAATTTCATAAAAACCTCACTGGCCCAGAAAAGCTGACAATCAGGCCCAGTGCTACCATTTTGCTGGGTGAAATAGGAGTTTATACTATAAAAGAGCTCCCCAGAAGGGCAGAAGAAGAGTGAAGAAGCATAGGACTAGGATTCATAAATGTAGCATGAGATCAAAGCATAATGAGTTTAGGGTACTAAGGCTGTAGCAGTTCAACACTAAAAATTATTTTCATTTATTGAAAAGTTCCACTTGCACTGTTTGGAAAATGTTGGGATGCAGTTCAAGAAGAACATAAGGAAACTGGCATTTTTACCCCCAGAAGTCAGGCTGTCTTTGTTCAATTTATTTTTGCTTTGTGGGGCTCTTGGTTCCAGCAGTAGCATATTCAACAGGAGAAACATCACACTTATGCCTGTAAACAAAACTCACCCTTCCTCCTCTCAGTCCTACCTCAGGCTCTAAGACCAACTGAGGAGCTCTGCTCCTCCACGTGTTCACGAGATTGAAGATAACTTATAGTAATCTTCTGAGGTTCTGTGGTATCTCTGCTGAATTTACTTAGGCCTGATGCATGTTTTTTCGCTTTGGTGTTGGTTCTATCCTGTATGCAAGATTATAAACAGTAGTGAAGGGCTGCAATCACTGAGAAGGCTGGGCAGATTGTATAAATATGAAATTCATGGAGATTTCCAGACTAGTTTTCTTCTAGGATGTTTTCTAGAAATTACTGATTTGACCTTGGAGGCAATTTTTATTTGTACTCACTTCTATGGGACAAAATGTGTCTATTCAAGGCACAGGTGCCCAAATCAGATCAGTTGTACTCAGATGCTCAGAACAGTGTGGGCACTGATATTTCAGACAGGATGGGTTTCATACCAAGAATTCCTATCAGGCAACAAACACGGAGAATTAATTGCTTGGCTTTATTTGGTTGTTTATAGATAGCATTGTGGAAAGCAGCATTCACCATGCTAGCTTTGCACTCTGTGACTTCTCCAGTCTTGAACTGAATGAAATCCACTATTTTATATTCATTTAGTTAATCTAAAGTTTGATAATTAAATATCATACATTACTTTGACTATACTTCTAGTGTCTAATGAATAATCAGCAACTGTAATAGTGGATTTGCTGTTGTTTGTTTCACTGAGCAGCAAATATATATTCAAAACATCACATTTCTTCTAAAAATATACCAACTTCAAGATATTTCCCTCTGATGATTTTATTTCCTGTGAGGGATAGGGGGGTGCATCTCTGTGGTCACAGAAGTTTTTTGGATACTGTATTTTATTGTGTTTATGCCCTCTGAGATCTCACATAATTAATAATACTATTTATTGCAATTATTTATTATTAGATGAAGTCTGAGAGACTTTCCAGCAATTTGCAAAACACAGAAGAGGATTCAAACCTTAACCTGCGGGGTTTGTTGTTGAACTTTCAGACCCTCGAAAAGCTCTCGACAAAGAGGAACTGAGCAACAGCGCGATGCTAAACGGAAAATGAAAATAAATAAATAAATAAATAAACACTATTATTGCCAGACTTCTTACTCAAAAGGCCCACCAGAGGGATTGACAAAGAAGTGTGGTAGAAGGTATAATAATCCAGAATATAGATAAGTATCTGGAAAGGATGATAAGCATTCAACAATGTCACGTAGTAAATTTTAATTTTCCACAGGAGATCCTCTTTATCTTCAAGAGAACAGAAATGTGCTTGGTTACAAAGATGCGGGTGTACTGAATGAATAACCATAGTTCATAATACGCTCTGTTGTGTAAGTTTTCTGAGCTAGACTGACAATAAGAGAGAGATGCTATATCTGCAGACGCAGAATCACAGCTCACAGGCCAGTAGGAGAGACTGAGTTCAAATACCAAATAGCTCACAGTAATGACCCAAGAACATGCAAGGTCATAGAATAATCTGACTGGCACAAAAAGCAGTCCTAGTCAAAAGGAAAGCTTCACATCTTAGATTTTGCATCAAAGCCTTTCTTTTTTTATGTAGGATAATGAAAACTCAGAAATGGAGAATGGGGCTTTGAGAAAAAATATCATCAATTATCTGCAATTTTGAGGATGGAGCACACACCTTGCAAACCTAGCCTAACATATCCACCACCACATCTTTTCGAGGAATAGAAAAGTGCATACATTTTTAATTTTTTTTTTTTTTCTCTAACTTAAAAGTAGGGGCCTTTATCTCACCTAAGAAACGATGAAAGAATTTACATAGATATTAGTTTAAAATTTTATAATTTTTTTTTTCTAATTTTTCCTCCCAATTGATATGCAACTATTTCCTCATCACTATATTGCTCTGATTAAGATAATTTAAAATAAAATGCATTGACTGTCACACAAAATAGAAAAACAATTTAGTTGATATAGGTCTAATATTTTCTCTTCAGCTTGGTTTAAAGCTGCAAAAACAAGATGCTACCTAGAAACTTCAGAACACATGCACTACCCGAAGCAAACCATGTGAGGAGACCAGACAGAGAACACAGACAAAAATTGTCTCCGTAACTATGACAGTGACGTTAGTGTCTTACAGAAGCTTTTAGCTATTATTACACCCTTCAAAAGAAGAGTGTGCAACCCTTTGCTTTTCTTTTTGACACTTGCCTTCCTATCTAAACTCACAGCAAGTTATTATTATATCCGAAACATATTCTGTGGAATAAAGAACAACAGATGTACAATTGGAAACTGATACTGATCCCATCCAAAGAAGCTGCTTCTGAACAACATCTGACTCAGAAACCCCTTTTTTTTTTTTTTTTTTTTTTTTCCAAACAATCCAGAAACAAAGGTGGGTAGTTTCTTTATTTCGTTCTTTTTTTCTTTCTTTTTTCTTTTCTTTTTTAAATTCATTTTGAACTTAACTCCTTTATGCTAAAGAAGGAGTCCTACTTTAGATTCCAAATGGCTTAATGCCAGCTGAGTATGTATTAGATAGAATCACAGAAAAAATAGGATTGCAAAGGGTTTTAAGAGGGTGTATAATCCATGTAGTTCTTTCCCCAAGGCAGGATCAACTACTTAAACCATTTGTACGAGAAGATTGTATATCTCTTGTTCTCAGTAATGACCAGTGATGTATTGCAAACCATGTACTTACATATATTACAACAGAATTTGGAGAAAACAGGTCAGATTAAAGTCTCACTTCCTGACAGTGTGTGAACTCATAATAAGAAGCAGTTCTTGTTCCAAACAGCTCTCAGTCTCCCTAGACAAAGCAGACAAGGGAAAGAAAAATAATATATCAAGCTTATTTTATATGAATTTTCTAACTTTTTAGCATTAGCCTAATCCATCTTCTCTTAAGCCTAATAGTAAATCTTCATCTGATCACAACTGGAGTAAGCAAGATACACTACAGATTGCACGAAGAATATGCAGAGCATAAAAAGAGTCCATATGGGACTGCTATATAATCCAGATGTCTCACATATCAAAATGGTGACAGACTTCTATATCTAGCATGGAAGGGTGTTGTTTTTTTTGTTTTTTTTTTCACTGCACATTTATGAAAGCAAACAATTTAGTTAAAAAGTAAATAGTAATCATTTTTTAAAAAGCATTGTGCATTATGTTGTTTTGTTTTGTTTTTTTTGTTTTGTTTTGTTTTTATTACAGCATGAAGCCATGAAGCCAAACAAGCTTATCCATGCTTCCTGAGTGATGGTTTATGTTTTGACATTGGCTAACTTATCCATGCTCAAGGCACAAGCACTCAGACAATCTCCATCAACAGTTTCCCATTAGAAATCTTGATCTCTGCTGAAACAAGCTCAATTCCCTTCATTATTTCCAAGACGACAAGCAGTTTGAGAGAGAAAATATTACAAGTGTCAGTCTCTTTGCCTACGGACGGACCACGGATGAGAAAGAAAGAGGAAAACAAACAAACAAACAAAAAATCTTTGTGCATGTGGCAACTTTTTAATGTGTTAGTTGTACAGCTATGCTTCATTCATTCTCCTAAAACATGTTTACCAAGACAATACTCTTTGAAATCCCTTAGCAAAAATGAGGCTGAGCAAGGACTTGCTGGTCAACCTGAAGAAAATGAAGGAAAAATTCAGGTGGTAGAAGCAGGAATGGGAGGCCTGGAAAGAATATAGGAATGCTGGCCAGACATGCAAAGATGGGATCAGAAAACTCAAGGCCAGTAATATGTGGTGTCTCCCAGCGGTACATCTTGAGACCACTGCTCATCAATATCTCTATCATTGGCACAGACAATGGGATTGAATGTGTCCTCAACAACTTTGCTGATGACACCAAGCTGAGTGGATGCAATAGAAGGAAGGGACATGGATGGACTAAAAAAAAAAATATATATATATGAGAACCCAATGAGTTTTACCAAGGCCAGGTGCAAGGTACAATCCCACATATGTCTACAGGAGAGAAGAATTCACTGAGAGGAACCCTGCAGAGAAAGGCTTGGGAGTCCTGGTGGACAAAAAGTCAGATATGAGCCAGTAGTGTAATTTACAGCCTGGAAGGCTAGCAGTATCCTGGGCTACATGACAAAATGGGGGGCCAGTAGGAAAAGGGGAGTGATTGTCCTCCTCTGTTCTGGCCTTGCTAGGTTCCATATGGAGTATTGTGTCCATGTCTGGGACCCTCAGCAAAAGAAGGATGCAGAGCTGTTGGATCCGATCCAGAGGAGGACCACGAGGATGATCAGAGAGCTGGAGCACCTCTCTTAAGAAGAAAGGCTGATGCTGCTGGGCTTGTTTGGCAGTTTTGCTCACAAAAATGAGGTTGAAGTATTAGATAATCTTTAAGGTCCTTTACAACCCAAGACATTCTATGATTCTATGATTCCATGAAAAGTGCAAGTCTCTCTCCTTTTTTTTCTGTATTTTTTTTAGGTTCTATTTTTCTTGCTATTCTGCTGACAGTAAGAACAATCAATCCATCTTGAAGAGCTTCCTTGTTAATGGAAGGAGTTATAGGGCCCCATAAAATACCCCTTGTAAAAAACCTAAGAAAAATTTTTGAGATAGGTGCTAAGGTACAGAACAATACACTGAGCTCCATGGTAAACTTATCTGTAAGTATCTTCTGAGGTATCAGTTTATTTTTATTAATTCTTGAATTAGGTTTCTGATGAGAGGTCTGTAAGTTAACCTGTACCTCTATCCACTGCAGTGGAAGTATGTTGTGCTAAGATTTAGTAATAAACATAGTGAAAGATAGTATCTGAACTGAACAACTGATTTTTCAAAGGTAGAATATAGACAAAATTGAGAAAAAGAATGAAGAACAAAACAAAGTATGTTTTCCACTCAGTTAAGTCAAAATTGGTTATTTGAATTTGCAAGTTGTTTCTGAATCCATGTTACAGAAAGTGTTTCTTACAGTCTATTCTTACTCCTGTGTTTTTGAGGGTATATCCCGTAGCTGTTTCGTGTGGAGATGCTCCAGAACTCTGGAATAACTTCCATTAGAAGACCCTGTGGCTATGCGGATACAACTAAATTGAATATTTATAAGTCTACTCCTTGATAGTGATGCTGAATGTCATGGAATGGTTCTCATCCATACTGTAACACTCTCCTACCATTCAAAACAAGATTTTAACTGCCTACTATAAATGGTCCCTGATCTCTCTGGATGCTTAAACCATGTCAAAGAATAGATGTTAATAGACCGTTAATTGCCATAAGACAAAACCATACCAAGAATCATTCTATTTAATAGTTTCAGTAATCATATTCTAGTGCCCATGAATGTTTTCGAACAGCGTTTTATTCATTACTATAGCAATCTCCCACTTATCCCCTCAGGGGAATTGCATGGCGGCCAGTGAAAGAGCATCAGCACATAGGTGGGTTTTATTAAATGCTTATGAGAAAGAACATCTGAGAAGTAAGATAATAAAGGATTGGTAGTGTGGATATGCAACTAAGATAGTTATCTCCAAAGAGAATCTATAGCCTTAGGAATATGATAACATTAGTATGGACCACATTAAAAATTTAAACACTTTCCTTAGCTGTTGACATTCAGTATTTTGATGAAAGTTATCATTAAAAAAACCTCAGCTTTTTGAATATATTAAAGAACTTCAGTAACAGGGAATAAAATCAAATCATCAACATTTTGGCATTAAAAGGAGGAGAAAAAATAAACAAAGAATCATTGATAAGAAAAATGATGCAAAATAAGTCAAGGAAAACTAAGGGAGGATGAGTGTAATGTCTCAAGAAATTAGTAATGATCTGCTAGAGGATGGAGTGGAAGGAGGTGTGTTTTGCTTTATTGTGCATTTCTGTAAAGTGCAGTAAAAGAATATTTCACCATCTGTCATCTTCAAGAAATTGGCATGCTCTGACTTTGGACAGGTTTGTTCATACTTTCAGTCTGCTGCTCACTCATTTCTGCTGAACATTTTTGTTCTTCACTTCTCCCACATAATTTTTATTTTTATCATTATTATTAGTATTTAAAAGCTGGATCATGTTCCATTGCTTTTTTCTATAGTTTGAAGTTTTCAAGCAAAATGTAAAAAGAAAAGGAAAAAAAAAAAAGAAAAAAAAAACTAAGAATAAACAATCAAACAAAAAGCACTCCATGCAATATTATGATACAATATTAACTGAAATGCTTCATAATGTACCAACTCATGTTAAATATTAAATTTTTCTTACATAAAAATCAAAAAGGCAATACATATTAAATTTATGTGAGTAGCTTATATCCCCTATTATACAAGGTGTATTTCTTCAGAATACAGAAGGAAAATGTCCATGAGAAGTTATGACCGTAAATCCAAAATACAGAATTCTTCTTACCACATGTCAATGCAAATACTAGCAGTGTAGTGTGACATCCAGTTAGCCCCCCTAGCTCAGCTGAGTGTTATGTAGATATGCCGATATCAGTTCTAAGCTGATCAATCAGATTCTATGCTGTATGTTAAATGACCACTGCCTTGCAGTTGATTCAGTGCTTGACATTCACAGAACCACATAGAATCACAGAAATATGAGGGTTGGAATGAACTCCTGGGGATAACACAGCTTCCTGCTAGGCCAGATTCCACAGAGTAGGTTGCAGAGGAACACATTCAGGCAGGTTTTAATTATCTCCAGATAACTTCTCTGGACTTTTTCTTTCAGTGTTCTGTCACCCTCAAAACAAATAATGTTTTTCTCATGCTTATCTGGAACTTCCAGTGTTCCAGTTTGTGCCCATTACCCTTCATCCTGTCACTGGGCACCAGTGAAAATAGCCTGGCTCCGCCCACTTGACATATGGCCTTATGTATTTATAAGCATTGGTAAGATTCCTCTTCAGTCTTTAGGCTGAATAACTCCAGGTCTCTCAGCGTTTCCTCGTAAAGAAGATACTCCAGTCATCTTTGTGGCCCTCTGCTGGATTCTCTCCAGTAGTTTCCTGTTTTTCTTGAACTGACAAGTCCAAAATTGGTCACAGTACTCAAGACATGGTCTCACCAGAGTAGAGTAGAGGGGGAAAATTACCTTCATTGATCTGTCGTTTACATTCTTTTCAGTGCATCACATAATACCATTGGCCTTCTTGGCCACCAGGGCACACTGCTGGCTCACATCCAGCCTGTTGTCCAGCAGGACGCTGAGGTCCTTCTCCACAGAGTTTCTCTCCAGCAGGTCATCCCCTAACCTGACTGAATGCACATGGTTGTTCTTTCAGGTGTAGGACTCTAACTTGTCCTTGTTGAGTCTCACAAGGCTCCTCTCTGCCCAACTCTCAGCCTGGCTAGGTCTTGCTAAATGGCAGCACTTCCTTATCAGAGCATCACAGAATGACTTGGATTGGAGGGGACCCCGGGGATCCTCACATTCTAACCGCAGTGCCACAGCCAGGGCCACCAACCTCCAGATCTGGTACTATATCAGTACATGCAGGATCCCTCCTACCTGGTCTTGAACACCTCCAGGGATGGAGCATCCACAGCCTTTCTGGGTAGCCTGTTCAAACATCTCACCATTGTCTCTGTAAAGAACGTCCATCTGACATCCAGTCAAAATGGATGTTGTGTTGAGGGACATGGTTTAGTGGGAGCTATTGGGAATAGGTGAACGGTTGGACTGGATGATCTTTTAGGTCTTTTCCAACCTTGGTGATTCTGTGATTCTGTGATTCTGAAAACCTTCCCTCCTTATGTTTAATACCATTCTCCCTTGTCCTATCATTATCTTCCCAAGCAAAATGCTGATTTCCTCCTTTTTATAATTCCCTTTTAAGTACTGGAAGGCTGCAATGAGGTCTCCTTGCAGTCTTCTCTTCTCCAGGCTGAACAAGCCTGTTTTCGTAGGGGAGGTGCTCCAGACCTCTAATCGTCTTCATGGCCTCCTCTGGACACTCTCCATAGCTCCACATCTTTCCTGTATTGAGGTGCCAGACCTGGATGCAGTACTCCAGATGGGGTCTCACCAGGGCAGAGTAGAGAAAATGGTGTGTCAATCACTTCTCAGTTTCATATCACCAGTGAATTTGCTGTGGATTTAATCTATGCCCTCGTTTGGGCTATTAATGTAGATGTTAAACAAGACTGGACTCAGTGCTGATCCCTGGGGAAACACTAGCTACAGTCCTCCAGACAGACTCTACACTGTTGACTGCAGCCCTCTGAACTCTGCCAATCAACCAATTCTAAATTCACCACACTGTACACTCATTTATCACTTATTTTAAGCTTACCTCTGAGAACATTAAAGGAGACAGTGTCAAAAGCCTTGGTGCAGACAAGGTAGACAACATCCAATTCTCTCTTTGTGAGTCCACGCTGATTACTCTCCTAACTTTACTTTCTTCTACTTGCTTGCAGATTGCATTGAGGATCAGCTTCCCAGAGACAGAGGTGATGCTGAATGGCCTTTCATTTTTTGGCTCCTCCTTCCTTCCTTTTTTGAAGACAGGAGTAACATTAGCTTTCCTTCAGTCTTTGGCACTTCTCTCATTCTCCATGACTTTTCAAAGATTGTAAGAGGCTTGGCAATCACTTTTGCTAGCCTCCTCAACATTCATGGATGCACTTTTTTGAGGCTCATAGATTTGTGATGAAGATCTCATTTTTTTCTGGAGGGATGTTTGTTTATATTAAGGAATATTTTATCTTTGTTTTGTTGGTTGTTTTTTAATGTCAAGAAGTATA
>NW_024884346.1:0-32984 GCF_019232065.1 Centrocercus urophasianus
GGAGCCGCTCCTCATCACAACAACAGGGCCCCCACGCCCGCCGGGCCACGCCTCCCGGGGCGGGGTCGGGCGGGGCCTGGTGCCGGTGGGCGGAGCGGAGCGGCTCAGTCGCAGGAAGAGAGCCGCGGGATGGAGCGCAGCGCCCTTCGGGCAGCATGGAAGCGATGGGTCGGCGAGTGCCCGCTTCCTTGCCAGAGCGCGGCGTTCTGCCCCACTTCTACGTGCGGGGTGCTCGTGCTGCAATCTTTCTCTCTCCCCGACGTTCCTGCCCACAGTTCCCGCAGCGCCCAGCCGTTCTTGTCTGAGAGCTGCGTCTCTGCTGCCCGTGGGTACAGCAGCCTTGCAGTAACCCCACTCCGTCCCATTAAAGATGTCACCAACCTTACTGAAGTTTCCTCGCTTCTCGTTTGGTCCAAAGCTCTACAGCCCTCGTTTCTCCTGCATTTTTTTTTATGAATTAATTTGGCTCCCTCTATCGTCCCTACCATTGCCGTTAGGCTGTGTTCTCCCTGATAACATTATTTCCCTGCAGGGATGCTACCTCAGATCCCCACAGATGGCTTCAAAGGTGCACTGCTACAATTCCAGCCTTGCTTCCAGCACACATCCTGTGGGCCCACAACTACTCAACCCACCTTCAACAGAACGCAAAGACCTGGGAGCACCCTGCCAAAAATACCGAATGCAAAGTGCCAGAACCAAGAAAGTAGGGGCTGGTTCCAGTTGATACAATGGTAGCATCAAGAAGGATCTCTTGTAAAAATGCAGATTCCTGGCATTCCACTATCATGGCCTTCAGCTGAAGCTCCCTGACTGGGTGCCTGTAGCCTGGGCACAGGAAGACCCACAGCGTTTCCCCACAAGGCTACATACTGCAAAAACAAGGGCATGAAGTTCCCTGGGAAGCAGTGGGGAAGTGGCATGAGGCAGCTGCATGAGGATGGTGCACGGAACACTGCAGCTGTCACACACATCACTGTAGACTTAGGCATAAAATTAGCAGCATCCTGCCACTTTCAGCTTACATTGTCTCTTAGGTGGTTGAAAAGCATCTGCCTGCTGGGAATTTGGCCAGTCCTCACATGGCAAACCATCCTCTTCGTAGGCTCCTGTCCTGCGTGCTTTGCAAACTGCATATCAAACCCAAAGATCTGAGCCTTAGGTCTCAACAGATTTTCTGCTCTTAATCTACTAGAGCTGAAAACCACAGGTTGTAACTTGGTTTGTCCCCCAGTGAGCAACCTCATCTGTGGCAGTGGATTCAAATCTCACAATCACAGATCCTGATGAACCTTCCCCAAAGAGCAGCACAAAGCAACTGCTGGAAATACACCGCCTGAGCTGGTTGAAGCATTCTCCAATACCAAGACCAAGAACAGGACAAGACATCATCTAGAAATAAGACAGAGCCTCATGGAAGACAGAGCTGCCATCCAAGCATTGGTAGTGCCAAGCTGTGGTTCTGGCTCTTTCAATGAATTGCTCTGTGCCTTGGAGTAAATCAATTCAGATAGATTTTCCCCATCTATAAAATGAGAGTTGTTGTATTTAGATACCCCAGGGAAGTTGTGAGGCTTAATTAGTTAATGCTAGTGCTTTGTCAGCTCTCATTACCATGGTATCTTGGTGTTTATTGCTTTGAAATTGTAAAATGCTACTTACATGCTAAACATTGTTATTCTAGGTAAGATGGAGTGACTGAATCCTGTTCCTCTGTAAGAACTAAAAGCTGATGTTCCCAGTAATGGCACTGCTATGAAGCCTTTCCCACTTGGAAACAAGTTTCCTTAGCATATAACAAAACTGATTTATTTCCAGCTTCCTAGCATAAGTGCTCTCAAACCAGTTTGAGCTGAGCTTTTACTGGTCTGCTCAATTCAGCACATGCAATTAAACTCATCCAGCACAAACACAGCTGGAACTGGAGCATCTGTGCCTCACGAGGAGGTGCCTGAGGCTGCAAGGCAGTGTGGCTGTTCCCTCACACATGCTGCGGCGGACAAGGTGCACTGAGCACTAGCAATACCCACACTGGTGCAAGGTTTTAACTTCAATAGCCATGGAAACCAATATTCTGCAGCTGAAGGATTGACAGTTCTGGATGGTTTCCTTTTGCCACTTCTGACCGTCTGGGGCTCAGCCCCAGGGCTCCCCATGCCAGGGACTCCCTGCGTGCTGCTTCAGCACAGCTTTGGTTTGTGCATTCAGGCAAAGCCCCACAGGGAGCTGCAGTGTGGAAGTCAGAAACGTTATGCACTGTGATCAGAGAGGGGGAAAAGGCTTGGGGGGGAGGAGGAGGGGAGGCAAGATACAGAACAGTCAAGCTATTAATCTTCTAACGTAGATGTACGGGTGGCTGAATTATGGGGCAGGACCTTCTTCCTCCTCAAAGAACAGGCCTTTAAAGATGCTGCTGGTCCACTACAAGAATAAGTGGTAAAGCATAATAGTGCCTGTATTTGCTCATATTTCCAGAGCAGGATTTGAGTCACAGAGAACCCAAAGGGGTTGAGGAACTCAGATGCGAGTTGGGCAGGCAACCAGCCCAGTGCCAACGCAGGGCTGTCCCTGTGGGTGCTGTGAAGCATGCTACCCTGCAGCACCAGGCCCATAGCCCAGCCAGGGAGGCAGGATGGCAGCCAGCACCTGAAGAGCAGCGCTGAAGGTGCTGCACTGCTGGGCACACAACAATCCTATGCCCTGCTCTCAGCCTGAAGCCCCTGGGCTACAGACTGAGGCCTAAAATGGCTCCTGGCCTTGTGCATTGCGCTTCCAAGGCCTCAGAAAGGGGCCCCCAGGAGGCCACCATTTCCTGGGGAGCCTCTTTGGTTAGAGAGGCAGAGTTCCACTTCTCGGCTTTGCTTTCCCTCCCCTCTCTTTCTGATGTAAATAGAGCTTCTAAATACCCACCAGAACTCTACACCCTCACCTTTCCACAACAGGCACTCTTTTCAACCATTTTTTCCTTCCCCGTGAGAGACAGGCATGGTTGCTCTGAAGTAGCGTTACAGGAGTCAGGTTAAAAGCAAAACCAAGCAAAAATTCATTTAGCAAAGCGTATGGATACCATTGCAACAGAGATATTAAATGTAAACCAAACTGACACTCAGAATTCCCCTGCAGCTTTCCCAGCCCTGAATTTGAAGGCCATATTGAGGAAGACTAATAAGCAGAAAGAAAAGCAAGGATGGCTTGAAATACAACAGAACCAGCCAAGTTCTGTTTTCATGCTGTCAGCTTGTATCACAGAATCGTAACTTATCCTGAGTTGGAAGGGACCTATAAGGATCATCAGGTCCAACTCCTGACTCCACAACAGCACCACCTGTGTCCAAACTGTTGTACAAATGATCTCACTTCCCCAAGAAAGACATCTGTGAAATGAAGATATTGACATTGGTTATAGACACATGCAGCTTTGTTCACAACTCTGTGTGAACGCTCTTAACTGCCACAGGTAGGTTCAGAAGCCACATGCTGTGACAAAGTGTGAGGTGTTCTTACTGTGTGTGTGCCATGGATCCAGACTCACAATCATGCTTTGGCATTAGGCAGAGCTCACTGTGTGCTTTGAGAGCTGGCATAGCAGGAGCAGGCAAGAGAGGTAGGCAGATTCAGGAGGAATTTTAAGCCCTTCCTACTGCAGCTGCCATACCCTGCACTGCTGCTTTTTAAAACCAGAAGCGGGCACAGCGTTCTTAGTGCTCGCTGCCATTTAGTGCTCTTCACACCACCCCCAGGCTGCAAACCACAGCAGTTGCTCCCATTCCTCTCCCACCCTTCTCTAGATAGATGCCTTCTGTAGTTTAGCACCAATTTCCTAAAATCAATAATGACCTTTACAGGATGAAGAACCACATGTCTGTTTCTACCCTCCCACTTACCCTGCCTGCCTATTTTGAGTCACTCATGTACAAATACCTTCACTCAAAAGCTACAGGCTGGAGGAGGCAGTGATTGGCTCATCCTACACATGCAGGCTCAGCTGGAAGCACCTGGCCTGAAAAAAGGTAGTAACACAGAGAGAGAGAAATGCTTACGTGGTTGCCCATGAACCTAACATTACCAAAAACATACCTCAGATATTTCTATTCAACTGCCTCTGTTTTGCTCTCTGAAGTTACAGCTACAAAATCCAACCAGCAGGCACCAGGCCAAAGGCTGAGACCATAGCTGTTCCCACTGAGCAGAGCCTCCTTCTGCTCACGTGTAGAAATACTCTGGGATGCTGAAATCACAGCACTGTGCTTTGCGCTGCTGTCATGCATCTCTCCCCTGCTCAGAGCTCCCACTAAGCCTACAGCCAAGAGAGGGAACTAACCATACAAATACCATCCAGTCACACAATTCCAGCATGGCTGTACCTCCCAACTATTTATTCTGGAGCCATGTGGGGGTTAATGCTCTGCTTTCCCTGTTGAAGAGTGACCCAGGTGGGGCTAATGAGCGCTTGCCTTGCTTAGCTAATTAGAAGCTCTGGGAGCAGCAGATTGTACTTCTAGGTGTGGGGCACTTGCAGAGGGAATATACTGTGTATTTTGTTTTCTTTTTTTTTTTTTTTTTTTTTTAATCCTTCCCTCCCTCCCATTTTTCCCTCTTTGAATAAAACCTCTGGCAGAAGTAGCACAGCACAGATGGGAAAGAGAAGTGAGATGGGCTCTGCAGCACCCTTCTCTCCCTCCCTCTCCTAATCCACATTGTTCTGGGGTTTTGGGAGAAGGCAGGAATGAAAGATGAGGGAGGCTGGGCCATTTGTTTCCCTTCAGCATTAGATTTTCGGTATTTAATCCAAATGAGTGCAATCCTTTGGAACCCAGCCCAAGTCTCCCTGCTCTCCAACTCCTATTTATGCGACACCCATCACTCCACAGTGCACTGAAGAACAGCCCCTGCTGCTGGCTGCCTACTCTGCAGCTTCCGTCCAGCAACACTCAGAGCATAGACTGCACACAAAGCACTTGGGTACAAGTAGACCAGGAGGGGCTTCACCTACCCACCCCTTACACACTGGATTATAACCCAGCTGCTACTGAATGGTGCTTGTTTTGCTTCTCTCTTCCACGATCTGCATTTCCCTTGTCTCTCTTGCTGGTATTTAGTTCCCTTTGCATTGTTTTCCCTGGGCTTCTCCTTTGTCTCTTGCCCAGGGAAGCAGCACATCATTACGGCAGGTCTTCCTTCAGTGCTCTCCTCACCGAGGTCATTACAGCATGGCTGCTGTTTGTCTGGGTGCGAGCCCTAGGAAGAAGCAGCTAATCAATTCAGCAAATCACCCGGGTGGTAACCCCACTGTCAGCTTGTTTTCTTCCCTTCCACTTAGACATCAAACTGGCTGAAGAGGGCTCTAGGGACCATACCGTGCACAGAGAACTGTTCCTCTGCAGGCACATCTGTGCCTTTCATCGGCAGGGCTTAGGGAATACTCTCATCAGAATGGGAAGAGTTCTTGGGAGCCAACAGGCTCTCATCCTCCACCCTCACCCTCCACAGAGCCTCTATCCCATGGGAAAGTGAGCACAGAAAAGTGTCGCTCGTGTTGCCATCCTTGGGCAGAAGCTATCATGTAGCACGCAGAGCTGGGCTGGCAATTGGCAATGTGCAAATGTTCTCCTGCCAGATGAGCTCACTAAGGCAGCCCTTTTCATTCACCCACTCTTCTTCTGCCTTGTGACTTTGGGGAGCACACCAGCCCAGCACACACTAGGAGCAGCAAGGCTGCACAGCTGGGTTTGGCAATTAGAGGTGTGGATGCTCGGTGCTGCCTGAGCTGGGCTGTGTGGTGACACGGCTCCTTCAGAGATCAGTCACATCTGAGAAATGTTCCTGTCACCAGCTCTCCCTTTGAAGGGTGGGGGTGGGGCCTGCGTCCTCCCCATGGCTTTGGCCCGCAGTCTGAGAAATGTCAAGGTTAGGAAAAGCTGAGTTTCATTTGCTTTTCACAGATTGGGTAATGAATTTTTCATCTTAAAGTATTGCTCTTGCCTGAAAAGCAAGTTTGTAGCTCTGGCATCAGGAGGTTCCACATTAATCTCTCGGTTGGTTTGGACTACATTTCCTCAATTTTCATGTTTTCTAACCCTGTAAAATAAATGGGAGGCCTGAGGCTTTAGTGGGGTTTTCCTTTTCATCCACCTCTATCTGTGTGCAGATTTTGCTAGCCAACACTTCATACTGATCTCCTACACCAGTTTTACTTTTGCAAAGAAGACCAGGCAAAACTGAGGTGCAGGAAGGGAAAAAGCATCAAGAATGTCTGTCACTAGACAGAGTACTTCTAATTTTGGTTACAAATAAGAAGCAGAAAAATGCAATAAAAAACAAAGGCATCTTTCTCCCTCGTCTTAGCTGCATCCATCTTTTTTTTTTTCCTCTCCTCTGTGGCTGCATTTTGATAAAACTCCATGGAAGAACAAGCAGCTCAAGGAGGCCTCCAGCTCCCCTCTTCCCTTCCATCCCCCACGTTGGGTTACCCCAGTGTCAGCTCTGGGTGCTGCTCATGCAGAGCTCACAAAGAACCAGCGCGGCCAGCAGCATCAATCTGCTTTATGCCTTGCTGCTTTTAACGTGGCAGGGAAATACAACGTGGTGTTTTAATTTGTCTAAATGGCTTTAGACAAGGTTAACACAACTCATCAATAAATGCCACTTTTTATTTAAGTTTTATTTACAATGTCATTTCACCAGGCTGGACAGGTCCCACCTCCTCAGTGTAGGCAGTGGAGTTGCTTCAGCTGTGCTTCCTGGAACTTCATGAGGTAATGTCCATTGAGGACCTGAGGGCTTGCACACAGCTAAAGAGCCTCACTGTTTTCCCGGATTCCTGTGCTGGCAATTGGAGCTCAGATCTCTGAACCTCTCCCTCCTAAGTCCCTGCCTTGATATACCTTGTCCCTAGGGAAGACACTGGTGGCTGCTTGCTCCTCTTCTATCACGAAAGGAGCAAGGACAAGCTGAATGTTGTTTAATCCTTCCTGCCTTTCCCCAGAGGTGGGTTTTGCACACCTGAGAGATGTATAGATAGGATCTGGTCATGGTCCAACTCACAACAGAGAGAATGAACAGAAACTGTCAGAATCACTGGAGTATGATAAGAGTTCAGCTTGGTTTACAGTGTAATCAGGAACACCATTTTAGTAGAGGGAGGTTTAGCTAAGGCTAAAACACAGTTCTCTCCTGTATACTGTGAGGTTTTTTGTCCTCAGCATTGCTTTAAAACTTTGCTAAAATACCATTATGTTTATACTGTTGTCAACTTCTCTGCTCACTCTCTTTTTCTACAGGAATATTCCATTTTACTGAGATCTTCAGAGCAGCAGAGAGACTCATTGCTACAGAAGGCACAGAGGTGAGAAGCCACTCCTTGCTGTGATGCTACAACCCCACTTCCACTGCGCTCTGCTTTCAGGAGGAACCAGGGAAACAGTTCCCAGCATCAGTGGCACCCAGTCTTTATTTCTGCCTTGCACAAAGGGGCAGGGCAAGTAGGGCTCTAAGCTGCCAAAAGCCCACAGACAAGGAAAAAAGAAATGACAGCCAGCTCTAAATGGCATCTGCTCTCAGACCAAAAATCAAGAAGATAAAACAATCAGAAGCAAGGCTTGCTGAAAACACAGCTCCCAGTTCTCACTTTTTGAAGCTGAGTTTTGCTCCCGGAAACAGAGCTGAAGAGCAGTGTGCCATGCACACTCTGGTTACAGCATTGACTTTTCCCAGCCAGGCTACTACTGAGCACAGTGAGGTGAGGAGGTGGCTGTGGCCTGGGGACACTCACAGCTGCAGTGACCAGGGACAAACAGCTCCTCTGTACCAAAGCATGCAGGATGCCTGGGGCACAAGGAGGGAGGAGGAGTCCAGGCAGAGATGAGGTTTGTTGAGGGTGGTTGATTAGAGGGGGAGGCAGAGAGGAGAGCAGGCCCTAGTTTGGAAATGAGGTGTAGGGAGTAGGAAGCAGGGAGCAATGGGATGTTTGGGTGGACTACAGCTTTTAGGAAGAACAATTTTGCCTTGCATATTGCTTGGGGTAGCTGCCTCAAAACCAAGCTGATCCATGGGAGGCAGTGAGCCTGCTGATTGACAGACTTGAGAGCCTTATTCATTCTAAATCATCAGATAGCTGCAGATGTAGCTGAGAAGGAAGGACAGATGGACAAAGGCAGGCTGGGAAGCTGAGGGTGAGTTTTTGAATGTGGAGAGGCATCTTGTGGCTGAGTTGAGCATGGCTGTAGGCTGGGGAGCAGTGTTGCCAGCAGGACCTGGGGCAGCCTGGCTCGGCTTCACTCTGATGAAGCTCTCAACTCTTTCAACTCTTTGGAAGGGTAGATAACAGCAGGATGAGGAGAAATGTTTTTAAGTTGAGGGAGGGAAGATTTAGGTTGGATGTCAGGAGGGAGTTCTTTACTATAAGAGTGGTGAGGTGCTGGAACAGGCTGCCCAGAGAGGCTGTGGATGCCACATCCCTGGAGGTGTACAAGGCCAGGTTGGATGGGGCCCTAGGCAGCTTGGTTTAGTATTAAATGTGGAGGTTGGTGGCCCTGCCTGTTGCAGGGGGGTTGGAGATTCATGATCCTTGAGGTCTCTTCCAACCCTGGCCATTCTGTGATTCTGTGATTCTCCAGCTGATTTCCTTGCTTGGCTACTAAATAGCCCATATTTTTGCCTGGCTAGGCACAAAGAGGGAAAAAAAGGCAAAAACTCTCACAAAAACCAACCTCACAAAAACCAACCAGCCAGACCAAAGCTGAAGTCATTTAGCAGGCCAGTGGGGAAGCTTTGATGTTCCCAAACATCTTGGCATGGTCTATTCTTAATACTAATTTAGAACACCTAGCACTCTACATAGCTGGAATCTGTGTGCTGGGAGCAGGAGCTGTCCTGTGGCCTGTTCCAGCTTTCCTGGGATCTGGTGAAGGAGAGAGCATCAGTCATATCAAAGAGGTGTGAAAAGTTGCAAATAAAAAGTTTGGTGTATGGAACTGAAACTGAGCCATGGGGAACTTGCCACAAGAACTGTGCAGTGGCCCCTGGCTATTTAAAGCCCCACTTGTACCCACTGTGCAGCTGGGCACGGGGGGGGCTGCCTGTCTGCAGCTTGTGCTGCTGCACCATGGGACTGTGGTCCTGCTGCAGGGCATCCCACTGTCCACTGCACCCCATTGGAAGGCAGTTGCCTCTGTGTTTCACCACTGCAGCTTCCTCTGCAATGTGTCTCCAGTGCCTGCTTTCCCACAGAAAGACAGCTTTCCAACCTAGCCTGGTTTGGTTTTATGGTCCCAAACTCAAGCTTTACTGCTTTGAGATAATTCAAGCAATTCCCTTCCTTCCTTCATATTGTTCCCTTAAGGTATTTACAGGCAGAACACTCATCCCCACAGAGTTGTCCCTCTCCACTCCTTCTATCTACCACCTTGGGCTTCCTAAACCATCTGATGGTGCCCACAGAGCACCGCATGGTCCTGCAGCTCCTCTGGCCTC
Source organism: Centrocercus urophasianus (assembly GCF_019232065.1). Classification (NCBI taxonomy): domain Eukaryota; kingdom Metazoa; phylum Chordata; class Aves; order Galliformes; family Phasianidae; genus Centrocercus; species Centrocercus urophasianus. The sequence continues at coordinate 9,472 of NW_024884346.1, forward strand.
CCAGGGAGAGCAACCTCCATAAACACCCCATCCTGTGCAGGGCTGCCCCAAGCGCACTGAAGCTGACTGCATGGATGGAAGTGGGCAATGCTTTTTTAACTGATGTTGGTGACAGCACAGGGTGAGTGGGTAGGAAGAAGCAACGCTGGGGTGGCCACTGGGGGGGCTGCCCATCCCACAGCTCCATCTGCTTGCAACGATGCCAGCTGGTGAAATCGCACACATTATTGGCCAGATCTGACTTTCTGTGCCTTGGAAGCGGTCTCTGTGATTGTTGCGGGTTGTTTTCAATAGCTCTCAACTTACAAGGTCTTTTATTATTAAAAAAAATTAAAGTAGTTAAAATTTGGATTAAATTAAACCGAGCGGGCTTTGTTCTCCCCTGGAAGCTGTTTATGTAACATCTGTTTTGAATAACTTTAAAGCTCAGTGCATCCCGACCAAAATAAAATGGTGAAACCCCAATGCTTGCTGTGATGTTTCAGAAACATCAGCACGTGCACCCCTCTGCTCGGCGGCATCCCAAACACAGCCCCGGCGTTGGGCTGGGGCCAGCCTGTTCTGTGCAGCTGGCAGGGAGCAAGCAAAAGCATTCAGAGGCACCTTTACAAATGCCTGTATTTTTTTCTTCCTTTTTTTTTTTTTTTTTTTTTCTCTCTGATTAAAAATAAAGAAAAGCACTGTTAATTGCAGTGCTGGCATTAACGCGCGGTGCTCTGTCTGCCTCCCGCCTGCGCCCCGCTTTCCGCTGACCTCCTCCTCCTCCTCCTCCTCTTTATATATTCATGAAGCACAGGGACACAGCGGGTGGGGCGCGGATAAATAAAAGCTGAGTGAGCTGAGACTGCACACAGGAAGAGGAACTGTGCATGCGGCGACTCTCCAGGACACAGCCCGCTGCTCGTCTGGGCCCCGCCGGCTCGCCAGAGAGACGATAACCCCCCTGCAGGGTGCGAGGAGCGGAGAGCTGCCCTGCGTGAGTCGACCCAGGGACGAGGTGGTGACTCTGGGGATGGCTCCTGCTCTGGTTCAGAGCCAGGCCCACGGCGTGGCTGCTCGTGGGGCTGAGGAACCCCAGCGGGAGCAGGGCTGGAGGAGACACAGGGCCCCGTGTGTGTGTGCAGGGAGGTAATGGGGGACGCACACAGATCTGCTCCGAAATACTCAGCCTTCCCCCAGCCTGCTTTGGTGCGGAGGGATGGGTGCAGAGGGTCACCGGCGCCTGGCGCTGACGGATTATGTTGCAGCTGAGCTTTTTTGGGAAGGGCAGAGTTCTCCGAGTTCACATGTGCCTGCTGCCTGTGATCTCTTGCTACTTCCGTGGGCTCCCTCCCATTCTCTTTCCTTGAAGATTGCAAGGAAGGGCTGTTCCTCTGGGGCTACAGAGGGGTTTTCACCCGTAAATTAGCCCCTCCAATAAGGGTGCAGTGAGGCTTTCCCCCAGCTGCACGGAGCTAGCATCCAGTCAGCTCTGTGATTTGGTGCACCCAGTGTGATCACAGAAGTCCCTTGGGCACGCAGTCCCCAGCACCCCTTGTTCTGAGGGGTTCTGCACAGTTTACCAGCCAGCATCCCAACCTTACCTACACCCAGCTCCAGGTCTGGGCCTTCCCAACATCACAGGTCTGTGTGATGTGCTGCCTGATCCCAGAGTAGCCTCTCCTCTCCACTCTGAACACCGTCTTGCCACAAGCAAGCAGCATTGCTGGAAAACATGAATGCATCTCCTGTACATAGGGGACATCACTATCAGATGCTCCCCAGCACTAAGCATCCAATTAACTCACTTCTCCTGCAGGATGGACCAGCAGTCTCATGTCTCAGTGGGTTGCTGCTAAGATGTTGCCTCTGCCTTGTGCTAACACATTGACTTCTCCTTGTGCACCAGGTGCAGCTCCAAGATGAAGCCTCCATCTGGGCAAGGCATAAGGCTGGCGTGCCTTCTCAGCTTGGCTTCGCTCTGCCTTCCCACCCCGCTCTGGGAGAACAGAGACTCCCTCATGCAGGAGGAGAAAGCCAGACTGACAGGTGGCAATTTGGTGCTGAGCACCCAGGAGCAGCAGCTCAGCACGAAGCTCATCGGCCTCAAGAAGAAAGAGGTCGCAGCAGCCTTGAACACGGGGCAGTTCCCTCCTAGCATGCACTTCTTTCGGGCAAAAAGCCTCATTGAACAGAGTGCAGTGTTCAGCATCCTGAAGCGCATGCCAAAAGGTAGGCTTGGGCTTAACAATTGCTCATCGTACTCATCCTCTTCTTGCCTTTTGCTCTCTGTGCCAGAGCTGGGAAAGAGCGTGGGATGTAGCAGAGCTTTAATCACAGATGGGCTTCCCAGTGCTGGGAATAGTGCTGGCAGGCTGGTGCGAGGAGCCCTGCCTCTCAGCTGGGGGCAGGGAGAGGAAGAGGTGGCTAGATTGCATGAATGCTCATTTCCAGCAATTGTAGCATTCACCAATAACTTGCAATATGGATATTTCAGCCTTTCAAAGGCAAGGAAAGGGCAGAGGAAGTTAAGATGAAGACATCACAGACATCCATGTTCAACATGGTCCTTTATCCACACAGACACAATAGACTTGCTACCAATCAAACATGCTTAGTACTCTGGGTTACACTGAAAAGGGGGAGAAGATATTGCAGCCAAGTGGAAACATAAACCATTGATGCTGGGCAGCAGCAAGTCCAATGTCTCCACTTCTCTGAGCTGCAGACAGTTCAGTGGAGAGATCACAGTAATTGCTGGAGAAAGACCTTGACTCCAAGCTGGCTGCTTTCTCCCTTTGCAGCTCTCGTTCAGTAAGGAAGCATTGAACAAGGTACCTTCTTTAACTAAAGATAAGAGACAGTTGCAATGAAAGTTGCCCCTACCTCTACAGCTGTGAGAATGTTCACCATTCCAGAATGCCCCTTTTTAGATTTAGCATTCCGTGGCCTTGCTTATCTGGCTGCTTGAAAACAGGTTGGTGAATCACCTGGAAGGACTTGGCAGTCAGATTTGCTTTTCATTTGTCAGGCGGTGACACTGGTGCATGGATAAGAGCTGTCTGCTCACCACCCAGTGTCTCCCTCCCACTGTCCTGTGTCAGATGAGGCTGCTTGGCTTGCAGCATCCTGAGCAGTTGCTGCAAGAGATTGGGATGCCAGAGTTGCCTTCTCTTCATTGCTGAATTGAGAAGCAAGGAATAAAAAAGTGTTCCTCTTTTTGCCTCAAGTGGAGTCAATCTTTGAGACAAAGGGAGAATCAAAACAAAAATCTAACACTTTTCAACCTATGATATAGTAAAATATGTTCTCAATCTTTGCAGGAGCTGTGGGTTTTAGGCTCAAAGTCACATCCTTGTAATGAGTGCCTTGCCTGAGTGGACCTCAGCGTTGATCAGAACCCCTAGGAATTACTGTTGTTTCAAGCACTATTGCCATTCTTTTGTTCTTAACACAGGAAAAAGTGCAGCACTGTAAGAGGCAGGAGGATCTAGACAGCTGTGGCACATGTTCTGTTGCTCTGGTGAGAGCAGTAGCTGCAGATGCTCAGCATCTTAGCTTTCAGACCCTTTACAGTGAGGGATTATAGAGGCTATCTATATATTATAATCAGTTTACTACAGCTTAGAGTCTTGACATTTCAGTTTGTCCAATGTCACATGCATATTGGCCTTTGTTCCTGCTACTCATGTTCGCCTTCTACTCCTTAGGGCATCAAAGCTATTTAGATGATAACATCTCCCCTAGACTAATAGAGCATGTGTCTGTAAGACTTCAGCTTTAAATTCTTCCCCTTTACAAAGAGGAAGTTTATTTCAAGCATAAGAAGTCTCTGCAAAAAGAGATGTCACCAAAATAAATGGATGAGCTGTGGAAGGTGAGCATGCAGAAGCCTCCTGTGCCAGGAAGACTGGCAGTTGCCAACATGCTGCACAGTAGCAGAGCATGCCAAAAGGCCATGGTACTGGCCAGCAGCAGGTGCACAACACAAGCAAGCAGTTATTTGATAAGGGAAGTGCATCTGATGGCAGTTCCCCACGGTGTCACTGTCTATGATTTTGATGCATACCAGAGTTCCATAGAGATGAAGGAAGAGATGCAGACTAGATGCAAGGATTGAGGCTGGGAGTCACAAAGCTGAGATACAGAGGTTTTCTCCAGGCCTGTCTCTTGTCTAGCATGCTTTGTGAACTGCTGACTACTGCAAGAACTCCTCTTTCAGTCAGCAGAGCCCAAGCCATCTTTCAGAGAAGACAGCCTGAAAGAACACTTTCTGTCACAGTGGGGAAGCTCAGCTTCCTTTTGCTACCCCTGCATATCTAATGGGCAAACTCAAGCTCTCATGATGTTAAGCCTCCTTTCCTCTGCTCCCAGAACATCATCTTGTTCGGCTTGCTTTCCCTCTCCCCAGGTGCTGTCCTACACCTGCACGACTATGCCATGCTGAGCGTGGACTGGCTGGTGTACAATGCTACCTATCTCCCTGACTGCTACATCTGCTTCACCCACACGGGCACTGTTCGGTTTCACTTTTCCAAGCCTCACCCTCCTCATCCAGTGCCAGCCCAGTGTTCCCAGTGGGTTTTGCTGGAGACTTACCGAAAACAGCTGCGCAACGTGACTGAGTTCGACAACAGGTGAGCAAGCAGGAGGTGTGGGTGCTTCATGGTGCCATTGCATGGCCAGCAGCATTGTTCTGGACCAGTTTCCCCATTTAGTTGTTGCCCTGAAAGCAGGGGACTATATTTCAAGTTCTGTGTACATAACAAGCAAACGGCAAAGAACTTGAGGCATTAAGTAATGCAACAAGAAAGACATTGAAGCCCTGGAGTGTGTCCAAAGAAGGGCAATGAATCTGGTGAAGGGTCTAAAGCACAAGTTTTACAAGGAACAGCTGAAGGAAGAGGGATTGTTCAGTTTGGAGGAGGCTCAGAGGAAACCTTATGGCTCTCTACACCTCCCTAAAAGGAGGTTGTAGTGAGGTAGGTGTTGACCTCTTCTCACAGTTAACAGCAAGAGGATGAGAGGTAATGGCCTCAAGTTGCTTCAGTGGAGGTTCAGGTTGGATATTAGGAAAAACTGATTCTCAGAAAGAGGAGTGAAGCACAGGAACAGGCTGTCCAAGGAGGTGGTGGGATCACCATCCCTGGAGGTGTTCAACAAATACGTGGATTCGGTGTTGAGGGATGTGGTTAGTGAGCATGGTGATGATGGGTCAACAGTTGGACTTGATGATCTTAGAGATCTTTTCCAACCTTAACGATTCTATGATTCTAAGTACACTAAAATTAGAGGCTACTAACTTTGAAGTTCTCTGTTGCACCTCTACTTTGGTCTGTTGTACAGACAGATTGAAGTCAGTGGTTTAAGTTGCTTCATGTAACCTGCCCCAACCTCCGCCAGCACCTGCTGGATGTGCTTCCAGCAGGGAACAGGGTTCCATGGGGAAGGACCTCACCTCACTCATTAAGGTAACCATGAGGAGAGCAGACAGCTGAGAAAATCAGTCTTAAGATCCTCAAGAGGGATCTCAGGCACAGAGGCAAGCCACCTGCCCCCACAAAAGGGGTTAGGTCTCAACCAGGGCACTGGTTGAACCAATGAGCCCTACACATGGGTTCTGTGCCTGGTAGCACACCATCTGCTAGCAGAACTCTCTCCTCCAGGTCAGGTCTCCCATAGCCATCTGGGAGCTCACAGCCCAGCCCACTCCTCCAGGCATCACTCACCATTCAGCAAGAGCTCCCTCCCTGCTGTCAGCCTTTTATCAGGACCAGGTGTGAGCAGAGTGCCCAGCAGTCACCTCACATTTAATGACTTACAGGTGGGTGCGAATGGCCTGGCTCACCCTCCAGGCATGGTATCAGGAAGACCAAGCCTGATTTTCCCATGGGTCCTCATCTTGTGACAAAGCCCTGCTGAAAGGCCAAGGGGAGTGTGTGGTTCTACATTGTGTCTGGAGGCTGGATAGCATGCACTAAATAATGCATGAAGGCAGACACTGAGTGATGAGGACAAAAAGAAACACTAAGTTGTGAGATGGTCAAGGAGCACTACTGTCTGCTGGGCTCCATGAGTCTGCTGGGTTCTGTGGAAAAACGGTGTGTGGTTCAGTGTAATTGAAGACAGTATTGTGGAGCTGGCACACAAGGGGAAGATAGATGAAGGTGACATAGGTGACCGTAATTATGGCGCTTCCTGAGTGAAACTTCATGGTTTTGAACGTATGTGCACATGTGCTTCTAAATCAAGACCTCCTAGGTCCATACCCCTCTGTATGGAAGCCGTAGGACTCCATGCTGCAGCATGGGAAGGAGGTCAGGCTGGAGGGTGGGGAGCTGTCAGGTCAGCTCCTGTCCTACATAGGTCTTGGCACTTCCATAACGGAAGGAGAAGGCAGTGCTGGGCTTAGGACTCCCAACCTTCCACATCCTAAGGCTCTACTGTCCTGACTCACGGTGGACAAAATAAGATTGAGTGAGAAGTCACTTATTCACATCTTCCAAAGAGAAAACCTGTTACTCATTCCTCCAATTTCTTCTGGGAGTAATGAGGAAAGACCATGGGACCAGCACTCTTCAGCCCCACCAGGAGACACATAAATAATGTGCAAGAGATTAGATGTCAAAACAGCTCCACTTTTTTAAGCACAAGCTCTGGGTATCTCAGGCCCTTGTGTAGATCAACCCATAAGTTGTATTTGGGATTTAGTTGGATTTATGTAGCTTGATGCCTCCTCCTGGCAGAGGCTTTTGACTGTGGCATTCTCTACTGCAAAAGTCTCACAAAGGGCAGAAGGGGAAACCAAGGCAAAGACCAGTGAAGTGATTTTCCTCAGTAAATATGCGCTGCAGCCAAATACAAACATGGATCTCCTACATCCTGGGTGCTCAGACTTATACTGGTCTTTATTTCTTGCAAAATTGCAACGGAGTTACTGCACATAATGTGCAAATACTGGAACAACAGCCACACTGAGGCACATCCCCTCTTATTTTGATCATATCCCTGGGTACTAGTCTGAGGGTTAGGAATGCATTTGGCTGCCTGAAAATAGGTCTCTAGCCAGGAATTGGCCCCAGTCTGTTCTGCTTCTCAGTTCCTGGAAATCCTCCCAGCCTCTCGAACATGTGCATCCCAGGCTACCTCTCTTCCTGCACTTCTCTTTGCCCTTGAGCACTGACAAGCTGAGGGAAAGCAGATGTTGCAGGGAGGAACGGATGGATAGTTGGGTGCTTTCAAGGAGCTATCAAGTGAGCATGGCAGTTGGGAAAGGGTTCTCCTACAGGATAGCGTGGATCAGCAAATATGAAGGAACAGGGAAAATGTTTCCCAAAAGCCTGCACTGCACCTCTCTTACCTTCCCACATTCCTGGCCAGGAAGGCAAGAGGGTGGGAGGAAGCCACATAACATTTCTGCTGTTTGTTTTTTTTTTTTTTGTGTACATTTACAGATATATATCCACATATACATGTACATTTATATGTGTATTGGAAGTAAGTCTTTCTGTTTGCTTGCCTCAAAAGAAGGCTTTGTCATTCACATCCAAATCGCAAGTCTTATGGGCCAAGACCGGAGAATATCCTGTTACTGGGGTTAGCTTCCAAAATGATGCTGCTGGGAGAGTCAAGACACCACAGGTTAGGAGACAGAGAAAGGCAGGAAATTTTGCTTTGAGATTTAAAAGAATCCTCACTTATTTACTTGTCAATCAATTAGGATATATGAGAATGGCATTTTTCCCCTCAAAAAGCAACACAATCACCACAATCTCTAAAGGGAGGGCTGACAATGGGCATGCCCCCAGATATTTAAGGGAAGCGGCGCTGATATGCCAGATATTTGTGAAGCTCCCCCTGCCCGAGGGTGGGGGCCATGCCCCCAGGCACAGCTCCCTGTCACAAGGATGAAGTCATCTGCGAGCAAGCTGACACGCGGCTCGAGCTGCGGGAGAATCCCCTGGGCGCCAGCAGACCTCCATCACCTCCCCTCTGTGCCCTCCACTGCCTTATCTCAAGGAAAATAGGGCAGTAGACACACACAAAAAGTGTACACAAAACCCCACCAGAGAAACAAAGCACTCCACTCTCTGTACAAGTCTCCCCTTGGGGAGGAAAGAGGGGAAGAGAGAGAGACAGAAAGCGAATGAGCCACATGTGACAGATGTTAGCCACTCTATTTAATGCACCACTGGAAGACATTCAGATACTATGGCGAGGAGCGAGATATAATTACCCATGGAGGAGAGAAACAGAAGCAGGAAAAAGATGCTCTTTAAAAACAAGACAACACACCATTCACTTCTGCACTATATAGTTCAAAAATGCAAAACAGTTAAAAAAATAGCAAGAAAAGAGAAAAGCAAAAACATGGTCGAAAATGAATAATCCTGAGCTGATTGTTTTTGTTGTGCCCCTTTGGGCATACGCATTGCAATAGCATCGTTCACTGCCTGTATGACATGACATGGAAGGCTATTTGTAGTCTGCACCTGATCACTGGCTGGGGTCCATTCTGGAAAACAAGCAGAAGTGTCTTTATGAAGCTTTGCTTCATCTGCATGATCTCCTCATGGCAAAAAATTATCAGCCCAAACCCTTAGGAGATTATCGGGTTATCAAGGCTGCACCATAAATCTTCAACAGTTATAGGGATCAATAATCGGTCTCAAAGGAAAGGGGATTATAAAAAAAACGTTACTTGATTGATGTGCTTTTAGGAGCAGGGCGGTGTGAGGATTTATAGCCCAAGGCTGGGTAAACAACCTTGAGTCCATACAACTTGAGTTTAAAACAGGGCATGAGGTGGTGGGGAGCTGCCTTTGGCCAGGGCTGGGGTGATGACAGCAGGGAGCACTGCCACATCTGTTTTCCCAGAGGCTTGCCAAGGTGCCTGGCTGCATCTCTTCAAGCACACTCCCTCACTGGTAGCCAACGATAGGTGAGTGCCTTACAGATGCCCCAGTTCTGGGGTGATGCTCCAGCGTCCTTCCCTGAGCTGCAATGCCATAGCATCACAGAGCATCACCCCTGTGCCTCCCTGGGTGTGGCAGAGCTTCTCTGCCAAGTCACATTGCTTGCTGGACTTATCTGGGGATGATGTCAGTCTTGTGTGATAGTGCAGTAGAGATGCCACTCTAATGCATAGGAGGGCAAAGCTGAAGGTTCTCTGAATTTTTTGACTGGCTGGCATTTCAAAGCTCTTCCTCAGTGTGATCCAAATATCTTTTCTTATGTACAATTATGTTTCTGAAATAGTTCCCAGCAAAGAAATTAGCTGAGTGAAGAAGAAATGGAACTGCAGCTGCAGGAATAGGGCCCTGAGGGAGGGGAGAGGCAGCCAGCAGGCAGCTGCTGAGAAATCGGCTTCATTGTAAGGTTGGGAAGGAGGGATGAAAAAGGATGTCCCATGTCTTAGTTTATGATTCTGGTCCAGATCATGTTTGTGGGAGGGAGACTTCAAACACCAAACGTTATTAAAAAACAGTAACTGCTGTCAAGGGATGCCAGGTTTGTTTCAGTGGAGAGGAGGAAAAGATTTCTGGTTCTCAAACATTTCCTTTCTGCCCATAAAATCTGGCACATTTTGATAAGAAGAAGGTACTGGGGAAAGTTACAGGCTAGAAGTCACAATAATGGTGGTGTTGGCATCTCCAGGAAACTGCCCAGTGAACTGATAGAAAGGTGTCAAAATACTTGACATGCATTTAAGATGCCTGGGAGAATATATGGTCTGTGGGAGTAACACATTAGCTTACTTTGAGATGAAGAATAGTCCTGGGTGACAGAGTGCAATTCTTAGGATATAAAAAACATTATGCTTGCTTTTCTAAGTCTCATTACTCCAAGATAATAAAATCATAGAATCGTTGAATCGTAGAACCATCGAGTTATTTGAGTTGGAAGGGACCCCTAAAGGCCATCCGGTCCAACCCCCCTGCAGTGAACAGGGACACCCACAGGTACATCAGGTTGCTCAGAGCCCCGTCCAGCCTGACCTTGGGTGTCTCCAGGGATGGGGCACCCACCACCTCTCTGGGCAGCCTGTTCCAGTGCTTCACTGTCCTTACTGTAAAAAACCTTTTCCTTGTATCCAATCTAAATCTCTCCTCCTTTAGTTTGAAACTATTTCCCTTTGTCCTATCCGAACAGACTCTCCTAGAGTCTGTCCCTTTCTTTCTTCCAGCCCCCTTTAGATACTGAAAGGCTGCTCTTACATCTCCCTGGAGCCTCCTCCATGCTGAACAGCCCCAGCTTTCAGCCTGTCCTCATAGAGGAGGTATTCCATCCCTGGGATCATTTCTGTGTCCCTCCAGATGCGCTCCAACAGGTCCACATCTCTCCTGTACTGAGGACTCCGCATCTGGATGCAGTACTTTGGACAAGGCCTCAGCAATGCACAGCAGAGGGGCAGGATCACCTCCCTGACCTGCTGGCCTTGCTTCTTTCTGGATATTCCCTCAAAATGATGGGTACTTGAACGTCAAGTGTTACCCAGCTTAACACGTAGTGCATGAATTTTTATCTGTAACAAGGTAGAGATATTATCTGTATCAGCCATCAGAAGAGTTAAAACAGCTGGAAAAGAAAAAAAAAGAGATCTGAATGTCTCCTAGTTGTATCATTTGCTAGACCTATATGCCTTGTGGTATTCTCAGTCTTCAGGTTAGGAATTGGGCCTCTGCTGCAGCAAGAGCTGCTTTGCTTCTTCCCTTGGTCCTCCTCTATGAACACATCCCTCTTTTTGCAGGCTGAAAGCCAGCTGACTTCCCCCCTCTCCTGATTCTTCCTCTTCCCTTTCCCCTTTTCTGCAGCTTGCTGAGAAACTTGACGCTGGTGACGGATGCCCCGGAGCTGGCCTACCCTTCCCAGGCTTTCATTTGGAAAAGGTTTGAAGAAGTCTTTCTCATCGCTTCTGGACTTATCTGCTATGCACCTGTGTTCAAGGCCTATTTCTACCAGGGGCTGCTGGAGCTTTATGAGGATAACATACAGTATGTTGAGATAAGAGCTATCCTGCCTGCGGTATGTATTTTTTGGCTTCTCTAATATTCCTTTAAGTTTTTATTTCTTCAAAACTTTCCTCAAGCCCTAGCTTGAATTTAGTTCTTGGATGTTTGCATACCTGGCCTTGTCAGGACGCTGGAGGAGCTTTATCATATTCAAAGGTCTTTGCAGGAGATTTGCATGCTTGAGGGCTTGGAGACGAGAGACACTTTGTTCTTAATGGTTAAGGAAGATACTGATTGTGGCAACAGTACAAACTGCCTTGTACCATCTGACTGGAGCTGTGTCTGATCTTGCTGGTTTGGAAAATGCTTAGTCTGTGCCAGAATCACCTGTTCTGGAATACCTTCCCACCTGCAGCAGAAACTTATTCTGGAACAGCTGCATTGTTTTAAATTTATGGCTTATTTCAGAATGACTTATCTGAGCAGGATACTGCACCAACTGCAAAATGTAGCTTTACTCTGCAGACAACCTAAAATTCTGGGTAGGAGATGCTCCTTGCATTGCTGCTAGTGCTGAAGTCTGCTGGTGACATGTCAGACTTCCTCCTGAGCGCCATCCAGCAGTCCCATGTTGTCTGACACCTTCCCAGCACCCTGAGCCCACCGTGGCTGCAGCAGATCCCCCAGCTCAGTGGCTGTTTCCATTTCCCAGACACATATTCCATCCAGCTCTTTAAGCACAGTGCGAGGGGGAGAGCAAGGCAGCTGTATGCCTGGGGACCCTCATCCATGCTGGGGCAGTGGCACCCACGCTGCAGGAGCTCGCCTTGCAACAAAACCTGCCAGGAGCGATCACTGAAGTAAAGTAAATGAAAGCTGGGATTTAGTGTGAAACAGCAAACGCTGCAGAAAAGCCCCCCAGCAGTATTTGCAAGTTCAGCTGTGCAAAGTCTCAGCTTTCCGTGAGTAGTGGCAGTGGAAATGTCACTATGATATCTGCAGCCACCCGGGTGTTGGCAAGGAGATGGCAGGAGGTGATGTGGCACCGGGCTCAGTGGTGGGCAACGCAAAGCAGCAGCACGGAGGGCTGAGTGTGGGGAAGCTTGGTTCTTGTATCTCATACTGGGGAGAAAGGCTGTCCTTTTTTTCTTGTAATAAAACCTCCCCTCTGATTCCTGTTTGCCATGTGGCCCACAGGTGTATGAGCTCGACGGCACTCGGCACAACAAGTCCTGGTCGGTGGCAGCGTACCAGGAGGTGAGCAGGCGGTTTGTGCAGGAGCATCCCGATTTCCTCGGAGCAAAAGTTATCTTCACGGCACACAGGTAGAAAATGAGAGCTATCCAAGCAGGGCTTTTCCAGGGGTGGGCTGGAAATGCTGCCGTCACTGAGCAATGCCACACCTGTGGGTCTCCCCTGGGGATGAGAGGATTGAGCTACGGGAAGGCTTTCACATAGTCGTGCCATCCCTGTGGAGCTGAGCAGGGACAGCAGTGCCCGAGTATGGGCACAGGGCACAGCAGAGGTCCTCAGAGGACCCTGTGAGTGCTGTTCCCTGGCAGCCTACATACGCTATGTTTGTGCTGCTGCTCACAGGCAGGCACGAGGCTGTTCTCCAAGTCAGCCAGATGCCACAAAGTCACGTGAGGTGATCCTGAGCAAACACAACATATCACTTAGTGGCATTTACTCACTCTGTCTCAGCACGATGCAGTTTCCAGTTCAGAGCAGCTTGTCTCTGGCCAGTGTGGATATGAACAGAGCCCTTCTGGAAAACATGCTTTGATGTGTAAGTCCAGCAGGGCTGGGGGAAAGCTAGATTTAAAACTACTGAAATAAAGCTGCTGTCCCAACTCCCAGTAGAATGGTAGAAAGGCAACAACAACAACAACAAAATCCTTTTTTTCTCCATGCTGAAGTGTTCCTTTCTTGGTGTAAGAGAAAAGCCAGCGAGTGTTAGCCAGGCATGCCTCACCTCAAGTGACAGAATTGTCTAGCCAGGCATTTCCTGGTTGTTCAGAGGTTTCCTTTCAGAATATCAATTTTCTACTGCTGCTACTCAGGAGATCTGAAGCTGGCTGTCAGATTCAGAAGCAACTTTGCATTTTGGAAATAACCCTGAGGGTCCCAGTTCACAGTTGAGACAACTCCAAAGAAGGCAGGCCTGTGGATGTGAGCCTGCTCATTGCCTTCTCTCTTGTGCTTTTTAGGATGCTGAATATTTCCCAGATTAAAGAAGCCATCATCACCGCTATGGAACTCAGAGCCCACTTCCCAGATACTCTGGCAGGCTTCGACTTGGTAACTGAATTTCTTCTGTGGCTTTGAGTTAACCCCTAGAGGTGCAATGTAACTATGTGTAAGTATGGCATGTGTTATACCAGAACCAGATCCTCTGCCACTGTATTGAAATCAGTGTAAACAAGTCAAAAATCCTCTAGCTAAGGATATTGTTGGCAGTAATTGACCAAAAAGACCAAAAAACAAAAAAAACCAAACCCTGAAAGAATCAGCCCCATAGCTCCCACTCAGAGCACAGCATAGTACTTTTGGTGCAGTTGGCACCACACGGTGCTTTCCTGCTGTAGGACCCACCATCTTCCAGAGCATGTTCAAAAACACTGCGTTTTTTTCTGCTCCCCAGGTTGGCAATGAGGATGAAGGTCATTCTTTATGGGAGTTTAAGGATGTCCTGACCATCCCATATTCCCGGGGGGTCAACCTGCCTTACTTCTTCCATGCTGGAGAGACAGGTAAGCATGAGGACTCAAGGCCTGTTACTGCTTACAGAGGTAGGAGGTGAAGTCTCACAAAGGAGAGAAGTAGCAAGCCTGGCTGTATCAAGATGGTGGGGGTATGTGCTGTGTTTTCCCCGTGCTTCCCACACCAGATTGTGGCTGTAGCATTCCTACATGGGGCCTCCAATACCTGTGTAGGCATCATGTTGGTCAGCATCTCTGTCCTGTGTGTAATGTGTAATCACTCTGCAAGAGCTACTACTGCTGCTGGTCCTAATACATTGTTCAGTCAATATGGGTAGTATTTATCCAAACTATGCATTACAGTTATGTCTGACTACTGCATTGCACTTTTAAATGTTGACATCTACAGTGAAAATATCTAAATCTCAACTAGTTACCCTGGGTTCCCTTCGTATCCACAATGTTAAGGTGCACTGCGTCTCATCCTAATACAGTCATTCCCTAGAAATCAGTACTTATCTCTCTCGACTGTGAGCAGAGACCAACACGATTAGCTTAGGTGTAAGAGAAATACTGTGGACATTTACTGCCAGGTGAGATGAGTGGCTCTCTTGATGCTGAGCAGTGCCATGTGCCATGGGCAGATTTGAATTCCCATTTCACTGAAAATGCAAAGTTGGAACGCAGAGCATGAGCAATCCCCTCATCTTGCAACCAAGGCATGCATTAAGAAAACCATCTAGCAGTTTGAGAAGATGCATTTCCTTGTAGCACTGCAGTGATTCTTGCCTATCTCTGTTCAGACTGGCAGGGCACCTCTGTAGACAACAATGTACTGGATGCTCTGATACTGAATACTAGCCGGATTGGCCATGGACTTGCCCTCACCAAACACCCAATAGCCAAAAATTTGTCTCTGAAGAGGGATATTCCTGTAGAAGTCTGTCCCATCTCCAACCAGGTATGTTGGTAAAAGCTTAGGTCTGAGGGCTGGGTCATTGGAATGGTATCTGCCAGAGCAGTGAGGTGCAACTGGGAACTGGAGGCAGACAGATATTTTGTTGTACACAGGTTGGCTCAGTTTCCTTTGTACTGCATTACACTACAGTCTGCTATATAGATGTGTGCTGCATGAGTATACAGCTTGCGACACCAGTTAGCTCAAAATCATTTAAATTCATATCCAGGGAAACCTGGAAAGGCAGTGGTGGAGATGAGGCTCAGAGCCAGGGGAGTGCCTAAAGAGACACAACGGAAAATTCATTAAAGCTAGGAGGGCTGGAAGGTGAGAAGCCAAGACAGCAACTGGAAGTACTTTTGGTTTGGTAGAATTCATAGCAGGCGAACTCTTTTGCTACACATTATTATTTTTCACTCAGAGTGTGGTGGAGCACTGGAACAGGTTGCCCAAGGAGGTTGTGGATGCCCCATCCCTGGAGACATTCAAGGCCAGGTTGGATGTGGCTCTGGGCAGCCTGGTCTGGTGGTTGGCGACTCTGTCCTTGGCAGAGGGGTTGAAACTAGATGATCATTATGGTCCTTTTCAACTCAGGCCATTCTCTGATTCTATGATTAGCATGATGCACATTGTCCCCTGGGCACAGCAGGATGGATGCTCAGAACAGAGATGCTTTGGTGGGCCTTGAGGGAGAGGACCCTGACACCAACTCCAGGTGCCCCAGGGTAAGTGCCAGGGAAAAAGTGTAACCAAAAGACTGCTCCTGAAATGCTCACATTTAAGTTATATTAAATAAACAGATGTTATTCACACTGCTAGTCTTGACTTGAGGCGATTAATTTAAGAAACCAATCTCCTCATGCGGTCAGCGGAGAAAAGTAGGCTCCTCCAGCAGCAATTCAGAGCACAATGCTTAATATATTTTGAATAGCCCTCAGGCTTCTCCCCAGTGTCTGCCTGCTTACCTAAGCAGCTACACCAGGTACCTGGTGTGATGGGTGTAAACATGGCTACACCATAACCTGACGTGGTGCTGTCTTCCCACCAAGGTGCTGCTGTTGGTGTCTGACTTGCGGAGCCATCCCGCAGCCAGCCTAATGGCTGAAGGACACCCTGTTGTGGTCAGCCCTGATGATCCCTCTATCTTTGGGGCAAAGGGTGTCTCCTATGACTTCTACGAGCTGTTCATGGCCATTGGAGGGATGAATGCTGACTTGAGGACCTTAAAACAACTTGCGCTCAACTCCATAAAGTAAGTTTCTCATCTCTCTCATCTAGGCATAGCAATGCTGAGGAACATCATTTTGCTCTCAGAAAAGCCATCTCATTTGGGTTTTGGTTACAATCTCCTCTGCCACATGAACTAAGCTTCTATTTATCCAAAGCCTCCTTTGCATGTCTCCTTCAGGAGGAGAACACAGGGACCCCCTGTCTGTGCCCTTAAGTGCTTTCTCTGTTCCAGTGTCTCAAGTTTTTTTTTCTTTTTCCATCCTTTGCGAAGTTTCCTCCAATGTCTGGTTCTGGGTAGGGGAGAGGCATTAGGTCCTTGGACCATTTGCCTATGTCTGTTTGAATCTGACTTGTCCTGACATTTGCCACTGGGGAAACACAGGAAAACAATTAACCAGCTTGCAGTTTGGCTGCATTTAACCACTTTTTCTGTTTACCCAGACAGCTATGAATGTCCCAAAATAGTTTGACTATGGTGCACAGGGCCTTTCTCCGCATTCCTAGAATTTTGTTTGCTTGCCAAATCCCACGCCAGTCCCAAATCCCTGCATGGCCAGGAAGACAACAAACATTCCTACTGATTTGGATCAACTCCAAGGGGCAGCAGCAGAGCTTTCTGTCCTGTATGAGGCACTGGATGCTGCTCAGTAAGCCCTCAGCTAACGGAGGTTGAGCTGAGGTGTGTTCTCACGGTGCAGCACTCAGTAGCTGCTGAAATGGCTGGGACACAGTGTTTCACTGAACAGTATGGGTATGTCCCCATAGGGTTAATCTGTTGCTGCTTCCTGCCTTTTCATTGCGGTCACTGATCTTGGAATAGCTGCCTCCTTGACTCCTGTCTGATACAGGCTTCTCAACTCCTTGCAGATACAGTGCCATGCTACTGGATGAGAAAGCCAAGGCCAGAGAGGTCTGGCAGAAGAAATGGGACCAATTTGTGGCTGATCTCACTGATAGCTCGTTGATGGAGTTTTAGAAGGGAAGAGATCTGTCTCGGAAGGCATTTGGCAAGCCAGAGAAAGCCAACCTTGCTGCTGGGAGGCAGCCTGCTTCTTCCATGTGACTTGAGCAGATGAAGGAACCTCTACGTCTCAGCCAGCCATGGGCAATGTGGTTAAGCTGAGCTTAATGCTAGGAATGAGCTGTGCTATCCTGGAGAAGTCAAGGGCCAGAGGTGAAACGAAGCAGCGAGCCTCTGTAACAATACCAGCACAGCATGCCACTCAAAATAGTCAAAATAATTGTAAGTTGCCGATGACCAAATCCTGACATCCTTATTTAGAAAAAGCTTGCCTTCCAATTAGACTTAGTGGATCATTGCCAACATGAGGATCCCTGAATTTTGCCTTACTGTTACAAAATGCAGACCTTGTCCAGAAACAGCTAAGACAAACATCCAGCCACTTGGGCCACTGACCTTCGGAGAGCAAGGACTGAAAATGACTCTTGTTATGTTAAACCCTGGGCCTGCTGCCAAAATAGCACTGCTGGGTTGAAGTACCAGTCGTAGGTTTGATGTCTGCTATTTCAGGACCTACCATGGCTGGAAACAAGCGGATGGAACCACACAAATGTTCCCAGACTGTGTAAGCTTGGTTGCACAGAGATCAGAAGGACAAAAAGAGGTGCCTCATTTGCCCATGGTTGTTTTCCTTTCTCTTCCCTGCAGAATCCTTTCCTGTTTTCTGGTCACAGGAAAGCTAAACACTTTTCACCTGAGAAAACCCACCCTGGCTTCCCAGATCCTGTTTGACTAAACACTCATCCTGCCCTTCAAGGTATTAACATAGGCTCTGAATTTATAGGAAGTGCCTTTTGATATCAAGAGGTTCCACTACTGGCCTTCATTGCCTTATTCAGCCCATTCACCTTGGTGATATTCACCTTGATGAGAACCAATCTCATACTGTGCATATCCAATAGGTTCACTTGGAGTTTTGCAGTTGCCAGTATTTTCACTAAAAGTTATTACAACAGCTACACAGCAAATTGTGCCTAGGCAAGTGGACTCCCTTAGTTAACAAGCTCAAAAATATCATGGAAAGAACTAGTTTCATGGAGATTAAAAAAATCTTCATCAGGATGCTAAATAAATCCAGCAAAATCCGTGAGTACACGGAACAAGGAACAAGCCAGGATCAACCAGCATCTCTCTGGCATTAGTACAATTGCCCCGGTTTACAGCAGCCAAGGGAAATCTTACAAATGTTCCTTCTGAAAGGTGCCTCCTCCTCAGAGCCCAAGATTGAGTGGAACTGCTGTTTCTTGATCTGACCAGCTTGGGCAAACTGGCTCCCTTTAAGCTAATAATCCTGCTAATTGTCTCAAGCTGCCTGGTCGTTGTTTATTTCCACTAACCTTGGTTAAAACACCTTATCAGGAGACAAATATACTCACTACAGAAGCAGATCAAGCTGTGCAGCCCACATATCCCTTGCGTGCTCAACGTTGAGAGGCCCACATGCTTCTGTCTAGTAATCCAAGGCAAAACCAACAAAAAGTCACTGCAAATGGAAGGCAGCTGGATTGCAGAAGCCAGCGAGGCAAGCCACTGAAAGCAGAAGTAGAAGCCGGTCAGACACCACATGCAGTGGGTGGGCTCTGTGCTGGGTTCTGCTGGGCCTTTCCAACCAGCTGTCTTCAGCTCCAGATCTGCCCGCATGACCCACACCTTCCTCTTGTCCCCCACAGCCAATCTTCGCTGTTCAGCCTTCTGTGGGCCTCACTGCACACCTATCCATGGGATGAGCTTTATACTGGAAGAGGAGTTACTGTAGAAGCACCTTTCCTCCTTTTCCTCCTCCATGGGTATAGCATGCAGAGCTCAGTCTGAAGTTCCCAATGCAGGCATTCCTTTCAGACCCGTAACAACTACTGCCTGGGAAAATGTTTAATGTCTAATCCTGCTGAAGAAAGCTGTTGCAAACAGGTAGGATGTCTGCTCACCAGTGACCTAAAGCCAAGTTCCTCTGAGTCCCCTCAAAATTCAACCTTTGCTGTATGGGAAGGGAGGAAGTATTTATTCTCTATGAGTTTCTTCCTCCAGGGCAAGCCTCACTGCTGACCAAATGAAGCTAATAGCAGATATCAGGAGCCACCAGTGAGTGACACTGTTTGGGATTACAGCATAGAAATCACTGGGGAGTTCAAATTGTGCAGGTCTGAGGTGGTCTTCAGACAAAGCCCTCAGAAAGGTGAACCTTGACTGTACAGGCCTACGTTCTGACTTGTGATCTCCTGCTGCTGAAGGTGTCCATCTGAGGGTTGGTGAGATGGCAGACACTTTCCTATCCTAATCAGGTATGTTTAAATGTGAACCTGAACTGAACTTCTGACTCCAGAGTATAGCCTTCCCTGTACCTCCTTCTGAACAGGGCATTGCCTATGTGGGACCTTCCCAGGAGTCCCCTTGGAAGATGAGCTATAAGTGTTTTCAGAGCTGCAGAGTTAGACAGGAGGAGGGCTGCCCTGATTTACAGCTGGCAACCAACTCTTTTAGAGCATGCTTTATTTCAGAGAAGGATCCTAACAGAAAAATCTAGACTGCATCCCCACCTCTCCAGCTCCAGGTGTACAAAAAGGAGGGATTAAGGCTGAACCGCTGCAGTTGAGAAAGTGGAATCTATTCCACTTAAGACAGCTTCAAGGCTTAGGGTAAACTTGCCTATGGGGCTTGGCTGGGACTTGGCTTTTAACATTCACAACAACATTTTAAGTGTTTTGCTGCCAGTTTGTTTCTGTACAATTAGTACTTAGATCCCTGATCACATTTAATGTACATCATATGTAATGCTCTCATGCACATTTCCTTCTGAGCACAGTATTCATTTAAATCTTTAAACCCATTCCCAGTACTTCTCTCTTTAACAAATGAACCAACAAAAACAGAGCTGAGGATACCAGTATTTTATGCAAAGTTTTCTTCTGGAATGTGCAGCACAAGGGGGATGTTCCACGTCACTCAGAAGAGTACAATTGTGAGACTGAAATGCCCTCTCAGCATGGTGCAAAGGGCAGTCTGACCCACAGGGCTAGTATGTTGGAGCTGAGCCTGGGTTGCCCTCCCAGTCCCTCTTCCCCACTGCACACAGTAGCTGCATCCAGCTCTGGGTCATGGTTTCCAAGGAATATCACCTGATGGACATGATCTTCCTGTCTCACCTCTCCTCCCATTACAGCTTGTACCATCTCTGCAGTGGCCACAGCACAGCAAGTAAAAGGAACTACTGCAGGTCATTTCACCCACTTCTAGCATGATTTTAACAGAGGAAAACAAGAAGGGTAAACACTCTGTGACCAGCCCATTTCTTTCAAAGTTGACAAGTGCTTTCTGGAGCATCAGCTAACTGTGTGGTACAGCCATGGCCTCTTTTCCCCAGTGCCAATAAAGGTGAGCATGGGAAGAAAGGGCCAGCTAGAGAACCTGAGACATGAGTGGCGCTGGAGTGAACAGGGCTGGAGGCAGCAGTGAGAGTGGTAGGAGGCTGTGCTGCACAAAGCTAGAGCTGATGGGGAAGAAGGAGCCCCCTTTCATGTTCATATGGGTTCAGGAGCAAGGAAAGAGAGCAGAAAGTCCTGAGATTTTTCTGTACTGGCTACCTCAAGCTGTCACAGGCACACATCAAACCTTATGCCTGCTCTCTCCCTCACCAGTTGCTCCCTGTGGCCTCTTCAGGCTTGATTTGTGTAAAGGGGAAGTGGACAGAACTTTGTTAGCCGCACACCATCACAAATCCATGGCTGTTCTGTGGCACAGCAGCTCACGTCACCTTTGGAGCACTCCAATAAATGAGGTGTTTACCTTCGGGTCACTCACTAGTAGGAAACTGCTGATCCAGCACTATAAGTTGCTGTCAAAAATTAAGCCAGCAAAAACAGAGAAGTGGAAAACAGTTGGTTGAAAATAGAGGTAGGCCCAAGTAAGCCAGTGGGGCTATATGCAAGCCTCCATTGCCGCAGTGGGAGCAAACAGAAGCCAGGTGCTGTGCAAACCCTTCTATCTGGCCATAAAGCACAGGGCTGCTCAGCCTGAGGTAGGTTTTTCTGCTGCAAATCGCTGAATTAGTCTCTTTCTAAGCAGCAGAAGGACATTTCCTTGGCCAGAAACGTGCAGCTTTAATTGGCTAAGTGCTTAATTCCTTTCTTTAAAGGTTTGCAGCAGTTGCAATGATGGCAAGTGGATCGAGTATTTTCTGCCTGCTGAGGGACAGGCAGGTGAAGGGTCTGGCTCTCAATTCTCCTGGCCTGTCATTTTTATCAGGCCGTGTCCTCCCCCTAGGTCATTACGGGATAAGAAAGGCATTTTACTGTATTTTCTCAACCTCTCGGTTGTCCATCATTCCACAGGCAGTCTGCAGCAGGGAGGGAGAGGAGATAAAGCCGGGGGAAGGGCTGTCTCAACCCACTGGGGCCTCTGCAGGAAGAAAAGCGAGGGAAGGTGGGCTGCTTCCAAGGAGGGTGTTAGAAGGTCAGTAAGGGGGTGATGACAGGGCTGAGAGCCCGGAGAAAACAGAGCTGCAGGGTTTACACAGAAACCAAAGGAGGAGGCTGTGGGCAACCAACTGCTGTGCTTGCCTTGAAAGCGAGGGGGGCGGGGAAACATCTAAGAGAGGAAAAAGAGTCTCCGTGGGCTGGCGTGAGAGGGGCAGAGACGGCCTCTGGGGGTGTTAGAGATACAGCTGGCAACAGATGCGCCCCTAGAAGGAATCCTCAGGGCCATGTATAACATGCAGAGCCAGAGCTCCGGATAGCAGCACTGACAAAAGCCTCAGCTCCAAGGGAAAGTCACGGGCCAGCATTTGGCTTAGGGATGAGCAGACTAAGGCCTGCTGCAGCCGGCAGGGCAGGCACTCGGCAGCCAAAGCGGGTACTGCAGGGTGTGGAGCTTGGCAGCCGTACCGCTCCAGTCCTGGCCTTGTATGCCAGGCCCACCTTGTGCCTGACCGCTGGCAAACTCCTTCGTGAGGCTTTAAAAATAAACACTTCAGCCTGCTGGGCTGTCCTCCTTGTAAAAATAAATACAGTGTTGCTGCCAGCCCTGGGAGCTGGGGCACACACGCTCTTTGGGGGCCTCCACAGCTTGGCTGGGAACGTGGCTGGTTCCCCACAGCCTGGCCATGAGGTGCTCACCCCACGTGGCTGTGCTGATCCCAGCCCCCATGCTGCATGTCAGGGGGCTGGCAGCCCTACTCCCACCGTGTGATCCGCAGGAAAAAAAAAGAGCACGCAACCCAAACTGCAGTAGTGGGGACAATTGCTCACTCCCAGAGGGTGAAAGAGAGCAGCTCTCCATTGCAGCCGACCTCCAGGGCTCGCTCCTGTTCCCCCCTTCTTGCCCCGGCGTGGAGCAGCGGGGACCCCTGGCGGCTGTGCGCGGCCCTGCACGGGTCGTTCGAGGGACTGGGTGCGGGATCGTGCGCGGGGAGCGGTGGTCAATGGCTCGTTGTCCGAATGGAGATCAGTGACGAGTGGTGTCCCTCAGGGCTCAGTACTGAGACTAGTGCTTTAAAACTTTCGTGAATGACATCGACAGTGGTATTGAGTGCACCCTCATCGTGTTCATGGATGACACCAAACTGCGTGGTGCAGTCAACACGCTTCAGGGATGGGATGCCATCCAGAGGAACTCAGACAGGCTTAAGCAGTGGGCCTAGGTAAACCTCATCAGGTTCAATAAATCCAAGTGCAAGGTCTGCATCTGGGTTGAGGCAAACTCCACTATCGGTACAGGCTGGGGGATGCAAGGATGGAGCACAGCCCTGCCAAAAAGAATCTGGGAGTGGGCACCTCATGGTCAGCAATGTGCCTGGGCAGCTGGGGCTGGAGAAGAGGTTCTGAAGAGACCTGGTAGCATACTTTCAGTATCTAAAGGGAGACTGGAAAAAAGAAGGGAACAGACTCGATCAATAGGGTCTGCTGTGATATGACGGGGGGAATGGTTTTAAAATAAAGGAGGACAGATTTAGAGTTTTAGAGATTTAGAGATACAGGAGCTTTTTATAGTAAGGGTTGAGAGGCACCAGAAGAGGTTGCCCAGAATGGTGGTGGGTGCCCCATCCATGCAGATACCCAAGGTCAGGCTGGATGGGGCTCTGAGCAACCTGATCTAGCTGTGGGCGTCCCTGTTCACTGCAGGGGGTTGGACCAGATGGCCTTTAAGGGTCCCTTTCCAACAGATGATTCCGTGATTCTAAATTCTGTGAGGAGAAATCAGAATGCCACAGGCAGGTTGTGGAAATGATGTAAAAGAAGCAGCAGGCAATTCAGTTAAGGCAAAGGTACTCCAGGGAGGTGTAACCATCCATACAGATGTACAACCCTGTGCTGCCAGCACCTTTTCAGCTCTGCAGAAAAGGCTCTGGGTGTGAAAGTGAGTCAAAATGAATGAATATTGGCACGCACGGCAATGAAAACAAACACAATCCCATTCTGTGTAATTGATGCTTAAAGTCGTACACACTAAAACTGCCTTACGGCAAGAGTCAGGAGATCTTAACCCTCTCCAGAAAGCAAAGCGGCACCGTTTCATCTCCACGACCACGAAGGATACCTTCGGCTCCTCTCAGGTCTCCGCAGACCCCAGCGCCGAGATCCCTCCCCCCAGCAGCACGGAGGGCACCGCTGCCCCTCGGCCCGCCCCGCCCGCCATCCCCGCGCCCGCTGGGAGCTGTAGTCCGGGAACTACGCGCCCCG
>NW_024884347.1:0-16594 GCF_019232065.1 Centrocercus urophasianus
AAAAACAGCAACCCATCTTTGTCTCTTTGTTCTGTTTACAGTGGCTCAAAGTGAGTTCCTGGAAGAAAGCTCCATCAAAGCCATTAGGCACAGGAACATCTCCTCCCTGCGGGGTAGGCTGCGGAGAAAAGAGCCCCCCTCCCCGCAGATCTATGCAGTTGAAGGGGCTGCTAGGACAGGGGAGGGCACCTCTGTATTGAGGGAAAGGAGGACAAGTTTTGGAGGAGGACAGCATTGCCCCCCACCTCAATTTGGGAAAGCTCCCGAGTCTCCAGCCCTGCTCCTTGGGAAGGGAGGCGGGATAACAGTGCTGCTGCCCCTCTGTACCTTCCAACCTGGGGGATATCCACCCCCACCCTGGGGGATATCCCACCAACTCATCCCAAAGCACAGTCCCCAAAAGGCTCTCCAGCTTAACACCCCTACCCAGCAACACAGCTACAAGTACCGGGCATTTTTCCCAAGGTTTTTCTAAAGTTAAACATTCCCGTGGGCACAGAGCTCTGCCCTTCTACTGGCAACACAGCCTGAGCCCCACATTCCCCCCAGCAGGTAATGGCCACCCAGCTGGCCGCCAATCCCAAGTCACTGAGAGCAGACCCAGCTATGCCACAGTGCAGCACAACCCCCCAGCCCCAAGCCCCCACATGCATGGGATTCACTACTCTGCAGCCATCCACCTCCATTCCACATCTGTTGCCAAAACACTCAGTCTTCAGAGCAGTGGGATCTGCAGGAATGGGAAAATCCCAGCCCCTATAGGCCATTTTGGGGGCCAAGGCTCTCCTGGTGCCACCTTGCTGTGCTGGCAGCAGTAGCACCGCACAGAACAGTGGCAGTCCAGCATGCCCACAGAGGTGAAGTTGGAGCCCACGGCCACCATGGCCAACATGGTGGCATGAATGGGGAGCACTGGCCCTGTGGGAAGAGGCAAGGGAGAGAATAAGGGGCACAAGGGACACACATCCCCGAGGGGTGCCCTGCATTCGTCTGAGTCCCTCTGGCTGCCACACAGCACCAGGGCCGTGGAGCAGCGTTGGGAGGCTGTAGGGGTCTGTGGGACGGTGGGCAGCATTGAGAGTAGCTTCAGGCAGAGGCTGGCTTCCCCCTGCAGCCCTGCAAGGAGACGCCACCCATTCATCTCTCCGTCCCCACAACCCCAGCTCTTAACCACACCGCTGTCCCACTGGCAGCCGCTGTCCCACCAGCCGCTGCAGCCCCCCAGGAGTGCTGCAGCAGGAGCAGTCAACACCATCTGGAGAAAGCCATGTAGTGGTCTCATGGAGATATTAGCAGGCCCCACTGCCAGCAGTCCCCACCGCCTGTAGGAGACAGCAGAGGAAGACCTACAGGGACAGGTATCCTGCTGAAAGTGCTTCCTGGGGTGAGGCATGGGCACAGACCATGAGAACAGTGCCAGGCACCAGACTTGTTGGTCAGGTTCTGGCTGGTCTCAGTGCCAAGGGAGAGGGCCTTGCTATACCACAACCCCATTGGTCAGCGAGCACCACCCCTGGGTGCTAAAGCCAGGCACGCAGATAAACCCCCAGGAGCAGAAGGTCAGCGCACCACTGCTGGAGGCAGCTGAGAGCAGAGAGGATCCGGCGTCAGAGGGGCACCGCTGGCACGGAGGTTCTGAGGATGCTTGGCGTGGCTCTCAGCGTTGCGGTGCTGCTGGCACTTGCAGGTTGTGGGGCGGAAGGCTTGGTCCCCCAGGACTGCAGTGAGTAACACGGGGATATCGGGGAGGAGAATGGGTGCAAAGCCCAGTAGGGGACACACGGGGTGCCCAGCACATCCCAGCCCACTCCCTCTCACCACAGTCGTCAACGCTGAGGAGCGCGCCCGCATGCTGGGGATACTGCAGCTCTCAGCTATGGACAGTGGACTGCCCAACCCCAGTGTGCTGCTGGCCCTCAACCTGGCTGGGGACAGCAGCAAGGCCCAGCAGGAATTGCTCGAGCGGATCAAGGAGACAGCAGTGAAGCAAGCAAATGGTAGGAGGGTGCCTCAGGGGCCATCCCAGAACCCTGTGGCATCAGTGCCTTGGGTTGGCTGTCCATAGTCTGGGGACAGTGGGTTTGGGTCCCAGCTGTTTGCCCCGACCACTCTCTGTCCCCACAGACATGTCCTCGGGCCAGGTGGCCCTGTACACGCTGGCCCTGCTCTCTTCCTGCTGTGATCCGAGACATGTGGAGGCACACGGGCAGAGCATTGACCTGCTCAGTATCCTTCAGGAGAAGATGGACGAGGAGGTGGCACACTGGGGTATGGGGCTCAGAATGGCACATGGCAACACAGGGATGCTGCTTTGGCCTGTGCTGGCTGATGGAACCCTGTACTTCCACAGAGGAGGAAGGCATCCCGCTGAGCACACTGTTCAGTGTGGGGCTGGATGCACAAGCGCTGTGTGTGATGGGAGCAGGTGGCTACCAGAGCGCTGTCACCATCCTGGCCAAGCAGCTGCAGAGTTCCCAGGACAAGCTCTCTGTGGGTAAGAGTCCCCCCACTCCAACACCACAGTCCAGCTGGCTCTGTCCAAGCCAAGCAGGCTGTGACAGTGTCACTATGCAGACGAACAGGCCATGATGGCACTGCCACTGGTGTGTGCTTATAACCGGAATGAGCTCCAGGGTATGCAGGACCTGCTGAACTCAACACTGTCAAAAGTGACCAACGAATTCCTTGAAAATCAGAATAAAGGAAACGGCTTCATTGGGAACATCTACAGCACAGGTCTGGCCATGCAGCTGCTGCTGGCTGCAGGCAAGTTCTATGCCCCGCGGAAGTGGGACTGCACCCAGCCCGTGGCTGCCATCACCGAACACCACCTGCAGCAGCCTATGGCCATTGCTCAGGCACTGCCAGCCCTGGTGGGCAAAACCTACCTGGATTCTGCCAGTCTGGACTGCAGCACCGAAGCATCCAAAACGACTAGCCTGCAGCTGGACCCAAAGCCGAGCCAGGGCATAGCAGCTCAGCAAGGTATTGGCTGCCTCCATCCCCACAGGGCCACCACCCTGATCTCCTTATAGTTTGTAATGGATTACTCCAATTGGGTATGCACCTTATGGGGCTGGAAGAGTCCAGACTGGGAAGGTGTGGTTGCTGTCACATTGTACTCTCATGTCCATGCTGATGGATGCGGATTTTGGTATGTCATTAGCCCTTAATGAGACTAAAGGTCCCTTGCAGGAAACATTACCTTTCCATTTTGTTGACACCAGCCATTGCCACATACTTGACCTACCTCTGGTCACGTTGTCACATTTCTGTTTGTTCTTTGCATATTTGCCATCATTTATTTCTGCTTACTTCCTTGTTGGACAACAATTTCCCCTTTGAGACAATGAACTCACAGCTCCTGTCGTATTTTCTCAGTGGGATCCACCATCACAGTGAAGTACACCATCACCAACAACTTGGTTGGACAGTTCTTCACCTATACCACCACAGTGGATGTCCCACATGGCTCCGTGCTCCTGGTCGTGCTGGAGGAGGCAGAGAAGTCCGACAAAACCATCTTTGGGTGAGTAGTGGGGGGCGTAATAGGGTTGGTGTCACCACCTGGGCCCCAACCCACTGCTCGTCAGACTGCAGTCCCACCACCCATCTGCCCCACAGCTTTAAGACAGAACCAACATCCTGGGGCCCAATGGTGGTGTCCATCCACGGGCTGGCTGCCAGTGAGACTGAGAGGACCTACTGGCAGTTCTTCAGTGGCAGTGATGCGCTGCAGGAAGGTGGGCAGTGCTGGGGGGGTGGCAGGGGCTGTGGTGGGGAGCCACAGCCTCACGCCCATTCCCCTCTGCAGGGGTTGGCACGTACGAGCCACACGACGGGGAGCACATCCAGGCTGTCTTCAGCACCTACTGATGGTACCGGGGGAGAAACAGCCCTGCCGGGCCCTACAACGTGGCAATAAAGAGTCATTTGCAGAACGTCCTTCTTTGCGTGCTCCCACAGCCCCCTGAATAACACAGCCACGTTGTGGTTCTGTGGTCTTCGAGGTCCCTCCCAACACAACTGTTCTGCGGCTATGTGATCCTTGTGGGTCCCTCCCAACGTGCGACATTTTGTGTTCCGTGTTCCTACATACGGCCTGGGAGCGGCCTGGGCAGCACGGGGTGAAGGAGGGCGGGCTGAAGCTTCTGCCAGGCAGAGAGGCCCTGGAGAGCCGGAACCCGCATTCCCTTCCCCTCGGCCGAGGGGGAAAAGGAGCTGTGTGACCGGAAGTGCTTCCCGCCGGGCGGCTGATGGGGCGGACCCGATGGCGGCGCCCGGCAGGCACTTCCGGCCATGGGGTGGTGGCGGCTGGGGCGGCCCGTGGCGGCCTGCGGAGGCCGGGGGGGCCCGGGAGGGACCCGAGGGAGACTATGGGGTAGGCAGGAGGGGTCTGTAGGGCGGGGAAGGGGGTCAGGTGTGCGGGGCGCTGCCCGGGGCGGCCTTCCTGGTGCCCCCGGCCCGGCCCGGCCCGGCCCGGCCCTGAGTGCTCACTGTGCCCTTAGGCCTCGGCGGCAGCACCGTCCCCCGGGCAGGCCTTAAGAAGTTCGTGCTGCCCCCTGACTACAGTGGTAAGTGCGGGACCCCGCGTCTGGCGGCGGTGCCTGAGGGAGTTGTCTGTTCCCTCCCCACCCACCTCTGCGATGATCCTCCCTGCAGGCATCACGCTCCCGGAGAGGCCGAAGCTGAAATTCATGGAGAAGGTGCCGGCAGTGCCGAAGGCCAGACGGGAACCACGGCAGCTGCGGGACATTCGCGGGCCTTCCCATGTGGCCACTGATTTCACACAGGGGCAGTACGGCATCCTGGTGAGCACTGGGCTGTGGTGGGTTGCACCAGGCTTAGAGCACCTCCGGTGCCCAGCAGTCAGCCCTTGCCGTTGTCCCACAGGCGCTGGGCGGTGGCTACCTGCACTGGGGGCACCTGGAGATGATCCGCTTGACCATCGGGCGCTGCATGGACCCCAAGAACATGTTTGCCATCTGGCGCGTGCCACCTCCCTACAAACCACTGACAAAGAAGAGCCTCGGACACCGCATGGGGGGTGGCAAAGGCCCCATCGACCGCTACGTGACCGCAGTGAAGAGCGGACAGCTCGTGGTAGAGCTTGGTGGGCGCTGCGAGTTCGAGGAGGTGAAACCCTTCCTCACACAGGTGGCCAACAAGCTGCCCTTCCTTGCTGTTGCTGTCAGCCGGCAGAGCCTGCTGCAGATGCGGCAAGAGGAGGAGGAGAAGAGGCGCAACAACCAGAACCCCTGGACCTTTGAGCGTGTCATCACCGCCAACATGCTGGGCATGCGAAGGTACCTCAGCCCCTACGACCTGAAGCTGAAGGGACGCTACTGGGGGAAATTTTTCCTCAAGCACAGGGTGTAGCCCGCAGGCAGGGATGAAGCCACCAGAATAAAGCCTTCTGTGAACGCATGGAATTGTAGAATCTTTGATGTTGGAAAAGACCTCTAAAATCATTGAGTCCATCTGTCCGCTTACCACCAAGAAATGTTTAGATGTGGCACTGGGGGACCTGCTTGAGTGGAGAAATATTGGTGTAGGTGGACTGTTGGGCTCAGTGATCTTGGAGTTTTCTTCCAGCCTTGGTGAATCTGTGATTCAGTATTGCCCGCTATGTCATGATCACATGCCACATATCTACGTTTCTTCAACACCTCCAGGGATGGTGACTCCACCACCCCCCTGGGCATCCCATTCCAATGTCAAACCATTCTTTTAGAAAAGAGGTTTTTCCTAATATTCAGCCTGACCCTCCCCTGGCACAGCTTGAGGTCATTGCCTCTCATCCTTTCACTCCTTATGTGGTAGGAGGCCAACTTTACCTCACTATAACCTCATTTCAGGGAGTGGCAGAGAACAATAATACTTTTCCAGCTTCCTCTTCTCCAGACTGAACAATCCCAGCTCCCTCAGCCACTCCACATAAGACCTGTGCTCCGGACCCCTCACCAGCTTCATTACCTTCCTTTGGGTGCGATTACTGTGGGTTGTGGAGGCCCAGATGTGGGGATGGGATGCGGAGGTGAGTGACACGACTCCCTGACACAGCACCATGGGGTGGAGTGTGAGTCATCTCTTTATTGGGGAGGAGGGCTGTGGTGCAGGTGTCGGCACATCTGGAGAGCAGCTCCGTGGAGGAATGGCTGCACACGAGCTCTGAGTGAGGGGTGAGCTGCTTTCACCACCGGGCAAAGCAGAGCCCTGGCTGTGGCTGGCTCCGTGCTGGTGAGTAGGGAGCTGTGGGACCCTGGTGTGAGGACAGCGGGTGAGAGGGGACCTCGGGGTGACGTCCTCAAGGCTTGGCAGGTGGGTCCCAGGGCCACGGGTAGGATCACCGAACAGGATGGGGAAAGGCCACCTGTAAGCGGGAAGCATCAGAGGCGGCTGGCACTGCTACCCCATCTGTGAGTGAGTGCTGCTGGCCCGAACCCCATGGGCACCCCATCACCTGTGGGGAGTGGCTGGGATGTCAGGCGAAGATGCTACCGATGCTGGCAGCCAGGATGATGACAAGGATAATGCAGCAAATCATGATCATGATCTTCTTCTGCACGGGAGAGAGGGACTGTGAGGCTGGGACATGGACAGGGCAGGGAAGGGGAACAAGGGACAAGAAGACAGAGGTTCAGGGGGCGACTCAGAGCAATGTGGGATCCTGTTGGTCCCTCTCACCCTCCTGGCTTCGCTTTGGTACTTGACGGCCTTTTTGGTGTCAGCCACAGCTCGCTCCACGAAGCCGACAGACTGGTCCATGTTGTTTTCTATGCGGTCGATCATGGCTCCCTATGGGGGCAACAAGGAGAGACAAGGGGCACAGCACGACTCCTCGCATTGCATGGGGCACTGGGAGTGCTCAGAGGGGATGGGGAGGAAACCCTCCCGGGGATTCGGTGCCATGGCTCTGTGGTGCTCCATGGCCAGGTCCCAGCCCCCGGGGTCCCTCCTTGTTCCCCTGCTGTCCCATGCATGAGTCCCGGTCCTTCTCTATCCTGTCCCTACTTGTCCCTATGCTGTCCTATGTCCAGACCCCTGTTTGTCCCCTCCCTTCCCCTGCCTCAGACCCTTTGTCTCCCCTGCCTCATGCTGGCTCGCAGCTCGCCCCGCGGCCATGCCTGGTTCTCCACCAGCATGGCGATGTCGACAAACATGTCGTGCAGCTCCTTGATGCTGCTCTCCAGCCGCACGATGTCCTTATGCCGCCCCTCGATTTCACTCAGTGCCTGCTTTGAGATCTGCGAGTCCACGATCTGCAGGGGAGACAAGGCAAGAGGCGTCAGAGGAGCAGCTCCAGACCCCCAACCCCTGGCCCCATGGGGCTCACCCCTGAGGTGAAGATGGCGGGGTTCCCGCTCTCCAGCATCTCCTCCAGCTCCTCATCCGTCGTGTTCTTGCCAGCTGTGGGGAGTGAGCGCTGCCACAAGCTCTGCCCACCCCACTGAATGAGTGGGGCATAAGGTGGGGAAGGGGACACGCACTGATCTCTAGCTGCCGCTGGATCCGGCCTTTGCTGCGCTCCCGGAAGTCAACCTGCGCCTCGTTGTACTTGGTCATCACATCAACGAACTTGCGGGACAGGACTGAGTGCTGGGGATGGGGACATTGGGAACACCCTGAGCATGGCGTAGCTCAGCCCCAGGGGCTGGATTGAGTGCTGGATTTGGGCATGGGGACAGTGAGAAGTGGACATTGGGATGGGACGCCCCAGGCATGGCATGTTCCAGCTTCCAGAACCAAGTACTGGGGATATGAACATTGGGCTGGGGTCACCCGAGGTGTGGTGTGTCCCAGTCCTAGAGGACAGGACTGAGTGCAGGGGGCAGAGATGTTGGGATGGGGTTACCGTGATGTGTCCCACCACAGGATACATGACTGAGTGTGGAGGACAGGGACAGAGATATTGGGATGGTGACATTGGGTTGGGAACGCCGAGTATGGCATGTTCCAGCCCCTGGTATTATGATCAAGCTCTGGAGTTATGTATGAGAGACACTGGGATATGGACACCCCAGTGTCCCAGCCCCGGGGGACAGGATTGAGTGCTGGGAATGGGAACATTCTGATGTGCCTGACCACAGGATACGTGACTGAGTGCTATGACAGAGACAGAGACATTGGGATGGCAACACTGGAAAGCAGATATCTCAGGCATGGCATGTTCCAGCTCCCAGGGACAGGGCCAAGAACTGGGGATGGGGATACAGGGATGGGGACATTGGCATGATAATAATCTGAGCATGTTGTGTTCCAGCCCATGGGGTTAGGATCAAGTGCTGGGATTGGGGATGGGGAGATTGGGCTGGAGACACTTCAGGCATGGTGAGCCTCAGCCCTATAGGATAGGACTGAGTGCTGGGGATGGGGACACTGGGACAGGGACATTGGGATGGGAACACTGCAGGCGTGTCATGTACCAGACCATGAGGACAGGACCAAGTGCTGGAGTTGTGAATGGGGAACCCCCAAGCACAGTGTGCCCCACATCAGGGTACACGACTGAGCGCTAAGGATGGCAACAGGGATACGGGAACAGGGACACCATAGGTAAAGCATGCCTCAGCCCCAGGGGACAAACCCGAGTGTGGGAGCAGCCGTGATGCATTCCACCCCCGGGAGGGGATGGCAGGGTGCAGTCACCTCACCTGGGACTTGCGTATGCGCAGGTCAGCAGAGGAGCGGGCCTCATCCTGCTCGATGTTCCTCTCCATGCCTGCCAGCAGTGAGAACCCCACCTGTCAGGTGCATTTCCCCCCCCACCACGGTGACCCCAGGGCCGGGGACACAGCCACTCACTCTTCAGCTTGTTGCGCACGCTGTTGGCCGTCTTCTTGATGTCAGCTGTGAGCTGCTCCAATTCATCTTTGGTCTCTGCAGGGGAGGGGATACTGAGATGGGGATGCCATCACAGGTGTGTGTCCAAGGAGGGGACGTATGGCCCTGATGGGGGGGAGAGGGATGATGACACACAGCCATGCTCACTCTGCTCAGGGATGGGGGCCGAGAGGATGACACTGTAGAGCTTCTTGGCCTCCTCCACGTTCTCTGAAATTTTGTCGATGTTCTGCCTCGTCTCCTCAATCTAGAAGGGCCATGAGGACATGTCACCTGTGTCCCCCACGTGCCCCACATCCCCTGTGTCCACCTGCTCCACACCTCAGCAAAGAATTCGTCCATGAAGGCTGTGTTGTCGATGGCGATTTCCATCTCATCGGTGTCATCCTCAGCATCCTGCTTCTGTGGGAAGTAGCAAGGGGATGCTCAGGGGACAGCTGGGGACACCTGGTGGGTGTGGGCCGAGGACAGGGAGGGATGCAATGGCCCCCAAGCAGTGAGGGGGGGTCCAGCCGGGTGCCATCTGCTCACATCTGACCAGCGGGAATTAACGGATTGCAGGGCTGGGCAGTGGGAGGAGCAGGGACAGAGATGAGGCACTCCATCATGGGGCTTTGCGGCCCCAAACATCACCCCACAGCAGCTCCGCACGAGCTCCCCTCTGCCCCACAACCACCCTTGCCATTACCATGGTGTTGTGCCCCAGCCCCCTATTTCTGGGGTAAAAATAATGCTTAATCCCCTGCTCCCCCCGCAGGGCCTGATCGTGGGCAGTGCCTCCCTTAATCCCTGCTAAATCCCCCACGGGGCAGCATGGAGGCTGCAGGGCTGCGCAGCGTGGGGAGCACCCCAAGAATCCAAAAGCAGGGCACGGGGCCCTGTGTGTGTTCCGCATCGCTTCCTGCGCGCCACAGTGAGATTGCAGCCACCCCGAATCCTCCCAGGGCTAAGACCCGTGGTCCCCTCTGGCAGTAGGGCACGACCTATCCCTGGATGACCCCAGTGTGCCCCCCATGGTGCCCTGCACCCCTCACCGCCCGGAGCTGCTCCAGCCGGTCCCGCATGGTGCTGGGCTGCCAGGACTCGTCGCCCGCCTGCTGCCGTCCTACATCAGCCCCGCTAATCCCCACTGATGGGCACTCAATGAGAGCAAGGCTGAGGCGGGGCTGCCCGCATCCGCCACGTGTGCTCCAGACACCCGAGGGGGGGTGGAGAAGGTGCCAGTGACACGAGTATCTCCACAGCTTACAGATGACCCTGGCACCGGGTGGGGGACAGGAGGTGGTGGTGGACAGGTGGACACGGCCACGGATAGGGGATATGAGTGGTGTGACATGGGTTGGAGGGCAGGGCCATGGATAGGAGATATGGGTGTTGGGGTATGAAACGGGGACATGGCCATGGGTAGAGGACACAGGTGTTGGGATGCGAGTTGGGGGTGTGGCTAAGGGTAGGGGACGTGGTTTGGGGGACATAACCATGGATGGGAGGCACAAATGGTGGGACGCAGGTTGGAGACGTGGCTAATAGGGGACACGGACTGGGGTTGTGGCCATGGTTAGGGGACATGAGGCAGACTTGGCCATAGTTAGGGCACACCGGTTGAGGGACGTGAGCTGGGGGACATGTCTGCGGGCAGGGGACCCAGGTGGTGGGGCACAGGTTGGAGGACACGACTAGAGGGAAACACCCAGGGAATTTAGCGGAGGACTGAGACACGGCTGACGTGGGGGGCACCGGTTGGGGCAGCAGCGCCGGCGCTGGGGCAGGACGGGGCACAGGTGCCCGGAGGCAGGCAGAAAAAGGCCGCCTGCCCCTTTAAGAGCCGCCCGCAGTGGGGCGCGGCGCACTAAAGCCTTCGAGTGGGCGGTGCTTCCCATTTGCGCATGCGCACCCCACGGACGGGTGGGGAGGGTGACGTCATGCGCCTGCGCCCGCGGCGGCGCATGCTCGGCGGGGCCGGAGCGGGCCGCGCGGAGCCTGCGGGCGGGGGGCGCCGCCGCCGCCGCCGCCGCCATGTTCCGGTACCCGGTGAGTGGGGGGCGGGGCGGGGGCTGATGGGGGGGGGGTCGGGCCGCAGGGACCGGAGCTGGGGCTCGAGCTCGGGCCTCGGAGTTGGGTTTGGGGCCGTGGTTGTGGGCTCAGAGCTGAGGGCCGGGGCCGTGGGGTCGTGGGGTCGTGGGGTCGTGGGGCCGTTGGTTCAAGGCCCAGGGTCAGCTCTGGGTGCTGAGCGCTGGGGCCCGTAGCTTGGGGCCAGGGCTCTGGGCTTGGGACTGGGGCTGCTGGGCAGGGCTGGGCCTTGGGCTTGATGGCAGTGCTGGCAGTGGTGGTGGTACAAACGTGCTGTCTGCCACCACAGTCCCTGGAGGAGTGCCCGCTGGATGAGGAGGACGACGGCTTCCAGGCACTGGGCGAGGAGGATGAGGACATTGATCAGTTCAACGATGACACCTTTGGAGCCGGGGCTGTCGGTGAGCTCTTGGTCCCTCTCTCTTGCCCTCACTGCCCACCCGGTGCCTGGTGCTCTCTGCTGCCACGCTCACCCCACCGTTCCCATGCAGATGATGACTGGCAGGAGGCCCACGAGCGATTGGCTGAGCTGGAGGAGAAACCCTTGGGCTCTGGGCAGCAGACCGCACCAAGCAGTGAAGATGCAGAGTTGCTGGGTGAACCTGAGGATGCACTGGCAGAGCGGCTGACGCGGCTGGTGATCGAGAGTGAGCTGGAGGACCCTGCCATCATGCGAGCTGTGCACACCCGTGGGCCTGGTGCACAGACTATGGCACTCAACACCAGCATCTGGGATGGCCCCTCTGTGCTGCAGCGCATCTGCACGCCGCTGCTCACCCAGGTAGGGGCATAATGCTGTCACCACTCAATAGAGGGCCGCAGGAATGGGGAAGGAAATGTTAGGAAGTGGCTCTTTACCAGAGGGTTGTAGGCGTGGAGCAGAGGTTTCTGGCTTCACAGAAAAGCAGGCACTGCCTCACACTGCCAGAACTTGAGGAGTGTTGGGCAATGCTCTCGGGCGTATGTTTGGGTTTTGGGTGTTCTTGTGTGGGGTCAGGGGTTGGATGTGGTGGTCCCTGTGGGTCCCTCCCAGCTTGGGATATTCTGTGGCTGTTGGGTGAGCTGTGCTTGGACATCTCTTCTTGACCCTGCATATGCTCTCTCTGGGCTGGGTGGTGCCACTCAATCCCTCATGGTGTCAGCACTCAGGATTTGGGATTGTCAGTGCCTTGAGCCATAACTGTTTTAATTGCTAGGTGACAGAGAGTGAGGCTTAATTAAGAATCATACACAGGATCCTTGGGGCTCCCTGAGAATCCTGGCTGGGGCGTGGGGATCTCCAGCACTGGGAAAGCACTATGCGGCAGCTCCTCTGCACTATACCACGTCAGTGTCAACGTCCTTGCCACCGTGTCCAGCCCTGAGACTTCTTTCCAGGGCTTTTCTCCCCACTTCTACTTGCAGGAGATGCCATCAGTGTCCGTGCTGGACTACGCTCTGCCCCAGAGACCCCTGCAGGCTCAGGAGGAGGAGCGGGACCCCTCGGAGCGGGCACTGCCACGTCGCTCATCCTCTCCCATCATTGGGAGCCCCCCTGTACGAGCAGTCCCCATCGGTACCCCTCCCAAGCAGGTCGCTATGCCCAATTTTAACCAGCAGGTATGGCCCCTAGCTCCCTAAAGCAGGTGCACGCCCCGTGGTGAGGAGCCAGACATCAGACCCCCACTGCTTTCCTTCTCTCAGATCCTGTGTCCAAAGCCTGTCCACATCAGGGCTACCATGCAGCAGCGCTACTCTGCTCCCTACAGCGAGAGGATGTCCCCCAACCAGCTCTGCAACGTACCAGTACTCCCT
Source organism: Centrocercus urophasianus (assembly GCF_019232065.1). NCBI lineage: Eukaryota > Metazoa > Chordata > Aves > Galliformes > Phasianidae > Centrocercus > Centrocercus urophasianus. The sequence goes on from NW_024884347.1 coordinate 12,709, forward strand.
GCTCCCACCCCCAAGCCCCTCTGATGCCCCAACTGCATCATCATCCCACCTGGGAGGACCATGACTGGGGGCTCTGCTCCTTTATTTTCTCGCAGAACTCTTCGTTGCTGGGCCACCCATTCCCCACCAGTGTCTCTCCCGTTTTCACCCACCTGCAGCGGGCGCAGCTGCTGGGAGGAGCGCAGGTAAAGCCCTGGACTCTGTGCCCGCCAGCCTCTTAGGGGTGAGGGTCCAGCATTCTGATGGACCCTTCCTGACCCACACTCCCTCTGCCCCCAATTTCAGGCCGGCCGAATTTCTCCCAGCCAGTTTGCTCGAGTCTCAGGCCTCGTTGGGAACCCGCTACCCTCCGTCAATCCCAAGCTGCTGCAGGGCAGAATGGGGCAGATGATGGCTCCCACTGGCGGCTTTCGTGCCTTCTTTGGGGCTGGCCCCGCTCCGCCCTCACAGCCGCAGCCTCCGCCGGGCCCCGTGCCTCACCTGCAGGGCCTGAGGTAGGCACTGACCCCCTTGGGGTCGCGCGCCTGCTGTACAGCCCTGTAATCCCGTGTGCTCCCCACAGGCCACAGCCCTTCCGACCGGACACCACCCACCTGCACCCCCAGCATCGCCGGCTCCTGCACCAGCGGCAGCAGCAGAACCGAAAGTGAGCACCGGGCGGGAGGGAGCGCGAGGAGGTGGGCGGTGCCCCGGTGCCGGCTGTTCTGGGGGCCCGTGCAGCCGGGGCTAGCCTGTGCACCACTCTCTGTCCCTTCCTGTAGCTCCTGTGTGCTCATGGGTGCTCTTCTTGCCTCCTGCCAGCCAGCACCGTGGCCTCAACGGCTCGATGGGGGAACGAGGGGGCCACCGTGGCAGCCACCAGGAGCAGGCACGCAAGGACCCCTACGCAAACCTCATGCTGCAGCGGGAGAAGGACTGGGTGTCCAAGATCCAGATGATGCAGCTGCAGAGCACCGATCCCTACTTGGATGACTACTACTATCAGGTACTGGGAGAGGGGCAGGGATGGGGCCAGCATGAGGGAAGAGCTGTCATGCTTTGCCTTGGGAAAGGGAGGGCATCAGAGAAGACATCACACTTTCTGCGTGTACCGGGAAGGAGTGTTGTGAAGCACTGCTGCGTGAAGGAGAAGCAGTGGGGAGAGAGCTTTGCTCCTGGGATACTGACCTTTCCTGTCTCTGTTCCAGAACTACTTCCAGAAGCTGGAGAAGCTGTCAGCAGCTGAGGAAGACGGTCCCAAGAAGGAGCGTACGAAACTCATCACCCCTCAGGTGGCAAAGCTGGAGCACACCTACAAGCCAGGTTAGCACTTCCTTCCCCAGGTCTGGAGGCAGGGAGAGCAGTTCTGCCCTGGAAGCTGGCTCCTTGCATCCCCTGCCCTGTCCTGCAGTGCAGTTTGAGGGCTCGCTTGGGAAGCTGACAGTCTCAAGTGTGAATAACCCCCGGAAGATGATCGATGCAGTGGTGACCTCCCGTGGAGAGGATGACGTGAGTGCTGCCCCTTCCTCCCAGTCCCCCATGACCTGCACCTGTACCCTGACCTCCTCTCTCCCCTGGGCAGGAGACAAAGGAGAAGCAGGTCCGGGACAAGCGGCGTCAGACACTTGTCACCATTGAGAAGGTAAGTGCTGCGTCCCCACTCTGTACGGGGCACGCCTGTGGGTCTCTGACTGTGGGTCTCTGCCTTGTGCGATGGCCACCTGTCCTGTAGACGTACAGCCTCCTCCTGGATGTGGAGGACTACGAGAGACGCTACCTCCTGAGCTTGGAGGGTGAGCGGCCCGCCCTGATAGGTGAGAGGAAGCAGAAGATCTGCAACATGTATGACAATCTGCGTGGGAAAGCACCGGGGCAGGAAAGGTGAGCAGGGGGAGGCTGGGGGCTGAAATGACCTCACTTTTGCACCTCGATGTCGCTGTGGGGTGCACCTTCTATTGCTGTGCTGGCTGAGTCATTTCCTTCACAGGCTGAGCGACGACCACTTCATGCAGATCATGTGCATCCGGAAAGGAAAGCGCCTGGTGGCCCGCATCCTCCCCTTCCTGTCCCCTGAGCAAGCGGCCGACGTGCTGTTGGCGACGGCCCGGAACCTGCCCTTCCTCATCAAGAAGGATGCTCAGGATGAGGTGACTTCTGCGGCTCAGAGCGTTCCTGCCACGCCCCACAATGCAGGCCCCCACCTCTCCCCTTGGGAGAATGGGGATGGTTATGGGGCAACCCTGCATCCCAGCTCTCTATGCTCCCCCAGGTGCTGCCCTGCCTGCTGCGGCCCTTTTCACACCTCCTATACCAGCTCCCCCTAGGGACAGTCACTAGCCTGGTGCAGCAGCTCACCAACCTACCTCAGAGTGCTGCCGCACCCACCTCCACCAACCTGCACCTCACCACAGTGCTCCAAAACAAGGTGGGCACCCGCTGGGCTGGCGTTGCTCCGTTGCGTCCCCGCGGGTCCCCAACACCTCATCTCCATCCCTGCAGTTCGGCCTGTCCCTGCTGTACCTGGCTCTGAGCCGTGGGGAGGAGCTGCAGAGCACGGACGGCGGCACGGAGCTGATGCAGGACAACCAGTGGTGAGAGATGGAGCGGCAGGGCCGTCATGCGGGGGGAAGAGCCAGCACTGTCCTCATGCCGACACATCCTCTGCCCACAGGACGGAGCTGATGCTGCTGGCCACTCAAGAGCTGCTGCGTGTACCACCCACTGCCCTGCCCAAGCAGGTGCCCCCTCCCTCCAACCTGCTCTCTTTCTTCTCCCGCTACGTCGACCAACAGAAGCTCAACCTCCTGCAGACCAAGCTGCAGTGAGTGCTGTGCTCAGCCCCCCAACCCCCGGCAGGACGGTGCCCTGGGGCGGGCACAGATGGGTAGTTCTTTGGCTGAGTGCCGGTGCTGTTGCTCAGTCCTAGCGCTGAGTCTCAGTGCCGGTGCCTGGTTCTGGCCCCCAGCCCCTGGCAGCACCTGGCAGCTCGTTCTGCTGCTGGGTTCTGGTGTCTTCTGGTTCTAGCGCCCGGTTCCAGCCCCCCCATGCTGTTTGCACACCCCCTGTCTCCTCACCCCGCCCCCACCGCAGTTGCAGTTCACACACACACACACACACACACACACACACACACACAGCCCCGTAGGCCCACGCCATCCCGTGGAGATCCCTTGTTATTATATATATATTTTATTTGAATTTTTTTGTGCTTTTTTTTTTTTGTTTTGTTTTGTTTTGTTTTGCCCGGTTTTCGGCTCTGGTTCAGGAGAATAAAGTTTCTAACTTTACATTTTTATAGGATGTAAATAAAGTCGGATTCTGTACGGTCCCGCCTGGCCTCTGCTTGCCCCGCCCCCAGGAACGTCACGGCCGTGGCCACGCCCCCAAGCGGTGACGTCAGGTCTACGTGGCCGCGCCGCGCCCTGGGTAAAGGCCATAGGTTAGCGCCCCGTGGCAGCGCCCTCGAGGCCAATCAGCGTGCGCGCTGCGGGAGGCCTCGCCTTCCGGCCAATCGGCAGCGCGATGAGTCACCGCTTCTCGGTGTCGGCCCCGCGTGGTTTCCCTTCCCGTTTCCCATTGGCTCGGCGCGGCGACGGGCGTGTCGTCGAGCCAATGGGAGCTCGGGACGAGACTCGCGGCGTCAGCCAACCGGAGGGCCGGCGCCGCGCCGCGCTCGCCTCTCCACCAATCGGCTGCGCGGGGCAGGACGAGCGGCGCTCCGCTCGGCCAATGGGTGGCGGGGCGTGGCGGCTGACGGCGGCGGCCATGGCAGAGGTGCGTGGGGCGGGCTCGGGCCCCGGCGCGGCGCTGCCCGTGCCCATGGCGCTGCCCGCGGCGCCCGGCGCGGCCCCGACGCTGCCCTCCCCGGCGGCGGGAGGCGGAGGAGGTGGCGGCCAAGGGGCGGCTC
>NW_024884348.1:0-17859 GCF_019232065.1 Centrocercus urophasianus
AGGACATCCCACCTCTATGGAACATCCCATCTTCATAGGACATCCCATCTCCACAGGACATCCCATTTCCACAGGACATCCCACTTCCCTAAGAACATCCCACCTCCATAGGCCATTCTATCTCTGTCTCATGTCACCCCAACACACCCCTTAGCCGCATCAGTGCCCAAAACAGGGCCACCCGCCACCCCAATCCTGCACCTCTACCAAATGAGGAGTTCTTTATGAGGGTTTTGGGGCTCTTTACTAAAAATGGAGCAAAACAACCCATGGCTTCAGACTCCTGCCCCCTCCTCCTGCCATCAGCTGAAGGCAGAAATTCAGAAGAGGATTTAATTAACAGTAATCTCGCAGACAATAGGAGTCGCCCAGACATTTGCCCTACAGATGCCCAGAAGTGCCCAACTAAAACCAGAATTCAACTACACCCAGAAATGCACAACTACAGCCAAAAGAGTCCAGCTACACCCAGAAGCATACAACTACACCCAAAAGAACCCAAATACATCCAGAAGCATCCAAGTACCCTCCAGAAGCATCAAACCACACCTGGAAGTGTCCGATTACAACTCCAGCCTTCAGCTGGATTGTTGGAAGAGTCCAACAATCACAACCAGAGGTGTTCAACTACATGATTAAGAGTACAGCTACACCTAGAAGGATCTAACTTCATCCAGAAGTACTCAACTTCATCCAGAAGTACTCAGCTACACCCAGAATCATCCAACTACACCCAGAAGGGTCAACTCCATGTGGACACTGAGCCTTCAGGTCAACAGAAACAAGAAACTCAACACATGAATCACAGAATCACCGAGGTTGGAAAAGACCTACAAGATCATCCAGCCCAACCATCCACCCATCACCAATAGTTCTCAGCAAACCACGTCCCCCAGCACAACGTCCAAATGTTCCCTGACCACCTCCAGGGTCGGTGACTCCACCACCTCCCTGTGCAGCCCATTCCAGTGCCTGACCACTCTTTCAGAGAAGTAGTATTTCCTACCATCCAGCCTGAATCTCCCCTGACGCAGCTTGAAGCCATTCCCTTCAGTTCTATCACCAGTTACACGAGAAAAGACCCCCAGCTCACTACAACCCCCCTTCAGGTAGGTATAGAGAGCAGTAAGGTCTCCCCTGAGCCTCTTCTTCTCCAGACTGAACATTCCCAGCTCCTTCAGCTGCTCCTCATAAGCCCTGTGCTCCAGATCCCTCACCAGCTTTGTTGCCCTTCTCTGAACCAGCTCCAGGGCCTCGATGTCTTTCTTACAGCGAGGGGCCCAAAACTGGACTCAGTACAGGGGGACAATCACTGCCCTGTTCCAGCTGGCAACACCGTTCCTGACGCAGGCCAGGATGCCACTGGTCCTCTTGGCCACCTGGGCACACTGCTGGCTCACATTCAGCCCAGCATCAATCAAGACCCCCAGGTCCTTTTCCTCTATGCAGTCCTCCAGCCACTGCGCCCCAAGCCTGCAGCGTCACCTGGGGTTGATGTGGCCAAAGTGCAGGACTCAATATTTGGTGTTGTTGAACCTCATCCCATTGGCTTCAGCCCAGCTCTCCAGCCTGTCCAGATCCCTCTGTAGGGCCTCGCTACCCCCAGGCAGATCCACACTTCCAACCAACTTGGTGTCGTCTGCGAATGTAAATTGATGAGGGTGCACTCAGTGCCCTCATCCAGGTCATCAATACAGATATTGAAGAGGACAGGCCCCAGCACCGACCCCTGGGGACACCCTGACACTTGTGTCAGCTGGATTTGACTCCATTCACCTCCACTCTCTGAGCCCAGCCCTCCAGCCAGCTCCTCACCCAGCCAAGAGTGCAGCCATCCAAGGCTCGGGCTGCCAGCTTCTGCAGGAGAATGCTGTGGGAGACAGTGTCAAAGGCTTTGCTGGAGCCTAAGTAGAGCACATCAACAGCCTTTTGCTCATCCACCATGATCATAGAAGGAGATCAGGTTGGTCAAGCAGGACCTGCCCTCTGTGAACCCTGTTGGTTCCACACGTGCCACGTGATCTCCCTCAAGACAATCTGCTCCGAAAACACGTAACACAAATCCTTTGGTTCTGGAGACCTGACCCATGTCTGTCTCAGAAGGGTACAATGACGCGCCCCCAATGTGCCACGGCACTCTGCTTAATGAGCAAGAATCATTAAGGCTGGAAAAGACCTCAAGATCACTGAGTCCAACCCCAGCCTATCCCCATTGTTACCCTAAAAAGAACCACAGAATCATTAGGGCTGGAAAAGACCTCAAGACCACCAAATCCAACTCCAACCCATCCCCATTGTGTCCATGGAAAGAATCATTGCATTGCTAGGGCTGGAGAAGACCTCCAAGATCCCCAACCCATCCCCATCGTGTCCATGGAAAGAATCATTGAACTGTTAGGGCTGGAGAAGACCTCCAAGATCCCCAACCCATCCCCAATGTGTCCCTAAATAGAACCACAATCATTAGTGCTGGAAAAGACCTCAAGAACATCAAGAACGACCCCAACCCATCCCTACCACGACCCTAAAACAAAACCACAGAACCATTAAGGCTGGAAGAGAGCTCCAAGTCCAGCCTCCACCCCACTCCATCACCACGTCCGCTGACCATGACCCCTGTATCCAGCCCTTACCCCTCAGTTCTGCAAGGGAGATCATTCCCACCTCATTTCCACCCTTAAAACTCAACAGCAATCACAGTAACAGCCCATCCCACCTTCATTTGATTCTCCACGCAGCATCCTTTGGTTCATTTCCATTTACTCAAAAACAGTTTTGCTCAGAATTTCGTTCAAAAACAGTTTTGCCCAATAATTATTTCACTGAAAATCTATTTTTACTGAAGAATTAACCCAAAAAGCATAACCTTTTTTTTTTTTTTGGTCAACATGGCAGTGGGAGATGGAAAAAAATATTAGTGTCGGGCACATTGAGCACATTGGTACGGCAAAAAAAGCTCAGGATGGGATGGGGTTACTGAACTTCTGGGGCAGCAGCAGCCCCCAAACAGCAGAAAACCTCAATTCCTGCATCCAGCGATGGTCCTTGGGAAAATTGCATGGGTGATGGCCACAGAATAACCCCAATTCCTGCTCTACCAGAGCAGTGATTGCTCTGCCTCTCTGCAGAGGCTACAGATACCTGGATTTTTGGGTAGAAATCCCAATTTATAGGTGTGAGATACGGCATGGTCCAAAGCCGAGCGTTCCGTGTGCCCCGTTCCAAAGGATGTGCAGCACCAAGTGAGGGACGCAGCCATGCAGAGAGGGCTGCAGAGGGCTCCCTCTGTTCAGATATCCTCAGCCCCTCCTACCAATGTGGGGTGAAAACAGGAGAACTCCGTGGGGAAAAAGATTTGGGGGCAAAGCAGCTCCAAATTGGGCTCTCCCACCCAGGTCTGCTTTCCCACTTACTGAGCCAGTGGCTCTCCCATTTCTAACGACGTTTGTTTTCCCACCCTGAGAGCAGTCACCATTCACCATTCAGTCCCTCTCCCTTTCCTAGGGGCATCGCTCTCCCGTTCACAGAGATGTCGACTCCCCCATTTATAGGGACGATGCTCTCATGTTTGTAGAGCCCTGGGCTCCCCCATTTGTAGGGGCACTGCTCTGTCACTCATAAGGAAGTCGCTCTCCCATTTTTAGGGCCGTTGGTTCTCCCATTTATAGTGATATTCTCCTCCCATTTACAGGGCACTGCTCTCCCATTCGGCTCGGCCCTCTGAACACAAGCAGCAAACCCCAAAACTCCAAATGTTTTTGCACTGCACCAGTTCCTTGAGCGCTCAGAAACTGCCCTCTGCCCCTCCTGCTCCAAACCCTCCTCTATTTTCTACAGCCATTTCCAGTTGATGCAGGCAGAAAGGCCAACGAGGAACTACGGGAAATAAAACCAGAAAACAAAGTTCCAGATTATTAAATGTTAATTTAAGGAAGGATGAAAAGCAAAGAGCTGAAATGAGTCGTTAAGGACGTGAGCGGGGCCAACAGTGCTGCAGGATCAAGGAAGCATCCGGGTTGGAAACACCTTCGTGACGCTCACCAAACTCAACCAGCACCCGACCTGTGGACTCCCATCACCGAACCACATCCACCGCTGCCATAAAAACCCCACGTGGAACATTTCGCACATCGGGCTCTGAGGGAAATTTCCTGTTCCTGCTGAGCCCCGAACCCAACTGCTCGCCTACGGATTGTGGGGACAATCTGTACAAAGAGGAACATTTCCCGAGCTACGGGCGCCGATCCCACGGCTCCTCCATCTCCACGCAACTGCTGATAAGTTCCTGCCCTGGAAGACATTTCTGAGGCCATAAATCCAGCAATCAGAGAGAAGCGAGGGATGAGATGGAGCCGTCGCCCCCAGGCTTGCAGGGCTGACTCCGAATCTCCCTCCAGGCTCCCTTTCTGGTAATAAATGGAACAAAAAGATGTTTGAGGGAGAAACAGAGCTTCAGTTCTGCCCACGGATGTGCTTGGGGAGAGAAGTGCTGCAAGACGGAGCCTATAAATAACTCTGAGTTGCACAACAACTGTGCTCAGAAATAAGAACCTCATCCTTCCTCTCCGGCCACGGCAGCGCACAGCCCTGGTGACACCGGTCAGTGATGGGACAGGGGAATTTAAGAGGATGGCTGGACTCTGGGGTCCCAATGGTCTTTTCCAACGTAGGTCACCCCGTGGTTCCATCATTCTAAGAGCATATTTTCCATCCTTGAGCACCACGCGGTGCCACCATTCTAACAGGGTTTTCTCCAGCTCAGATCACCCCACGGTTCCGTGACTCTAAAAGGATCTTTACCCCGTGGTTCCATCATTCTAAGAGGGTCTTTTCCAACCTCAAGCACCAAGTGGTACCACCATTCTAACAGGGTCTTCTCCAACCCGGACCATCCCACGGTTACACCATTTCCAACCCACATCACCCCACGATTCCATCATTCCAACAGGGTCTTCTCAAACCCACTCCATGGTTCCATGGTTCTAAGAGGATCTTCCACAACCCACAGCATTCCATCACTCTAAGAATGTTTTCACCTCATGGTTCCATCATTCTACAGGTATTTTTTCCAAGCCAGACCACCTTTTGAAGAGGGTCTTTTCCAACCCAGACCGCTCCACGGTTCCGTGATCTGGGAGGTTCTTCTCCAACCCAGCTCACACCATGATTCCTTGATTCTAGGATGGTCCTCTTCAACCTCGAGCACCTCATGGTTCTGTGATTCTAAGAGGGTCTTTACCCCATGGTTCCACCATTCTAAGAGAATCTTTTCCAACCTGGATCACCCCATGGTTCCATGATCTAAGAGGGACTTTATCCCATGCTTCCACCTTTCTAAGAGGGTTTTCTCCAACTCAGATCACCCCACGGTTCCATGATTCCAAAAGGCTCTTTTCCAACCCAGGTCACTCTCTGCCTCTAACAGTTTTGAGGGTCCTTTTTCCCCCACCTGGGGCTACTTGAAGGCATCTCAAGCCCCTTCCCAAGCAGCTCGCAGCACCCCAGCCACCCCCTTTCCTCCTCCAAGCCCGACGACAGCTCCAGCACTCGCACAAAAACCCAAAAACTCATTTGAAGGGAACAGGTAGCCGTGAAAGCAAAGCAGGACAGCATGGATTTGCAACTTGGAGGGGATTTGCAATCTGAATGGCACGCCCCGAGCAATTCCAGGTCCTTGTGGAACTGGGACAGTGCCGTGGCTGCAGGCGCTTCACTCAACACACGGCGCTGGGGGCAGCCCAGCGTGCAGTGGGGTTTTGCATAGGGCTGAGCCTCCCGGCTCCCTGCCAGCTCCTTCTCTTCCTGGCGAGCTGAAGGAAGAGATATCCGGATAACCTGGAATGCTGCTTTTAAATATTAATCTTACCAGCGCTATGGGAACGGCAGAGAGTTTGCATAAGCCTTCCCCTCTTGACAAAAGACTGCCCCAGCAACAAAAGGGCCGGGACAAATGAAATTAGGCTTCCTGAACCATGGGAAGGATCTGAGGAAGGGTTTGGGGAATGCAAGAACAGCAGGGCTAAGTGCCAATGTTGCTGTAAACACTGCTCTGTGCACCAGCACGGTGATGGGGTCTCCTTCCATAGGGAAAAACAGGGATCAAACGTGCCACCTCGTCCCCACCACGCAGTGCTGGGACGTTCTCCAATGTTCTCTCCTAGGACTGACCTCCTCCAACTCTGAACCACCTTGGGGCACCCGTATGCAACCACAGTTCTCTCCTTCCAGCAGGATTCAAAGCCCCCAAGACGGGAACCAAAGCCCCGAGACGTGGGATGAGACCCAACACTGGGTTGACAGCAAGATCCCACCTCGCCCGTCCAGCAGAAGAGATGGAGCTCCTCAATGTCAGCCTCCATGTCAGCCTCCATGCACTCTCTGTGCTGTATACCAAACGCACGGGTAGGAAGATGGAGCATTCCTCCTTTCTCTGTTCCCATAGAAACTGAACTAACATGGAGATGCTGAAGGAAAATTGAAGCTTCCATATAGGAATCTACCAGGAATCGGTCGGCGCGTGTTGGGCATGGGCTGGTGCATAAACAGGGGGAGAAGAAAGCAACCAGAAATAAAGCCATGGGAGGAAGGCTGAGTTCCAGCAGGGGGTGTTCTCACACTGAAGTCTTTGTTGGGGACAAAAGAGAATTAACAAGCTGTGTTAAACAGAGACGTCAGGGTTAAATTAAAGCTTGAAGACTTTGTGAAATGAGCAGCACTGAGATGGTTTCCAGCTCTGCTGGAGCCCAATAGGATCCAGGAGGAATCCACCATGGTCACAGGTCCCCTCCCCTCACCAAGGGTCAGGAATGGCCAAGAAAGTGACACACAGGACTCAGGAATGGCCTGAAAGGGACCGAAAGTGATGAACAAGGCCTGAGAATGGCCAAGAGGGGAACGAAGAGGACACAGCAAACACCACAGCCCTGTCCCACAGCATCACAGAATGGGGTTGGGTTGGAAGGGACTTTAACAGTCATCCAGCATCAGTGCCAGGAGGGCACCGCAGCAGCCTGAAAAACAAAAAAAAAACCATGCTAGAAATGTCACAAAGGACACCGGGAACCCATTATGGGCACTGGGATTCCATTATTTACTTTCTCAGGATGTGTTCTATGGGTCGCTCCGCAGTGGGTTAAACAGGCACCGAAAGGAAATGACTTTTCATAGCACCTCACGCTCTGCAGCAGAGCCAAAAAACACAAACGGGCTCAAAACCACAAAGGGGTTCAAAAGAGATATGGAGCAGCTCAAGGAGGATGAGTGCCGGGGGGGCTCTCCAGTAGGGTGCCCAGCTGCACCGCCCCATGCATTTGCTCCTTCCTGGGGCAGACTCTGCAGACTCGAAGCCGTGAGTCGATGACTTTGGCTCTGTGGCTCTTGGCGTAGAGGACACGGCTCGCACACAAATCCCTTTCGAAGGACAGCTTCCAAAGAGGAGAGGATGGCTGTGATCTCCTCCCCTCTTATCAGCACCCGCGCTCTATAGATGCTCCCAATCCCAACTTGACAGCGCGAGGCTGAGCCGGGCGTTATCTCCTTCCAACTCCCCCCAAAAAGCTGCCAGAAGGCAGATAACAAAGAGGCGGGGATGAATCGAGTCAGCTCAAAAGCAGGGCGACCTCGGGCTCCTCAAAGCAGCTCAGCCTTTTAGCTGGAGGCTTACAGGAGCTTCAGTCAGTCGGTGCTAATGAGCTCTGCGCTCGTTTCTTCCAGCCAAGTGGGAGAGGTCAAGGTCTGGAGCATATTGACTTCTTGCAACTTTTGCTGAAGGGAAGCAGAAAGTTGGGTGGGTGCGGAGGGACGGAGCCTCCCGAGCTCTGGTTGGTCCCAGTGCCTCTCATCGTGCTGCTGGGCACCACTGGTAAGAGCCTGGCTCCATCCTCTCCTACCTTCCCACAGCGATTCATGGCCATGGGTAGAATCTCCCTCAGCTCCTCACAGGGCAGATGCTCCCAGTCCCTTCAGCATCTTGGTGGTCTTGCAGTGGGCTCCTTCCAATTCATCCACACTGCTCAACCCAATGACCTTTCCATTCATCACAAACCTCCACTCCAACCACATCCTCCTCCAGACGCCTTTTACTTCACCCCCTGCAAATGAGCTGTCACAGAAGCACATGGCTTAGGGTGGAAGGGTCATTAAAGATGACTGGGCTGTAGAATGGTTGGGCTGGGATGGTCCTTAAAGATCACAGGGCTAGAGGATAGATTGGAAGGGTCCTTAAAGATCATACAGCCACAGAATGATTGGGTTGAGTGGGTTCTTAAAGATCACAGAGCTATAGGACAGACAGGAAAGGTCCTTAAAGATCACAGGGTCATAGAATGATTGGGTTGGGAGGGTTCTCAAAGATTACAGAGCTGTAGAATAAGTTGGAAGGGTCCTTAAAGATCATAGAGCCACAGAATGGCTGGGTTGGAAAGGTCCTTAAAGAGCCCAGAATCACAGAATGGTTCAGTTGGAAAGGTCCTTAAGGATCACAGAGCTACAGAATAGGTTGGAAGGGTCCTTAAAGATCACAAAACCACTGAACCCTAGAATGGTAGGGTTGGATGGGACCCGAAAGCCCCATCAGCACCAACCCCTGCCGTGGGCTGGTTGCCCCCCGCTGGCTCAGGTTGCCCAAGGCCCCATTCAGCTCAGCTCCCTCAATGTTCTTTGCAGGAGAAGAGCTCCAGCTTTCCAAGCATCGACCATTTTGGAGGTGGGATGGTCCTCCCTTGGGATGGTGCCTTCGTAGGTCACCCATCCTCACACCATCTGGATCAGCCCAAATCAAGTCTGGACACGAGCACTGCTTCAGTGCCAGTGCTGGGCCCACAAACCCAAACTTCTCAGGGCTGAAGTTCCTAAAAATTCAACAGAGCAAAGATTCCTCAACTTGCCAACTCTGACCCTAATGCTTCTTAAAAAAATACATCACATTTCGCTTTTCCGACTGAAATCTGCAGAGGAAAGATGATTAATGGGTTATTAATAGTAATAATCTCTCGGCAATACTGGAAGTGTGAAATACGGAGCGGAACGCTTTGAACTTTCAGCTATTTGCCAAAAGCCTGCCAACAAGCAGCGACCTGCAGCAAAATGCATCAAAATTCACCACCGATCGGAACGGAAGCGAGAAACTTCCCCGATCTTCCCCAAGATCTCTGAAAAAAGGGAATTCTCCAAACCTCAGCAGCCCTCCTTTCCATGCCCAGAGCTGGAAAAAGAGCACATCAAACAGATAACGCCGAGCTCCCGGCTGGCAGAACCTATAAAAATCTTGGCACGTGTTTTATTTTGTCCCCAGTTCCCCATGGCTGCGTGCCCGGCCCTGTGCAACGTGGGGACGGCGTGTCTGAGCTTCGCTGCTCACCCTATTTGCACCAACATGGGAGATGATAAGAAGTTCTTTGTTTCTTTAGGGAGGAAATTTAAGAAAAGGTTCTTCGGGGGGCACAAAAAAAAAAAAAATCTGATTTTCCAAACCAGAGATTCCAATCCTCATTGGGAGTGTTGGAAAAAACAAATGAGGTGGAGCACGGGCAAACCCCAAAGTTGTTGGGGCTGAGTTAGACGTGTTGGAAAGGAAAGGGTGCCACAACTCCACAGCAGTGACAGTGGGACAGATTTTAGGGAGGAGTGGGAGCCTCCAGAATGTCTTATGTACTTCCTAAGTAATGTGCAAGGAATACACAAGGCAGTGTGCAATCAATTTGCATGGGAATCCTCCAGAACATGCAAGGAATTCTCAAGGAATGCTCAGGAAACGGACGAGGCAGGCGCAAAATGCAGGAAATGTGCAAGGAAAGCACAAGGATGTGCAGGGATACGCAAGGAGCCTGCAAGGAATAGTGAACGTGCAAGAAATATGGAAGGATATGCCATAAATGTGCAAGGATCCATGGGAATACATAGGAACATCAGCACTGTGCAACAACACTATGCAAAAAATACAAAGACGTACAAGGACATGCAAGAATAAGCAAGGAGTACACAAGGAATAAGCAGAAGAATTCCTTACTCAAGAAATACACAAGGAATTTGCAAGGAATAAGGAAGCAGAATGCACGGATACTCAAGGAATATGCAAGGAACATGCAAGGAATATAGAAAGAATATGCAAGGAATATGTAAGGAATAGAGAAGGAATACCATCAGGAACGTGTAAGAAATCCTCAGGGAGTAAGCAGGGACTGCAACAGGAACACACACGAAATATGCATGGAACGTCCAAGAGATGTGCAAGGAATACACACAAAATGTGTGTGAAATACGCAAGAAATAAGAAAGGTGTAAGAAACACACAAGGAATCCACAAGGGATATGCAAAGATGTACAGGAATATAAAAAGTATGCAAGGATATACACAAGGTTATGCAAGAAACAGGCAAGAAATACAAAGAAATACTCGAGGACATGCAAGAATAAGCTAGGAGTACGCATGGAATATGCAAGAAACAAAGACATGCTCAAGGAATACACAGGGAATATGCAAGGAATACTCAGGAAAAACACAGGGAATTTGCAAGGAATAAGGAAGCAAAATGCAAGGATACTCAATGAATATGCCAGGAATACAGAAGGAATACAGGAACACAGCAAGAAATAGGCAACGAATAAGCAGGGAATAAAAACGGCACACGCATGGCTTTGGCAAGGGATACGCATGGAATGCAGGCAAAATATGCATGGAAAACAGAAGAAATGCTGCTGAAAGATGTAAGAAATGCAGAAGGAATCTGCTAAAAGTATGCAGGAAATGTACCCAACACGTGCAAGGAGCACACAAGGAGCACACCGGCGATACGCAGGGAATCCCAGCAGCGGAGCCGATCCCTGCGGTGCAGCTGCTGCCCCAGCCCTGCAGCGAGGACAAATGCAGGCAGCTGCCCCATGGGTGATGTGCAAAGCAAAGGAAGGGAAAGGCCTGTGCTGGAACACAGCCATACGTTGGGCTGTTGTCAATCACTGCCACAGCACAGCAGGTGTGAAACGTGCTGCTCAGCCTGCCTGTGGGATGGGAAAGGAGCCCGGCAAGTGGCCTCCCCTTGCTTTTCCCCCAAATCCTCCCCTTAGCAGTGACGTGGGTGCCAAGCTGCAGCGGCCCTGAGCCCCCAGGTGGGGTTGGAGGGCACTGAAGCCAATGGCAACTGGGCAAAGCCAACGGCAGTGTGTGCTCTTGTTCATTACAGGAATCAGATTTGTTGCTTCTGATGGGGGAAAATAGGATCGTGTATAACGCATGTAGGGTCAGCAGATCGATTTAGAGCAGGGTTATCTCATTTGGAAGAGAAATGGTATTAAAAAAGAAGCGTGGGTGCTTCCATTGGGTGAGACGACAAAGTGAATTGCTTGTGAGCAGCACTGGGCAAAACTCAAGGTGGGGGGGGGGGGAATTGCGTTCTCCCTCCCCAGATTTAGGGGCAAATCAGCTGACTGTGAGCAGAAATGGACCGATTGTACGACAGGCCTGAATAACCTGGGAAGTGAAAAGGATGGCAGAGAGAAAAGCGACCGGGTTTTTTAGCAATTTGGGAATACAAGTGGGATGCTGGAGAGAGAAACTGGAGTGGCAATGGAGAAAGTGGAGTGGCAACGAAGAAAAGAAGGACGCCAATAAAGAAACAGGGGATGGCGATGAACGTTTCACCAAAAGGACCTCTTTTCCACCCAAAATCGCCTCGACACGATGAACCAAGGTGCTTCCCTGCTTCGCCAGCCCCCAATGGAACTCCGAGGAGGAAAGCGGCACGGATTGCCAAACCCCGCAGCAAAGCACGTAACCCAACCGCAGCCACCCGGCAGCTGTGCAGCATTTGCTGCCCCAGCCCCTGTGCTGGCAGTGGCAGCGGATTCCTGGGGCTCTGTGCTCACAGCCGCGGGCAGCAGCGCGACGTGATGAGGGAGGGGGACATCGGGGACGTCCCCACGCCGCCCAAAATCAGACGGCCGAAGGTGTGGGAGGGCAACGCAAACCTCTGCGTGCCCTGTGTGCAAGTTATCCCGGCTGGGGTTAAGGCTGTGCAGATAAGGAGGAAGACATTTTTTGGAAGATCAGGTGTACCCTACAAGAAATACATAGACTAATAAGTAAAGACCCAAAGAGCAGCACCAGTGCCCTCCTGCAGCTTGCAGTTCTTTGTCTAGATGGGAGATGGGAAGCTTCTGTCATCAATCCTATGCCACGTTTCCCTTTTTGATGATATTCTAGGCTGGAAATGATTTCTAGGGGCCATCTGGGCCTCTCCCCCACCCTCCCTTGGGTACAGGCGGCCTCAAAATGAGCCTTTTCGGTCAAATCCTGCCATTTCCACAGGTGGAATCCTGAAATCTGGGATCCAGCTCCATGGACAAGCATTAAACGTGGAGGTTCGTGGCCCTGCATGTGGCAGGGGGGTTGGAGATTCATGATCCTTGAGGTCCCTTCCAACCCTGGCCATTCTGTGATTCTGTGACAAACACTATTCCTCAGCACTGAAAAAATGGAGACACTGCTCCTTCCTCCTGAAGAACGTGGCTCTGCCCTCATTATCACCCAACCAGGGAGGTGAGGACGGCACTCAGACCCCCTCCCCGGGGCTGGAGGAGCACAGCTCTTGCTAAACACTTATTAAACACTTATTAAACACTTATTAAACACCATTAGCACGATGCCCTCTGTGAAGACGTGGCCCCATCTGCTCCCAGTGCCAGTGACTCGGTGCTGGGATCACGTTCCTGGAATTTCGGCTGCAGCACCATCTGTTGCACCACTGCAGGAAGCCTGGTGTGGAGAAAATAAAGAACAACAGCAGCACTGACCCTTGGAATGTTCCTCTGGTGGAAGGCACCAACAGTTCCAACGTGTTTCACGATCACCATTCGGTGCCTCTGCCTTCTTTCCCTTTTTACCAACCACTCTGTGGCCAAAAATGCCATTTGGGGCATTTCCAGCCCAGGTGGGTTGGGTTTGTTTTACCCTTCTTTCTCCAGCACTGAAGCTGGAAGCTGGCAGGGCAATTGAAGAAGGCTTGCCATGGGCACTGTCTTCAAGGACTAACAGTGACAGGACACGAGGGAATGGCTCGAAGCTCAGCAATTCCAGCTCAGTCCATTTTGGGTTCTATGAAGGGCCTTCCCAACTCAACCATTCCCTGGCACTGTAATCTTTAAGGACCTTTCCAACCTAACCCAACCCATTACATGGCTCCATTAAAGACCCTTCTAACCCAACCATTTCACGATTCCGTTAAGGACCTCTCCAGCCCAACCATTCCCTGGTTCTGTGATCTTTAAGGACCTCTCCAACCCAAGAACCTCTCCATCCCAACCATTCCGTGGCTCTATAATCTTTAAGGACCTCTCCAGCCCAACCATTCCCTGGCTCTATAATCTTTAAGGACCTCTCCAACCCAACCATTCCCTGGCTCTATGATCTTTAAGGACCTCTCCAGCCCAACCATTCCCTGGCTCTATGATCTTTAAGGACCTCTCCAGCCCAACCATTCCTTGGCTCTATGATCTTTAAGGACCTCTCCAGCCCAACCATTCCCTGGCTCTATGACCTTTAAGGACCTTTCCAACCCAACTCATTCCATGGCTCTACGACCTTTAAGGACCTTTCCCACGCAACCATTCCTTTGCTTTATAATCTCTAAGGACCTTTCCAAACCAACCGTGGTTCTATAATGCTTCTGGAAGAACACATGAATGTCAGAGCAGCCATTTCTGGATGTTCTGCATTCCTCCTCTATGGAATGGTGTCCCAAATGTTTTGGAGGACTTGCAGCATTATTTCCCACTGGGAAATAGCACCGAAACCTGCCATTACATCCCACTCCCCACGCTTTGAAGGCGGGCTGAGCGCTGCCACACCGCTGTGCCATTCGTCAGCAGCCACACACCGGCTCCAAAATGACATGCTGCCAGCAGCTCACTTTTGTTCCTCCTCCTCCTGCAAATTCCAGGAGAGCTCGAGGAAACAGAAGTGCGATGCTTGCTAATTTGGTGCTAAAACAAAAGCAAAAACCACACGGTTTTTTCATCCAGCTCGAGCCATTCGGGGCCTTGAGCACGCTGCCAGCTCTGCTCGCTGCCGGGCACCTTCAGAAGTCACAGAAATGCCTTCCCCACACTGCACCGCAGCATGGCAGCCCAGAAAATGAGAGCTGCAGCCACAAGTGGCCCCTTGCTATTGCGCTTCTCGTGCTTGCTCCTGCTCCTGGTTTGCTCCCCACAGGCGGCTGACATCTCTGCAGAACGCTGCTTTCCTCCAGATGGGATCTGCAGCGCTCCCGATCTGAAAAATGGGGTGAAAAACCCAACAAAAATGGGGTGAAAAACCCAACAAAAACGGGGTGAAAAACCCAACAAAAATGGGGTGAAAAACCCAACAAAAACGGGGTGAAAAACCCAACAAAAACGTGCTGCAGCTTTCCAGATGGATGTTTTCTGAAATATAAAACCTCTGGTGGGCGCAGATTTGTCACAGAGAGGTGACAGATAAGCGGGGCCCCTTGGCAGAGCTCGTTATCGCGCAAGCGATTGGCGTTAACAATGCTTAATTACTTTAATCCACTTAACAACGTGCTTTACTCAACGAGCCTGATGGATTGCTCCGATAGCGCTCCCAGAGCTGAACCACGCTGGGACTGCTGGCGTTTAACCTCCACCACTGGGTTTGTAGAATCACAGAACCGTTCAGGTTGGAAGATAGAATCATAGAATCATAGAATCACCAAGGTTGGAAAAGAGCTCAAGCTCCCCCAGTCCAACCGTTCCCCCATTCCCAACAGCTCCCACTGAACCTCGTCCCTCAACACAACATCCAGCCTTTCCTTGAACACCCCCAGGCTCGGTGATTCCACCACCTCCCTGGGCATCCATTCCAGTGCCTGACCACCCTTTCTGAACAGCAATACTTCCTCATGTCCAGCCTGAATCTCCCCTGCCGTAGCTTGAAGCCATTCCCTCTGGTCCTATCACTGATGACACGAGAGCAGAGGCCGCCCCCAGCTCACTACAACCTCCCTTCAGGAAGTTATAGAGAGCAATGAGGTCTCCCATGAGCCTCCTCTTCTCCAGGCTGAACATTCCCAGCTCCTTCAGCCTCTCCTCATATGGCCTGTGTTCCAGACCCCTCACCAGCTTTGTTGCCCTCCTTTGAACACGTTCCAGGGCCTCAATATCTTTCTTGCAGTGAGGGGCCCAAAACTGGACACAGTAAAGATCATCAAGTCCACCCCTCAACCCATCCCACCATGCCCACACCATGGGTCTTCTGCACGTGAAGTCCCACAATGAGTGGTTTTGTGGGTTTTTTTTGGCCATATTTAGAGTGGGAACGCAAAGCGGAGCGCTATGCACGAAGGTCCTCTGGGTTCACACTGCCCCAACCTCTGGGACAAACCTCAGCAGGCACAAGCGACTGCAGAGCAGCGTTTTTAAGGAAATTCAGTTCAGGTGAGATATCCTGTGGAAGAAAAAAGTCTCCGAGCGGCAGAATGCCCTTCAAGGAGTCATCCGGGGCTTCTTTTTAGATCGTTCCTCTCTCTGGTTGGACGCCACGTGTGTAAGACAGAGACAGAGCAGTAATTCCTGGAAGATGACAGCAGGGAAGTGAAGTGGGTGGATGGAAGTGGATAATGTGGTTCTCATTCCTATGAATGCAGTGAAATCATTGAAGTCCATTACCACTACACTGAGTGCATCGGAACACACCTATTAAAGGATCTCAGCGTGTCTTGAGGCGGAACCAACACCTCTTCCCATTCCCACGGAGCTTTCCTGACACAAATAACTCCGTCTGACACCGCTTCCTACAGAGCTAGAGGTTCTCAGGGCACTTCAGCTCACCTATGATGCCAGATCTGTCCCCGGAGCCTTCAGCAGTCAGTACATCCCAAGGGAAAGGGCAGACCCCGAGGGAAAGGGGAGACCCCAAAGAGAATGGCAACACCAAGCGTTGGGTTCTCCCAACTTTGCTGCATCGCTTGCCAGCCCTCCCAGTAAGGGCGACGGAACACAGGAACACAACGAGGTTGTGGAGTCTTCTCCTTTGAGATCTCCAAACCCTTCGGGACACGGTCTTGGTGGCCCTGCTGGAGCAGGGATGGACACAATGATCCCTTCCAACCTCAGCCATTCTGTGAGCCCGGTCCTCACGTCCTGAAATGGAACCACAGTGCCACACATCGCCGTACGCAGTACCAGAGCAAAGTCAGCCTCGTTACCACCAACACTGCAGGCAAAGAAACTGGGTTAAACCACATCTCAGAGGAACGCAGCGAGCAGCTGCCAGAGAAATTAATATTTTAAACAGTGGTCTCGTGTGTGACAACCGAAAAGCTGAAATTTATCTTCATCCACAAGAGTGAGATCAGCACGATGCACGACGCCATCCTCAAAACTGAAATACTTCAGAATTTCCTAATGGAAAGCTTGAAAAAAATCCAACCTCCAGCCCCAAAATCAGAGTTTCTCGCTGAAGGATTCTAGCCTCAACATTCAGATCCACCACTCGCCTTCGGTCTGCAGCGTTATGCCAGTATCAGAAAGGCAATCCCTACACAAGGGATATGCCAAGGCCAATGCAACCGATGCTCCACCAGCCCCCGTTAACGGACCCCACACACCCTACATCCTTACCAACAGCCCTCTTCCAGCCGGCACATTGGTTTACCCCAAAAACTGGGTTGCTGGGACAGCCACCCAGATCCTCCTGCTTGACTTTTTAATACACTACCACAACACCAAGTGTTATCTGGACCTCCTGATGCCTTTCGTTTCCAAGATGACGTATCCCTACACTTATTTGCTATGATTTTACCTGAATTTTTCAGTAAGCTTTACCTTCTGCTTCCATTTCCCAGACAGCAGTGGCCTGAACTACACTAGAAGGAAGCACTCACCAGGTACATCCTCAGCATCAATTAACAGCCCACGCCATGGTTAGGAATGAGTCCCAGACACGTTGGAAGCCACGAAGCTCACTGCTCATCAGCAGTTTCTCCCTCTGCCGCGCTGATCTCCTGACTCAGTATCTAATTGATAACTCTGTCCCTATCATTTTCCCCTTCTTCACCACCGCTGTAATTACCACGGCTATTTCCCTTCCCCGTCAGGCTGCCTTTAATTGCTGCAGCCTTCTCGTTCAAAGCTTTAAGAGCGTTTCCCAGCTGTTCCAGTGAAAACCCAGCCGACCCATCGCTCCTCGGGTTTGGCCAACGAACACCACCGACCCGTGACCACCTGCACCTCCGTGGCCCCACCAGTCCCCAAGGATAGGAAGCAGACGGCGCTCCCAGGGACCAGGGCCGTAATTAATCCACCACGCAGATATCCCAAGGATAGCGAGGCGCCTCTGGCACACCCTCAGAGACGAGGATGGGGTGGGTGGCTTCCTTGGCACCAGTTCCCACGTCAGGAGCAGATCAGCACGCGCTCCTTCAGGGCATTTCCCCGCCAAGTTGGGACCACCGTTCGCTCCCAACTAGATTTGATATTGCAATGACTGCCCCCAATGGAATGGGTTGGAACCCACACGGCAAATCCAGCTGCACCCAACGTCCCAAGGGATTTTCATTACATTATCATTACACTTCACCACCCCAAGGCTCCCACTGGGGAACAGGGGCGGAGGCAGCGCTTTTCTGGCTCCCAGCCTCACCCATGGGACTAATTAATATCCCTTAAGCACCACACCCCTAATTACAATAGACTAAGCGAGCACAAAAGCTCTTTGGTCTCAAAAGTTCGACTCGTATATATATCTTATTCCCCCTATGAATTTACATCCTGCGGCATGCCCATTAAACCCATGTTTTTAATTACAGCATCAAAAAACTTCTTGATTAGAGTACAAAAAAAAAAAAAAAAAAAAAAAAAAAAAAAAAA
>NW_024884348.1:17959-29851 GCF_019232065.1 Centrocercus urophasianus
TAAAAAAAAAAAAAAAAAAAAAAAAAAAAAAAAAAAAGGCAAAACATTGGCTCTGAAATCAGAGCACATAAAGAGCTCATTCCCTGAGCTCGGCAGCTGAAGCAAGAAAACGTTTCTGACCCAAGTGAAGGGTGCAAGATGGCAACACGCATGAAGGATTGGGCACGGGGGGTGGTCAACTGCTGGACCTGATGATCTTGGAGGCGTTCTCCAAACTGAATGAATCCATGGGCAGGCGTGGTGGGATTGGGCTGGCGTTGGACTTGATGATTTTGGAGGGATCTTCCAATCTCAGTGATTCTGTGATCCCAGGAATGGGCATGGTGGGGCTGGGCTGGCATTGGACTCGATGATTTTGGAGGGCTCTTCCAACCTCAGTAACTCTATGATCACAGGAGTGGGCATGGTGGGGATGGGCTGGCATTGGACTCAATGATTTTGGAGGGCTCTTCCAACCTCAGTAACTCTATGATCATAGGAGTGGGCATGGTGGGGATGGACTGGCATTGGACTTAATGATTTTGGAGGGCTCTTCCAACCTCAATAACTCTATGATCATAGGAGTGGGCATGGTGGGGATAGGCTAGTGTTGGACTCAATGATTTTGGAGGGCTCTTCCAACCTCAGTAACTCTATGATCACAGGAGTGGGCATGGTGGGGATGGACTGGCATTGGACTTAATGATTTTGGAGGGATCTTCCAACCTCAGTAACTCTATGATCACAGGAGTGGGCATGGTGGGGATAGGCTGGCATTGGACTCAATGATTTTGGAGGGCTCTTCCAACCTCAGTAACTCTATGATCACAGGAGTGGGCATGGTGGGGATAGGCTAGTGTTGGACTCAATGATTTTGGAGGGCTCTTCCAACCTCAATAATTCTATGATCATAGGATGGGCTGGCGTTGGACTTGATGATATTAGAGGTCCTGACCAACCTTAACGATTCTATGATACAAGAGGGAGGATCCCACTATTAATCAGGATAAAGGAGGGCAGAGCACACTGAGTCATGCAGGGTAGGATGAGGGCTGGCTGGGGCTGTGCAGATCACGCGTGCCGCGCTCCGGCACCATCCGGCGTGCAGCGGGTTTGTTCTGAGCCCTGTCTGCACAGGGAACAGAGGCTGCTGTGTTCTCTGCAGCCCTCTGAGCGCTTGCACGCAGTCACAGCAGGATGGAAAAGAGCAATTAAGAGGGAGCCTGTCCCCCCGCCAACAAACCCTTGCCCTCAGCAGCCCTCAACCACCACTCAGCCGTCGTATGGAAGGGTCGGTCACGCGGGCACAGAGAGCAGCGTGCAGCGCTCTGTTGCTCTGCTGTAAGCACAAAACCCAGAGCCAGAAGCTGTGGAAAAAACACTGCAGGAGCCCTCTGAAAGCACAGGGTCAGCAGCAGCAGCAAACAAAACGCGGTTTGCAAGCTGAAGCAAAGCCCCAAAGCTTTTAGGGCAGCCTTGGAGCTACCTCCTCTTCCTCAGGGCTTCATTCATTGGGCTCCTAAACACCAGGCGTTGTGCTTTTTTTTGGTAGATTCCCCTCCCACCCCCCCATAAAATTTGCCATCTACCCACTTGCAAGCATGTTGATAATACGCCCAGTGCAAGAACGTGAACAATAAGCCCCAAACAGAGCAATTGCCAGCAGGAGGACAGCTGATGCTGTACTTACACAGCCCTAATCCCCATGATTTAAGACCTGCCTGAGATCCACCTGATTTCAGGAAAAAAAATAAAAAAGGAAATTAAAAAAGAGGAGCTTGACCTTACCGTGTATTAGGTTTGAACTCACAGCTGCAGCAGATGGCTTGCAAAGGGGATGGAGAAACAGTGTCTGATCACAAAAAAGGAGAGAAAAACAACCTGACACCAGGAAGGTCAGGAAGGGGAATGGTTTTAAGATAAAAGAGGGGATGCTGGGAGGAAAATTTTCACTCCAAGGGTGGTAAGGCTCAGAGAAACAGAGGGTACTCCATCCCTGGAGCTCAAGGCAAGACTGGATGGGTTTGGACAACCTGATCCGGTAGGTGGATGCCAGCACACGGCAAGAGTGTGGCTGGGGGGCTTGGGGTCCCTTCCAACCCAACTGTTCTACAGCTCTATGATCTTTAAGGACCCTCCCAACTCAACCATCCCATACCTCCATGATCTTCGAGGACCCTTCCAACCCAACCATTCCATGGCTCTATGATCTCTGAGGACCTTTCCAACCCAACCCATCCTCTGGTTCTACGATCCTTAAAGATTCTTCCAAAAAGCACTCAGCTTTTGGACAGACACGGATGGCCACAGTGCAACCAACACAGAATCTGAGATTGAAACCCTACACGTGTAACACATGGGGCAAAGTGGTCACAGTTGGACAATGTACAATCAATTTCTTCATGCTCCACAACAGTTCATGTGGAGTAGCTTACTATTAAAATGAAATTATCATAGGGATTTGGAACATGATGTTTATCCCTGTGGTCAGTGCCTATTCGATTGGTGAGTTATCCTCTGCTGAAATAACATTTTTTCAAGCCAGATGCACACGGGAGGACTTAGAATCACCAGCACCCAGCAATAGCAGAACCAGTTCAATTTTCCAAAGAATCACAGAACGCTTTGGGTTGGAACGGACCTTGAAGAACATCCAGTTCTCACCCCAATACCATGGGCTCATTTGGGGGCACAGTTCCTCCTATGGGAAGCACCTGGGGTCATTTCAATAGCTCCCAATGCAAGGAGGTGAGTTTGTCTCATTCCATGCAACCCCAACTGCCCACTCCATCCATTTTTCAGTTGCTCACCCCTTCGTATTTCAGATTCTGCCGCTTTTCCTGCACCCCAGAATTCAACAAAGCATCATCTACTCTGCCAGGTTTCACAGAGATTTATTTTAATTGGGCTTTGCTGAGGCCAGATGACTTATTATCACTCGAGGATGAGTGCTGAGCTAATGCTGGGAAGCCCTGTTGTGCTTCCAGCCCCATCTCCATCCCACCGCAAGGCACCAAATAACGTCTCTGCCTCCCCAACCACACAACTGGGAGAGCACTGACCTACTTGGCAGCAGCGCCAAGAGCCCGTGCTCCTTTTTTTTTTTTCCTTCTTTTTTCTTTTTTTCCTTTTTAATGATTTAAGACAAGTCAAATGGGAGGCTCCAGGGAGAAGGGAATTCCACAAAGTCATTAACGGGGCACCGGGGGGACAGCTTGCGAACCAGCGATCAGCGCTGCTCCTGTAAGCCTAAATCCCTCCACCAATTTGCCAAGAGCCTCATCAAACAAATTTTACGTCAGGCTTTGACAGCTGACAGATTGAAGCCTGTAGGCAAGGAGACAGCTCCCAAAGAAAGGAGTTAGTGCAACCAGCAGCAACGGGGATGGATGTCAGCTAGCCAACGAGGCACAAACGTCAGGAAAAGTGGACGTCTGTCTTCTCAGATCTAGGTCTCTTATTCTTGGCTTCCACATCCCAAGCTGTAGCATGGAAATGCCTCCAAGAATGCTTCAAGTGCAGTAAATATAGCTCGTGTTCCTTGATGCAGCCACCACAAAACAGGCTCAGCACACAGGAGAGTCCCGGGGTAAGAAAAGGAAGTGAAACCTGAAGGCTGCTCTTCCTTGGTCCTTCCCAAGCACAGATGTAAAAAAGCATCACGAGAGAAAAGCTGTGAATCAACAATCACAAAGTCATCTAGGTTGGGAAAAAAAAAAAAAAGAAAGAATCAGGCTGCCCAGAGAAACTGTGGATGCCCCATCCCTGGAGGTGGTCAAGGTCAGGTAGGATGGGGTCAGGGCAGCCTGGTCAATGGCAAGTGACCCTGCCCATGGCAGGGGTCGGGGCTGGGTGAGCTTTCATGTCCTTTCAAACCCCAAACCACTCTGGGATTCTTTTGAAAAGACCTTCGAGATGACCAATCTGATCACAAAAATCACAGAACTGTCTAGGTGGGAAAAGACATTCAAGCCCAACCACCAACCTGAGTCCCATCACCAAACCACATCCCTTAGGGCCACATCCACATATCTCTCAAATACCTCCAGAAATGGGGGTATTGGCCTGGGCAGCCCCTCCCAATGCTTCCTCCTTATGTAGGGTTTCACGATGCTCTACTGCTCCTTTGCCCAAACCAGGGCTTGTCACATGGAGGTTTACATTCTCCCCATCCCACCTGCCATGCAATGCATTGGCCAGGGCTTGCATCACGCGACTGCTGCTCCTTGTCCCACACACCAAGTGCCTGAGTCTTGTGAAAAGCCACTGTACAAGGGTTGCTTGTTCCCACGTCGCTGGGGCAGACAAAGACTCCCACCTAGACAGTGTTGAGCTCACGTACTCAAGACTGTGCGAGTTTATTAAGCTGAACACCTGATGGGCACTGATGATTTCACAGAATCATTCCACACAATGATTTGGGTCGGAAGGGACCTTAAAGCCCAGCCACTCCCCCCAAACACGTGGGCAAGGGCACCTTCCACGGAGCAGGTGCCCAAAGAACATCCAACCCAGCCATTAAAGTCACCAAGCCTGAGCTTTGCAGTGAGGAGAGGCCCTCCCTTCATTCGCCATCCTACTCATCTGTAAAATAGCAGCATGCCCTCTAGCACTGCAAGAAGCTGTCATCAGACCCTTCCCACATGAAGGTCAGAATGTGGTTTAGGGTCTCTCTGTCCGTGAGCTGAAACAAGGAACACCACAGTCAGGGAGACGAAGCCTTTGATGATAAATAAAGCAACACTGGACCTCCAGCCCTCTGAGAAAGGTCAACTGTCACCCAATATTCCCATCCAGCCCCACTCAGCTCAAGGCTACAGCAGATGAAGTGGGGAGGAACTTACATCCGACCCCAGCCCCCACCTGTAAGGCAGGCGCATGCTCCTCAACCCACCTCTTCCTCAGGGACGGCAGCTTCTTCGCTCACCTTTTCCACATCCCTTATCATCACAGCATAATGTGGCCACCAGACGGGCCAGAACCCCACAGAACTCACAAATAAATACACCGCTCTTTGAGGGACTTCTTCTTAAACATATTGTAGAAGGTTGGAGAAGATCATCAAGTCCAATTGTTGACCCATCTCCACCACTCACAAACCACAAGGGTTGGAAAAGGCTTCCAAGCTCAAGCTTTGGGGGTTGGACTCGATGATCTCTGGAGGTCCCTTCCAACCCCTACGATTCTGTGATTCTGTGAAGTACAACCCCAACCCACCCCAGCACGCCCACTGACCACGGCCCCGAGTGCCACACACCCACAGCTCTTGAGCACCTCCAGGGACAGTATCTCCACCACCTCCCTGGGCAGTCTCCCTTCTTATGGAGAAGAACTTTCTTCCAATATCCAACCCAATCCCCCCCCCAACACAACGTGAGGCCATCACCTCTCATCCTATCGCTGCTACCGCAGCGCACCCTCCTTTCAGAGAGACGTAAGGGGTGAAGAGGTCTCCCCAAGAGCCTCTTCTTCTCCAGTCCCAGCCACAGCCAACTCCATCAGCTGCTCCCCGCAGCACCGTGCTCCAGATCCTTCACAGCTCTTTGTTGCCAAGCGATGTCCTCCAATCCAGAATTCAGCTGACACATCCCAGCTCCCTGACGTCTCCGCAATCAGCTGCAGCCAGCTGACTTGCACTCGGACAAACACTGCTATATTTGCACTCCATGGCTGCGCTCTGCTTCGCTAGTTAGCATTATTCATCTTCAAGTGCCATCCTTCACCCCGGAAGCTCAAAGCCACGCCGATGCCGGACCCATTCTGTAGCATAGGGTCAGCACTTGGCAATTTCCTGCTCTTTTATCTCGTGCAAAAAGCAGGATCTAAACCTCCACAGCCGCTTACCATCCTGCAGCCAAGCACAGCACTGCGTGATTAGTTTGCTGTGGAGAACCGTGCGCTCTGGGAATCCGATGAACGCACCAAGTCCTCTTGGGAGAACGCTCATCCCCGTGCACAGCGCTGCAGTGCCACGGCCACAAAGCTATTTTGAGACAAGGATGCTAATTGCAATCTTTCCGATGCTAACACACACGTGAAGATCAGGGGGTGCAGCAAAAAGGGGAAAATGCTTTTTGCCTGAAAACGGCTTCGTTTGGAGAGTCAGTTCCCTGAGGTGTGCAAAGAAGGCACATAAACCTGAAACCAAACCAGCTCTGGATCTGCCCTGCCTGGGGTTTTATGCCTCTCCCCAGTAGATCTAAATGAAATCCCACTGCCTGGCTCGACCTGGGATACACCGACCCCTGGCTAATCGAGCACTGGATATCCCATCTTTTGGCATTACGTGCCCAAGCACAGCACCAAACCCAAAGCCGGGCGTTCTGTTTCTGTCAGTACTTGCTACGTGTCCAGGTGACCCAGCGCCAGCCTGCTTGGCTGTGGGTCGAAATACTGAAGCACAGCTGTGTGCGCCCGAATCCTTCCCCACTTCAGATCACTCAGAGCACTTCACCTGGCTGCCTGATTGCCAGGGAAGATATCAGCTGCACAGCCCACGCCTTCAGATCCAAAGCCCCGAGAGCAGATGTGGGGCAGAGATACGTGCGTTTCCCTCAGCTCTCCAGGGACAGCCATTGCCCATCAGTTGTGCAAGGAACCGGTGTTTCTACCCCTGCACAGATTGCTACTGGAAAAGTCCACCAGAAATCACAAATTGATATTTAAAAACAATAATAAAGGAAGCATTACTTGGAACCAACTGACACACTAATCATCAGCAAAGAATTTTAATATATAAAAAACATCGGATGTCAACCCAGCACCACAGAACTGTTAACGTTGGCGAAGACCTCCCAGATCACCAAACCCAACCCCAGCTCATCTCCACCCTCTCTGTCCCTCAGTGCCACATCTTCAGCCCTTGAACGCCTCCAGGGACAGTGACTCCACCACTTGACCACTTCTTACTGGAAGAAATTTCTCCTAATATCCAACCTGACCCCCCGCCCTCCACCTGCTAACGCCAACCAAAAAGATATCACTCGCAGACGGCACCAATTCCCCCAGTCCAACCACACCAGACTATGAACCGGATCAAAGAATGGATCGGAACTGTTTCTAAACCTTTCATAGAGAGATTTGAATGAAGGCAAGGAAGATTCTGGAGAACATCCAGCCAAGATCCAATCCGACTGGAGAATATCGGGATCTGATGGTTGGACTTCACCATCCTGGAGGTCTTCCCCAACCTTGCTGCTCCCGTGAGTGGGCATGGTGGGGATGGGTTGACAGATGGATTCCACTGATCTTGGAAGCCCTTTCCAACCTTAATGATTCTACGGTATTTTTTTCCTGCAGAAGCCTGAGACTCCTAACAGAGTTCTCCCCAAAAAACTCTACTTGGTGCCCAAAAACCCAAACGCATCTGTGGGGTTTTGCTCCTGAACCACCTCTGGTTTAGCACGCTTGAGCTCCACCATAAAAGCCAAGTGGGAGCTGTTCACCTTCTTCCCTTTCACATCAGATTTAGCACGCAGGACTGGATGTAGGAGAGCTCACCCAAACGGAGAAGATTTTGCTCGTGCCCTTTACGTGATGAACTCCAGGCTCTGCTGGCTGAGCAGCATCGCTCTCCACAGAAATTCTTCACAAACAAACCCAACATACTCACACAGATGGTGTAGCCCCTGAGGAAAACAATCTTTTATTAACGCCCATACTGGCGTCACCGAGTGCATCCTTCAGGTTTTATTATGCGCACCCGCATCACGCTGCCCCACCGCGGGGCCTGGCTGCCCTGCTGCCGTGTTTACTGCTTCTGTAATTTTATTTCCAATTCAGCAATGGGAATTAAATGTGGTCCATGAGCTGAGCGGGGAGAAGCAAAGAGAAGGAGCTGAAAAGTGTCAGATTGGAGATGAAGGAGCTGAAGGACATCAGGGTAGAGAGAAGGTCAACAACGGGCTCAGCCTAAGGACCACTGAAGTTTTTGGGGGCTGAACGTGCCCCACTCCCTCTACAGGGCTGTGAATATGCACACAGCTCTTACTTACCCAGTATTTCCTGTTTTAGACCCTAAGGAAGCCCCTGGTTCTTGTCCAAAGCTCAGGCCCTGCACTGTGCAAGCAGAATTAATTCCCAATGCCAGAACTCTTCCCAGCAAGCCCAGGTGCTTTGGTTGAGCTCAGCAATCAAAGCAAGCAGCCCACGTTCTGCTGAAGCAGGAAAATCCTCCCAGTGGCGTTTGACAGCGCGCCTCCGGTTGCACGCAGCTGCTTCAGCATCGCGATGCTATCAGGAATCCCAACCTGCACGGAAGGTTTGTGTTACCCTCACCTCTGCAATTAACAGCACCGTGCCAACTCCCGATCCTTAAATGAACTTCATTCCAACCCTGGCATCTCACTGAGCTGTCCCACCCTAATTTTGGTGGCTCAGCAGTTGGTTACCAGCCCCGGTCCACCAGTGGGGCAGCTTCAGCAGTGCAGCAAGCTGCAGACGTGTTTGGATGTGATAAATCCCTTGAAAGAAAGAAAAAACAACAACTTTGGCTGGGAGCTAATCTTCTTTGATAAGAATCAGCGTGGGAACTGGAAGCTCTAGTAACAACAAGTCAAAGCCTATTTATACAAGGAATCCACACCGGAGATCCAGAGGAGAACGCACAGGAGTGACACTTGAAAGCATGCACCAAGAAAATACCCACTAATGCTCTCATGTTGTTGAACGAAGACTGGGAAAACACAGTTGCAATGCTTCCACAGACCTCCATCTAGAGCAGGATGCTGCTAAAGACACTGAAGTTCAGCTTTCAGGTCATGGTGGGGATGGGTGATCTTGGAGGTCCCCTCCAATCTCAATGATTCTATGAGCAAGCATGATGGGGATGTGTTGACAGTCGGACTAGATGATCTAAGCGGTCTCTTCCAACTTAGTGATTCTGTTCTGTGATCCTAAGAAGTCCATGATGATGACACGTAGAAGCTCCGTGGCCTGGGGGCTCCATCAAGGCTTCACCGTGCTCCTTGGCGAACTCCAGGCTCTCACTGCTTCGTGGCCATCCCTACACCTGAATGTCAGTTCATCCAGGTGTACATTCCTCTCCCACCACCCTTGGTGCACGGGATCAGGTTGAAAACAGCCAACCAGGCCTCCTAAGTGAAAGGCAGAGCAAGGCAGGACACCGCTTATGGAGCAGATGGAAGTCAGAACCAGGTGGTGGGCTTTAGGAAATAGAAAACTAGAAGGAAAAAGAATGAGCATTTCCAACTCGGTTGATCAGGTGCAAGCTCACAGATCGACCATTAAAAAGGAAAAGCAGCAATAGGGCTGTGTTTCTACATTAAGACTAGAAAGACCTTCAAGATCATCAATTCCAACCCCAACTCATCACCATCACGCCCACTAACCATCACTGCCAACACAGCCAGATTGCACTGAACACAACCAAGCAGTTGGGAGCTTTCTTTCAAAGCTTGGGATTCAGTGTGACCTGGAGCGAGGAGCCCTCGAGGCCTTTCTGGTCAGCCTGCGTTGGCACAAGCGTGAAGACGACAGAGCCACAAGAATATCCAGAGTCGCAAAGGATCCACAAGGATCACACAGTCCTGGCTCCATGCAGGACCTGAAGCCCAAACTCTGAGTGCATTGTTCCAAGCGCTCCCTGAGCTCCAGCAGCTCAGGGCTGTGCCCACCGCCCTCTGGTGAAGACCCCTTTCCACCTCTGTCCCCAGCAGATGATGTCTCCAGCCACACGCATGCCCTTGCTGCTGTCTCACCCTATCGCACAGCTTCCCGAAACGAGAAAACTCACCCAGAAACTGCAGCCTGTTGGACCAGCCACCAAAATCGCCTCAAAGGCCTTGCCTTTGGCTTCGCTGCTTTGCTTAGGCTCCCTCTGCCCACACAGGTCCCTTCTCCCTGTCATTTCTTCTTCCCCCAGGTAGATTTACCAAGGGGAGCGTCGCCGAGAAAACAACAGCTGCCACAATTACTGTAATCATTTCTCTTGGTCCATCTCCACTTTCTCACAACTCTCCATCTAAGCCGTCATTCCCTCGAGCTCTCTGCAACATCCAGGATGTTCCGCACTGAAACCCCACCCCTGGACACATCCATTGCTGACCCCACTGTCAGCAGCTGCTTTCCTCTACATCACAGAACGGTTAAGAAAGGCCTCCAAGGCCATCCATGTCCAACTGCCAACCCAACCCCACCACCTCACTCCTAGAATTGTGGAATCATTAAGGTTTGAAAAGACCTCCAAGATGACCAAGTCATCCCCACTACCTATTGGATGTTATGAGCTGTTTTTTCCAATTTCCCTTTTAGGAGTAGATGACCTCAAATTGTGGACCTCACAAGACAACCAAGTCCTCTACTAAAGTGATCCTCAATACCTGGAATATTTTGGGAATCCCTGGAGTTCAGTACCAGCTTTCAAATTTAATTACCGAGAGCACTAAGCTGGAAACGGATTTCCATCGCTCACATTTCTGAAACTCAGACCAGATTTTCAGCAGTTACCCATAGGACCCGAAGGTTTTCTGCAGCTGGAAGTAGGCAGCGACTCCCACAACGCACCCAAGCAGAGACGACACACAGCCCCAACCTTTGGGAACAAACGTTCACTTTGAACCACTTTTCCTCTTCCCTTGCTGTTATTTAAAAGTCAAACAGCAGCCCAGATGAGAGATGTCAGCCTTAGAGGGCTGAGGCCTTTTATCACCCATCCAGGCTTGAGAAGGAAAGGTCACAGCAGAAATTCTCTACACAAAGAGAAAAGACTTTCATGAACTGCAAAGGTCATGCGTAGCGAGCACAGCCCAGCCAGAGCTTCTGAGCACTTTCTGATTCATCTGCATTCTAGATGTGGAATTACAGAGGAATTACCTTTTACGACACACGAGCACACTTTGTTCTGTTTTAAAAACCAATCTCCGCCTGAATTTTAGGTATTTTTTTACAAGCCTCCGTCCTGTTGTAAATCAATCCCAGCCATTAATGATCCATCTCGCTATCCGGTAGCGACGTCTTTGATGTTTCATTATTCCCCAACAGCCTCCCCACTCTTTTTGATCATCAAACATACCAGAGATGAGATCACATGCTTCGGGACACGGAAACCCCCTCAAGCCTAAAATAAGAAGAGCTGGACTCAACGACGCCCTCCAACTTGGGATATTCTATGATTTGATGATCCTTAAAACCAAAAAACATGTTGAGAGACCTAAACTGGAGCTGGACTTGATGATCTCTGCAGGTTTTTTCCAGCTGAACAACACTAAGTGTTCTGATTATTGATAATTTCAGGAGTCTTCAGGATGAGGTAGCATTTAGGCACATATAGGCTCAAAGCAAAACCTCTTTTAGGCATACTTCCATCTGTTTTGGCTTGGGATGCTGCTGTTTACCTCTGTTTCAAGCCAGGAATCCACAAACGCTTCTCCCACTCCACCCCAATGCCAGGAATGGCAAAAGGTCTCCAAGGAATTAACAGGAAATGGGGCTTGAACTCAGCAGCAAAACTGAAATAATCAGATCCGAGCTCTGCCCCGACACTTACTGTGAACTTTAACTCACCCTGGACATTCCTAAGCGATTGCTATTTTGGTGCTGCAGTATTTTCACCCTTGCAAGAGGAAAACAAGCCAGCCCTCCACAGCGCTCTGCTTTTTATCTCTGCACTCAGCTCTTCCTCTCCCCGACCTCCTCCTGAGGCTGCATTCATAGCAACCAGCGTTGGACAACGACCTTGGACCACTGTACAGCCAACCAGATGACATCTGGGGCTCAAAAATGGAAAACAGTCCCCTGACAAAATGTGACAGGAACCAAACACAGATCTTGTCAATGAGTTTTCTTGTTGTTTCTTTGGGCACTTTTTGTGTTGAAATACGAAAGAATTGGGTAAGATGTAAAGATTGGGGGTTGGAACTGGATGATCTTTAAGGCAACTTCCAACTCAATCAT
>NW_024884349.1:0-23702 GCF_019232065.1 Centrocercus urophasianus
CTATTCCATGGCTCTATGATGTTTAAGGACCCTTCCAGCCCAACCATCCTACGGCTCTATGATCTTCGAGGCTCATTCCAACCCAACACATTCTATGTTCCTACAATTCCACATCTGAGCAATTATGGTAAGTCTATTACTAAACCTACAATTAAAAAACGCGATGAAATGTAACATGGCCAGACCCATTAACTCCCTCGCTCCTGCTCAACAGCCAAACACAGCATAAATAATTCCCTGATTTTAAAGCTCACTTCCCTTTTTACAGCTCTGCAATTATTTCATCTCACCTTGACGGTTTTCAATTTTACTGGTGAGATGAGAGCCTGCTCTATCTCGCAATTAGCCACAGGAAATCATACAGCAGTTCCCTGAGAGCAAGATGAAGAGTATTACTTCCCCATTTGACAGGGAATTTCACACAGCTGCACTCCTATTTCCCCCGCAGCGAACACCCAGCACTGTCCTATAAGGAAAGGCGTGAAGCCAGCTCAGTGCAGGGAGCTGCACAGCTCATCTCTCTGCTTAGGAGATGGACCTGATGATCCTTATGAGTCCTTTCCAACTTGGGACATGCCACGGTTCTTAGATGTGGTCTGGAGGACAAGGTGGCACCAGATACACATGAAGAGGCCACAAGATAATCTTAAATACCATCAGCTGATACATTTATGACCTGCCTAGGAAAGGCAAAGAATGGAAGAAATCCCCCCCCCCAAAATGCTGTTTCATTCCCCAGTAAGAAAGCTTAGCATAAGAAACGGGCCCTCTGAACACCTTTGCATACAGAAGCAGTCGCACAGTTCTCAGGCACATCTGTACCCATTGGAGCACTGAGTGCCTTCCCAACCCAACCCAACCCAAGCATCCTTCCGGCTTGCAATCTGTTCTGGAAACCATTAATTCAAGTAGTCCACAGGAATGGAAGCAAGAAACGAGACCAAAAAGTGGAAGGCAGCAATCTGAGCATCCAAATCACATCCTCCAACATCATATTCCTCCCCACATACCCCCAGCCCCCAACTTTTTCATAAGCAGAAGACCTGCAGCCTTCTCAGGGCCTCTTCACCCCCTCAGTCATTCTCCTGCACCTTCCTAGAAGGGTCTCCAGGTAGCTCATTAACCAAAGGGCAATGTGCACCAGGCAATTCCCAGAACGCAGAGCAGGCAAGGTCACAGAACGATTTAGGTTGGACAGGACCTTTGGAGCTCATCAGGTCCAAACCAGTCGCACCAGAAGAGTCTGAAAACTTCACCCACCCAAAAAAGTTGAGTCCTCCCCAAACGCTGTGAGAGCACCTTCCACCGGTTTCCCCATTGATGAGCAACACAGGTGGGGACAACGTGGCTTCACAAGCAACACATTCAGCTTCAAAGCAGCCCTACAGCTTTCACAGGTGACATTCCAGGTGAGTGGGGCTGGTCTGTGGGAGGGAACAAACCTCTGTAACGCAGCACCCTCTCAAAACAGGCAGAAAACAACAAAATTTGGAAAAAAAAAATAAGAAATGGAACAGGTTTCGAAAATCCAAAAGCTGGAACAAACTCATTGAGCGGCACTGTGTTAATTCAAGGCTAGACTTGGTACATACCAAACATTTGAGACGAATCCTGGCATTTAGGGCTCTCAGGAATCCAACCCGCGTCGCGTTTTCCCCAAGCCAGCAAGGATAAATGAAGTTAGAGCTAGCTGGCCCTCCTGCTAGCCCCTGCCATGCACTTTGGAGAGATCTGGGGTATTTATTCCCTCCTCCTGGTCCAACACAGCCTCCACCACCACCCCTGCTCTCATGGGACATTCACTGCAGCAAATAGGCTCCTTATCCAGAGCTGCAGCCTCTACCGCCCGCCTCCCTCATTTCGGAGTGATACCAATCTGATTTCAGGCACAGGAAATGAAAAGGGCCATTGTCGAGGTCGCTGGAAACATCTGGCTGAGCACCCATCCCACAACGGCCCTCTTGTTCCCTCGTGGAACCATTCTGATGGGGTGAGGCAATGCCTCGGGGGCTCACAAATTGCTGTTTCCGCGCCCTCTGGCTCTGCTGCCTTCGTGCCTCTCCTCCGG
Source organism: Centrocercus urophasianus (assembly GCF_019232065.1). Taxonomy (NCBI): domain Eukaryota; kingdom Metazoa; phylum Chordata; class Aves; order Galliformes; family Phasianidae; genus Centrocercus; species Centrocercus urophasianus. The sequence goes on from NW_024884349.1 coordinate 2,069, forward strand.
GAGATTTCAAAGCTTTCATTTTTCTCGAGATGCATTGTAAATGCTCAATCAAGTGAGATCGCAGCTCACATTCGAGCTGCAAATTTCAGCCTTCCTTCAGTGCCTCCCAGAGTGTCAAAAGGCTCTCATGGAGCACGGCTGCCTCTGTCAAAGACCCCTATTTGCTTCTGATCTCTACTCAGCCTTCTGTGTCTAACAGCTGGAACACAAGGAACCAAACATCCCAGGAGTGCCTTCCATCTCCTTCCCCACCCACTCCAGTTCAAACAAGGAATACTGCAGCCCAAACCCAACTGCGTTGCTCTCACAGCCTACTCATCCTTCCATCACCAGCCCTGCAAGACACCCAGGGCCATTTGGTGCTGCACCATCCCTTCAGCCCAACGCTGCCAGACGAGAAAGACAGAAGGAAAAGCCACTCGCATGCCAACCGCCGAGCAAAGAGGAGAATTTTCACACTGAGTTGGCTGTAGGTGCACGCAGAGCTGTGCCAGCTCAGGTCAGAGTCCCCAGTGTCAGCTCCACGTGTTCTGCTTGCACAAGAGGAGCAACTAAAATAATTATTTCGGTTTAAGGTGCCTTTTAGAACAGGTGAGCTGACAGTATTACGGCTTGCAACTCCTTTTCCCTGAGGTCTCAATAACTTTATTCCACTGAGTACTGTGCACGGTGCAATAAAAATAATAACAATTCTCATCCCCACCGATGTTGGTGACCACAAAGGAAGCCTGCAACCTGCAGAGCTTCCCCCCAGCACACAGGGTCACGGAACCACGACAGCTTGCGGATGACAAATCCTTTTCTCGTGTGCCCGCCTGGCTCCTCGCAGAACTGTGATGCCAGAGACAAGAGCTGAGCTAACACTGCACATGGGGAAGCGTGCTCGTATTTTTAGCACGCACCCGAGGACGTCAACACTTCAGCTCACCCAACTGGAGGCGCAGCTCAGAGACGTGGCTCTGCAGCAGCTCAGTATGGCCACGGGTGGGTTGGGAGAGCATTCCTGCAGGAGCCACAGATTCACAGCATTACTCACAAAGGACAGAGCCCCAGCTGATTCACGCTCATCGTTTCAGCTCAAGTCTCCTTCCTTTCTTCGCATGCCTGGGACAATGTGTTCGCCACCATCTCATTGCTCAGCTCCTCCTGCAACGCTCGCCATGGAACTTGTCCTTCTGTCCAGGATGTGTTGGACTGTTTTTATTATTATTATGGAGATATAAACTCCTCTAAGCGAGACTGAATCTCTGAAAAATGAGATGCTCCTACGCTTACGCAGAATTGAAGTTGCACTATAAGAGCAGACTCATATTCCTGATGCCTCCAAAGCAACTGCTCTCAACTTTATTTTGTCAAGGCTGGGCTCCCACTGAAGCTCAGCACTGAAGAGCTGGGTACTGGTCCTCCCATTGAGCCACCCATCTTGGTTCCGGCCCTCACAACATCATTTTTGTTGTCCAGCAGTGGTTAAGCTGAGGGACGTACGTCACAGGGATGAAAGGCAGCACCATAAAGGCGATATTCATCCCCAAAGGTTGGCCAGGGCAGCAAACCCACTCGTGCTGTTTGTGCCGAGAAAGCGTAGGAGAGCAGTTGAAATGTTAAAGTTTGCATTCATGAATTTCACGTCCCAGAAAAAACAAAATCCTTAAGATGTATTAATGCAGAAGTCAACAGAAGCTGATGGAACCAGACTGCACCGGGCCTTTTCCTCGTCTCCCCCCCTGGGAGGGATGGGCTGGGAGCGAACTCTTAGTCAGAAGGAGACAGAAGTGCTTCACAAAGCGGCGTTGCAAAAGCCCTGTTACAAAACCTCCTGAAAAAGGGAGGGGAGAAGGGATCAGTCCAGCAGGAGGGACGCTGCGGCTCCACCGACTGAGAGGAGAGATTATTGTAAACCTTGCTTAATTAGGGCATTAGCCTGCTAATTCTATTTAATAAAAATAGATGATAGATTTGGCTCTGCACCTGACAAAGAGGGCACAAAGAGGGTTCTTTCCATCGGTGTAGGATCAAAAGGATCCTTTCCAAACTGGGATATTCCATGATTCTATGATTCAGAAGAGACTTTGCTCCATTCTAAGACCCATTTCCCACGGGTCAGTAAATGGGGGGAAGGAAGAGGACTGCTCCCATATACCACCACCACCTTCCTGCCCTGCTCCCAGCAGGATGAACCTGAACCAGCCCTGTAGGTCCTCACCCTGCCAGACCCCTGCAACTTGTGACACCGCAGCAAATGAACGCGACGGATGATTACAGATTGCTGAAGGGCAATTTTAATTATCTCCAGTAATGTATTGGCATTGCATCAGGAGAGCTGAACAACCTCCCTTCCATCCAGGGCCACCTCTACCGATACAAGAAAGGCTCAGACCACTGAGACCTCTCACCCCAGGCTTACAAACAGACACTTGTTTGTCCAAGCCAAGAAATCATTCCCTTCCACATTAGCCAGAAAGCATGCTGCCCTCAGCAGGGGCCAGGGTATATTAAGAGTTAGCTCACATGCCAGGATGAGGACATTTGCTAGAAACAGTTGAATATCATCAAGATCTCGGATATCTAATGGGGTTCCTTCACTTTGCTGGGCACACTGGCGTCATGGGTGAGCTTGGTTGTGGGGACTTACAAAGACTGCTCAAGAAACAGAGATGAGAACAGAAATGAGAACCAGTGGAAGACTTAAGTACATGCTCTCAATGGCATGAACTCTCTTTTCATTTTCAGTGTTACACAAGAGGTTGTTCTGAATGGCAGATGAATTCCTACAGTCCCTGCCTACAGGTGGAAAACCAACATTGCCCAACTTCACAGTCAGACTGGGTCACCTTTCCTAGAAGCTGTGCACATGTGAAGTAAGATATTATTATGTGCAGTTTGAGATGTATTCAGTCTCCATGTAATAGTAGGAAAGCCAGTGAAACAACATCACTTTTGGAAGTAATTAATCCCAAAGGATGCAGCCAACAAAACACCACCCAGCCCATGGGTTTTGCACTTCCACCTCAGAATCATAAAATCATCAAGGTTCAAAAAGACCTCCAAGATCAAGCCCAACTGCCAACCCCACCACGGCCACTCACAGAATCACTAGGGTTGGAAAAGACCTCTGAGATCCCCAAAGTCCAACCCCAACCCATCCCATCCCTCTACCCACATCCCCAAGTGCCACATCTCCACATTTCCTTTGTACTTTCAGGGATGCTGACTCCACTACCTCCCTGGGCAGCTTGTGCCAATGTCTGACCACGCTTTCAGAGAAGAGATTTTCCAACCTGCAACAGGCTAGAAGGAAGGAAGGGCAAACAGCATGCCAAATGACCACATTCACTTCAAGCACTTGAAAACTTGCACTGCGAAGACAACTCCTTCCACGCCAAAGCAGCAGGCAGCTTCCTAAAGCTGGTTGCAACCCAAGGAGACAGGATGCTGGGGCTGTGCCAAGCCCAAACAAACAAGATTGCAGGGGGTTGCTTAGAAACCTCTGAAAAAGACACCGAAAATGCAGATTTTGGTGAAGAGCACCGCAGTGCAGCTTGATTTGCAGGTCACCTTTGAGCCTGAGCACTCCGAGATCCTCACAGGTTGAGCCAGCATGGCTTTCCAGATGCCCCCAAATCCCTCAGCATTTCAATAACAGACAGTGACACGCGGGAGGAAGGCGCTGAGAAGAAAAAGAACGGAGTTACTGTAACGCGCGCAGCCCTGGCAGCTAATCAAGGAGACAGATGAAGGCAGCAATCTGTCTCCTTAAGATATGCATTTAATTTTTTATTTCTTATTGCTGCATAACTGTGCTGGAAGATGCTCGTGAAATGGCTGCGGCGCGAAGGGGCTGCGCCGGGAGAGTCCCTCTGCAATCACGAGGGAGGCAATGAGGAAAGTCATCGTTAGCAGTGCTTAATTGCCAGTAGCCAGCACGCTCCTTTGCATTCATTATTAACTTTCTAACGTACCTGTGCACCAGGATCACCAAGCAGGCTTTGCTCCAAGCTCTGCTGCAGCTGTCATTGAGGGATGTCACCTCCCCACGTGTGGCCCCCAGCGACGCCCAAGGTTACCTCCTGCATTATGTCAGAATGATTGGGCTTAGGTAAAAAGATGGAGAGTGACTCTTTATGCGCTCTGACAGCAGTAGGACACGGGGAATGGTTTTAAGCTAAAAGAGGGGAAATTTAGGTCAGGTGTTCGGAGGAAATTCTTAACCATGAGTGCGGTGAGGCACTGGAATAGGCGGCCTGGAGAAGCTGTGTGTGCTCCATCCCTGGAGGTGCTCAAGACCGGACTGGATGGGGTTTGGGCACTTTGGAAAATGGGAGCTGCTCCTTCCCACGGGGTTGGAATTGGAGGTTCAACCCAAACATTCCACAGTTCTGCAGTCTTTAAGGTCTCCTCCAACCTAGCACATTCCATGATTCCATAATTGTTAAGGTCCTTCCAACCCAACCATTCCATGATCTTTAAGGTCCTTCCAACCCAACCATTCCATGACTCCACGATCTTTAAGGTCCCTCCTAACCCAACCTTTCCACAGTTTCATGATCATTAAGGTCCTTCCAGTTCAAAGATTCCACAATTCCATAATCTTTAAGGTCTTTCCAACTCAACCATCCCATGACTCCATGATCTTTAAGGTCTTTCCAACCCAACCATTCCATGATCCCATAATCTTTAAGGTCCCTCCCAACACAACCATTCCACAGTTTCGTGATTCTACGATTCCTCTCCTCCCAGCTTCCAGCTGCACTGGAGACTCCCAAAAAATGACACAGGGATCATCAGTGGGACAAAACAACTCTGTCCACCAACATACCAAACTGATCATTCATCTCAAACGCAGTGCAAGAACCTGGTTCAAGTCCTTTCAATCTCCAGATCTCCAAGCAGCTCCACACCAACCACTGTTTGCTTCCTACCACATCAAACCACCTCCTCCTACCCCATCCTGCTTAATTCAGTTCCCAGACCGTTGGCTGCCACTCCATTCCCATCTCATTGCATGGAGCCATCCCTTCCCCATAATAAAACCTTACATCCCACCATTACGGGGAGCTGAGTTACACAAGTCTGCTCCAACCTGCTCCTCAAGACACCCCTCTGAGGGCAAATTCCTCCCGGGAGGGATGCAAGCAGTGTTTTGCCCTGAGATAAATGCAGTGGACAGGAGTTGTCTGCAATTGTCTACCAAATACTCAGCAACAACCTCTGAATACAGGTCAACATAATGAGGCCGTGGATGCAACAGCAGAGAAAAACAAGGAAAAGTTCAGGTTTAAGAGATTTGGAAGCCATCAGGATGTACAACAACAGGGACCTCCAAAACATCACCACTGAAGGCTCCGCACCGCGCTGATGTTACATCTCCAGGATTCCACCAGGATTTTATCACATTTAACACAACCTAGGACTGTCTTGCTAAGGATCCAGTGAAGATCTGAGGATGTTCTTTTCACATTTTCTCTCTTTTTCCAAACCCCACACCCAGAACCTTCCCTTTAACTCACATCAGTCAAACAGCTCACCCTAAAACTGGCAGAAATTAACAGTTTTTCCCTGGGATCAGCAGCCAGCAGGGATCTCTCACCTGAAAGACACAACAGGGCACCAACAGCACAAAGAAGATGGAAAGAAGCTCGTGTGTGCCCCATATTAAAGGCTCCACGAGGTTCTGAAGCACAAAAACATCTTTTTCCCTACAGGATACGGTGGGAACAGAAGCAGAGAGAACAACGGGGTGGGAGGAAGAAGAGGAAAAAAAAAAAAAAACAACAACCAGCAAAATGCGTGCACGTAGCAGGAGCTCAGCACTGAAAAAAAAAAACCTAAAAAAAAAAACAAAAAAAAAAAACCCTTCCCCCCCCCCCCCCCCCCCCCCCCCAAAAAAAAAAACCAAAACCCCCCCCAAAAAAACAGAGAAGAGGAGGAAAAGCAACTTGGGCACAAGGCTAGAAGCCGTCCAAGAGCATCTGGAAGAGCTGCAGAAAAGCAGCCACGAGGGATTTTCTTTTATTTCTGTGGGTTGGTTGGTCGGTTTGTTGTCCGGTTTTGCTTCTTTTATTATTGTTTTTTCGTTGCTTTTTTTTTTTTTGGTTTGTTTGTTTCTACCAGTGCCCTGAGCCTCTCCTCCCAGGGAAGGAGGCAGCTGAGCAGCTCTTACTTGAGCTGAGGAGGAAGAAGACAAAGGTGCTAAGAAGCAAGAGAGCAGAAACAAAACAGAAGTGAGAAACAGAGGCACAAAGAGGTGATGGGAGCTCTGCTGCAAGCATGAGTTGAAAGAAATGTTGTGTTTTCAACCCACCCAAGGGCAAGATGAGGAGAGAAGGAAACGCAGCAGAGCACAGCCTTTGGGGAAATGCAGCCCAACAATGGGAACGAGTGAAGAAAACTCCATCACTGGTGGGATTCCTAATGGCTGAGTAGGGAAATAAATGTGCCCATGAGTGTAGGAGGTGGTTTGTTTGCTAGGGGGCTGCTGATGTTCAAGAGGAAAGTCCACAGCACCACAGGCAGCAAGCCAGTGTCAATGGTGGACCTGGTGGGAGGTGATGGAGGGAGAAAACCACGTGCAGAACTTCCAAGCAAAGAGGACACCAAAGGAGAACGCTTGGCATTAGCAATCTGCCAGGCTCTTCGCACCAAAGGAGGACGTGGACTTGATTTGAAGAACCTTTTGAAAGCTGCCACAGAATCATAGGAAGGCGTGACTGGAAGACCCACCCAGTCCTAACCCCATGGGCAGAAGTAACCCCCACTGATAGTGCTCACAGCCCCATCCAACCAGGCCTGGAGCAACTCCAGGGATGGAGCAAGCACAGCTCCGTGCCAGGGCCTCACCACCCTCAGTGTGACAAATTCCTTTCTTACATTTAACCCAAGTTTCCCCTCTTTTTAGTTTACAGCCATTCCCCATGTGCAGTTACTACTGCACCCCTCTCTGCCAAGCCTTGGGTTGTAGCATGAAGGCATCCCAACAAACACATCCAGTTCACACCCACAGGAACACAATGGCCAGGATCCAGAATTAAGTCACACACAAGGCGACAGCTCAACGCGAAAAATGGCAAAGCTCAGGTTAATAAGAGACCGCATGGACAGAAGGAAAGGGAATTCTAACCTGCAAACACAGCTCTGGTTCCAGCAAGGCAGCCTTACACCACTTAATAACAGGTGCCCCGGAAGAGGCTGCAAAGCTGTTGCTGTGATTAATCGCTATTTTTTTGGTGCCAGAGCAGGTAATGATTGCTGTGCTGGCAAGTAGGGAAGCCAAGTCAAGAGGAGGTATGGGGGGAGGAGGACTTGGAGCCAGCAGAGAGGAGGAACTGACTCAAAGCCTTGGGATTTGTGGTTAGCTAGAGACAGCCAGGAGGGTGCTGTGGGGCAGCCAACAGTCGGCATACCTGCAGCACCAGTCCAGCCAGGAGCTGCATTTTGTAAGAGGAATATTTAAACAGATTGAGTCTGGAGGACTCAAAGCAGATTTTTAAGCTAGGCTACAACACCATTTTAATCTTATCAGAGCAATGAAGTTGGACCAATGGATGGGAAATGGAAGCTAGCACCACCAGTGTGAAGTTGGCTCTTTGGAGGAGAGTGGGTTGATCCAGAGGATGGAGTGCCTCTGGTCTCATAAAGATCCATTACCAAATCACACAGACATTAAACATTTTAGATATTACCTAAAAGACTTCACATTTTAAAGATTTTCAGCGCTCCGGGCAGCTGTGAGCTCCTCCACAGCAAAACCAATGACCAGGTTGCTGCTCTGCTCCCCATTTCCTCTGCCTCCACTCCATTTTAGAAGTCTCTCCCTGCAGCCAACAGGTTGACACTACAGTGGAGTAATTCCTGCCCCAATTTCTCAGGCATTCTCAAATGCTGTTGCCCTGAAACAAAGGCTGGAAGATGCAGACAGCCAAGCTCCACTGCTCCGGAGAACAGAGCTGGGGAGAAGCAGTCACGCGGACTACAAAACCTGGGAAATTAGCATGACAAGAATGATTCACTTTCCACACTGTCATTCTGGAATGAAAGTATAGAAAATTGTTACCTGCTACAGCAATTTTGGTAGAGCACGGCCAACGATGGCTGGCAATTAGGCTCCATTTTTGCTACCTAGGACTGACAAGTGACCCACGTCTCCACTCCCACGTTATGTGCAGGGAGAAAGAACAAGCCGCTACCAAACCCTGCTGCCTTCCCATTCAGACCTTCCCTGCTCTTTGTAAGAGTCCTCAGCAATTCCCAGCAGCATCCCCTTCCCGTAATAAGCAGCAGAACAAAGAGCCAGGAAGGTTTGATTATAGAGAGATGCTTGACGTGAGCAAATCAGACTTCTGTCCCCGTGGGAGGATTTTCTCTTCTACTCATGTCCTCCCTGCAACACTGGGAAAAATGGGGCAGAGGAAACGAAGGGATTTTCTATTACAAAGCTGAGGCAGTGCCCTGAACCCAAGCAAGGCAGCTCGATAAGGCACAGTCTGCACACTGCAGAGCTGCAATTTGCTCACTAATCGGAGCCCCGGAGCCAAAGCATCGTGCAGGAAAGTTACCCAAATCAGCACCAAGACACCACTTAGAGGCATCTGATGGAAAGCTCGTTGCTTTGCAGGATATGGGAGCGGATCGGACGCTGCCTGGAGCTGGAGGGAGCACAGCTGTGAAGGAATGAATGAGGCGCTGCCTTCAGAACTTGCTTGGCCTGTCTCAGCGCTTGCAACTCGATACCCGAGTGCTCTGTGCATGCGGCAGAGAGAGGAAACATCCACCAGCAGAAGAACAGGATTTGCACAGTCTGAACCTGGGACTTATCACAGAGAAAGGCGAGCTTATAGAAACGCACACCGAGAAACCTGCAGTCAGCTCGCGATGGCCATGCCGAGGCTTTGGTTCTGACATCCTGGTGAGGAAGCTGATCTAACGCGGAGGCAATCAAAGAACGAGCTGCTCAGCAAAACAATAAAATAAAAAATCAGCGCCGTCAGCCAACAATCAAAGGGAAAGCGAATAACTCTGTAGATCTGAAGGGCTCCTCTGGAAAAAATCCAGCAAAACCCCTTTGAAGTCATGATACAGTCGCAAAGCCCCAGCGCTGCGCTGTTTGTATTCCAGCCTCGTTCCACCTGCAGATGAGATCCTCCGCCCCTTCACTGACTTATTTTAAGACACCTGGATAGAGCAGATCACTGCAAACAGGACTAAGAGTTAAACCGAGCGCTCGGTTTGCAGTAAATCTTGTTATCTGCCCTCCGCCGAGCAGCAGCCATGGCCTGATCACGCTGAGCACAACTTGTTCTCAGTGCCAGCAGCAGGAGATGAACATCTGCAGAAGGGAGAGAGCTCGGCTGTAGGGTTACGTGCCCAAAGAACCTAAATCTGGTGAGGAGCCAGGAACAGAAGCAGCAAAATCTCGAGGGAGAGCTGGGCTTCAGCGCTGTCCAAAATCAATGCGGATTGATGAGGAGTCATTTTGGCTTTGGAGATGCTGCATGTCGAATGATGAGACTTTCCTTTTGGGAAAACGTGCCTGTTGACACAATCAAGTTGGAGGGGACCCAACGAGGCCCATGGAGTCCAACTCCTGGTCACACACAAGACCGCTCGAAAGCCAAACCCTGGGAGCAGTGTCTGAACACTCCTTGAGCTCGGGGCTGTGCCCACTGCCCTGGGGAGTTTGATCCATGCCCACTGCTTAACACCACAGATGTGCCCAGAAAGAAGAAACCAGCATTTCATCTGAAAACCCATTAAAGTTGGAAAAGATCTCCCAAGATAGAATCATAGAATCACCAAGGTTGGAAAAGACCTCAAAAATCACCCAGTCCAACCGTTCCCCCATTCCCAATAGCTCCTACTAAACCATGTCCCTCAACACAACATCCAGCCTTTCCTTGAACAGCCCCAGGCTCGGTGCCTCCCCCACCTCCCTGGGCATCCATTGCAGTGCCTGACCACCCTTTCTGAACAGTAATACTTCCTCATGTCCAGCCTGAATCTCCCCTGCCGTAGCTTGAAACCATTCCCCCTGCTCCTATCACTGATGACACGAGAGAAAAGGCCGCCCCCCAGCTCACTACTACCTCCCTTCAGGAAGTTATAGAGAGCAATGAGGTCTCCCCTGAGCCTCCTCTTCTCCAGGCTGAACATTCCCAGCTCCTTCAGCCTCTCATCAGCCCTGTGTTCCAGACCCCTCACCATTTCGTTGCTCTCCTTTGAACACGTTCCAGGGCCTCAATGTCTTTCTTGCAGTGAGGGGCCCAAAACTGGACACAGCACTCGAGGTGCGGCCTCACCAGTGCTGAATACAGGGGAAAAAGATCACCAAATCCAACCCCAACCCAGCCCACCATGCCCACTAACCACGTCTCCACGGTTCCTGAACACCTCCACAGATGGTGACTCCACCACCTCCCTGGGCAGCCCGTGCCAATGCCTCACCATTCTTTTGGAGATTTTTTTTTTTCCTAATATTCAACCTAAACATCCCCGGCACAACTTGAGGCCATTACCTTTTGCTCTAGCACAAATCCTCAGCGCCATCACATGTGAGATCACAAGCCCAATATGAAATTGGCACAACACTTGTGCCAAACAGCATGGAAAGCACAGAATCAAAGAAGGGACCTTGAAGATGTTCCAGTTCCAGCCCCACTGCCGCAGGCTGATTGCCAACAATTATTCAAATACAGTCCAGTGATTCTAGGAAATTGGAGAAGCAGCTCAGGCCGGACGGCGCATCGAAAAGCCCAAAGGCAAATCCCAGCAGAGCAATCGCAGCTTGACGGACGGACTCGGTGATCTTCGGGGTCTTGGCCAACCTTAATGGTTCCACCTCCAACCTCGAGAAATGACTGCTGCAGCTGGCTGAGGCAACAAACATCAAGCAAGGAGCACAAATCACCACAAACACTGAACACAAGTCAAGCGTGCCATCGAGACAGCTCCAAGCAACACCTCCACCACAGGCAGTATCGGCCATGGCTGTGCCCAACGCGCCCGCTCAGCCCCATCAGCCTCCCCAGACACGAACTGCTGGCAGCTGGAAGGAGCCTGCTGTCACTCTGAGAGGCAATGACTAAAACTTGCTTGCTCCCCTATAAACCAGGCTGGGCTCCCAGGCGGGGCACAGGTAGGGCACCGCTCAGCTGCAGCCCAAAGCAGAGGCCCAGAAGAGACCCTGGCTCTTCCCCATTCGTCTACCTGCACTCACAACGTGAAAAATTAAGTCTTACAGTGACTTGAAGTGGAAATAAAATTCACACGTTGTTAGCAGCCAAAGCACGACGCTGCTGCGGTCCAGCCGTTATTCCAAGTGCATCCTGCGTGTCCTCAGAAATTTATTTATAAAGCATTTACTTTTGCCCCTTCTTGTGCGACGGACACAGAGCACGGCAGCTTTTAAAGACAAATCAATAGCGAGCTCTAAAACCCAAATCTTATTACCGCCGCATTAGAATTTATTCCTGGGCTGTGGCTTATGAAATATTCAATATTTCCAATTATTCTTCTTTCTCCCTCCTCTGTCGTGAGAGTTCTGGAATCGGGCATCAAAATCTGCTCCAAACAGAGTAGTTGGAAGCGTATCCTTTTTAAGCAGAGAAAAGATTTGTGAACGTTAATCTCGGAGTGGGGGCATTAATGGAATCACACAAAACGTGGAAGGCCAAGTTGGAAGAATCTACATTTAACAACATCTGTGTTCATCTCCAGGAGATGAATAGTTGGCACAGTCACCTGGACAACCTGAGCACGCCTTTCCCCTCATAGGAAATCTATTAAATTTCCAAGCTTTGGGCTCTCAAAAGCTTGCAAAGGTGTTTCAAAGCACCGAGGTACGGGGTTTTCTTTTATTTCTGTATGCTTCAGTAGAGGCTTCTCAGAGCCCTCTCCACCTCTTCTCTCATGGGGGTGGCCCCCCATTGTGCCACCCAGCCCCAGAACGAAAGGAGGGCTGGGAGAAGGTGGATGAGAGCCTCCACATTGGCATTCCTGCTCCCGTGTGCTGCCATGCTTGGATTTTTAATTCAAGTTCTTCCTATCTTTCCATTTCCTGTATCAATGGATCACTGCATTAAGACCTCATTATCCTCCTCAGCCAAAAATACTCTGAGCATCTCCGCAGCTCTCTCTGAAAGGCACCACGTCACTTCCAGGAGAACAGCGAAAGGAAGAAAGCGGCGTATAGAAACATTGGGAGCTTTGTTTTACCTGCTGATATCGATCAGAGTCTCCAGCAAGGCACCAAGCAGAGCCCAACACTGACGAGCTCTGCTTTGTCTGCTCAGGTTTGATTCATCTTGCTTAAGCAACGGTCCAACGGCTCTTCTAAAGCAACAGAGACACTTAACCTTCAAAAAAATTCCCTTCGCAATCACAGCTCTTGTATTTCTCCCCCTCCTCGTTCATCCTTGCAAACGCTTTAGACAGGGCTGAAAAAGAGGAATAAATCAGACGGTGCTGTGCATCGCTCCAACCCAGCCTCCATCCTGCAGCAAATCTCCAGGGCAGCAACTCCTAAACTCACACATTTCTGCACTGCCTGACCCAATGCCTTGGAGGCGTTCCAAACTGCATGGCTTTCCAGGACAAGAATGGCTTAAAAAACAAACAAACAAAAAAAAACACACAACAAAAAGAACACCAACCAAGAATGAGATGATAATTCTCCCCGTGCCCGGTTTTGTGTTCTCTGTTTGCACTGCTGTACCCCAACGAGCTTCATTAAAGGCAAATGCTGATCACACACCAACATGCTGCCCACATCCACTGTAACCCCACCGAACTCCCTGAGCCTGCGTTCCCTTCACTCCTCATCACCATCAACACCCCTCCACGGCCCTCTCCCCACACACCGACCTGACACGTAGCCTGGAGCATCCTCTCCCTCCTTCACATCCATTTTGCTTCTTGCTAGTTTACGTCCTTCTCTATTAACACCGCAACCATGCTGTCTTCCCTCGTGTTTCCACGCGGTATGTCTTCCTGACACCGTGACTCTTCCCTACAACTTACTGCCCGTGCATTTGTGGTAGGGTTTCAGACATTTATTGCTCACTCCTTACCCTAGGGAACGACCTCCAGTTGTGGCAGGTTGGATATTAGGAAAAATTTCTCCAAACAAGTGCTTAGGCACTGAAAGAATCCACCCAGGGAGGTGACAGAACCAGCATCCCTGGAGGTGGTCAAGGGTTGTAGAGATGTGGTACTTGAAGACGTGGATCAGGGACACAGCAGGGATGGGCTGGGGTTGGACTCAACTGTCTTGAAGTCTTCTCCAACCTTAGTGACCCTATTTAGGGACACGGTGAGGATGGGTTGGGGTTGGACTTGGGGATCTTGGAGGTCTCCTCCAACCCCAATGATTCTGCTCACTGACCCCTGTACTTTTCATAGCCCTCGTGGGCATTTGTGCCTTTCTATTCTCCATCTAAACACCTCCCAGGGACATGTTAGAAGGAAAAAGATGATGAAGTGACCCTGAAGAGGATGTAGCTCAAGTCAAAATAGCCTTAAGGTTTCGTATAGCCAAAAGCGAAGTCAGAGGTGGCAGCAAAAAATGAACTAAAAAAAAAAAACAACAAAAACAAACAAAAAAAACACAAAAAACAAAAAAAAAAACCTTAGAGTTCTGTAACCCAGGTCCAGAGCACTGCTTCTAATTGATTGCTATTGATCTGTAGTTCAATTGGCTCTTGCCTCGCAGCACCCAACTGCTGACCTCCATGGCAAGAAGGCTCCCACTGTGATGTGCGGGGTACTTCACAGAAGGAAACACCATGAATTTGCTTTTGAATGCTCTGGACTACCTTATCTTGCCCATACCTGTGTTACAGCTGAGTTATTTCACCCGTAACTGCACCACAACTGGTGCCCCATCACAGACCCACAGCCTCCTGGATCCGTCCCTCGCTCCCATAAGGACAGCCTTCAGAAAACAGGAGGCAGCCACGCTCTGGCAGCTCCAGGCCAAAGGTCCTCCGAGAGCCCGTGCTCGCAGAAGACCACGGCAATTAGATTCCAGCAAACTGTAGGATTAAGATATACCACTTAGGGAATGGGGAAAAATAATGGATGCTTAGTGATATTAAATACACTGAAACCATTAGGAGATATTCACCTCAAAGGCGTTTCAGTTCACGTGTCCCCAACACAGCCATTAAATGCTGTGGGCTGCGAACCCTTCGCTCCACCTTGGGACAGAGGATCCTAATTCAGCTCCTTGACCTCCTTCAACTCAGACCTGAGCATCAGATCTCAGGATGAGGACTCCTGCAGTTCTGTTTTTTAGGGTTTTAGCAACGCTACAACAACATAACAGTGGTTTAGTTTCAGTTGGCATGGGTCAACCGTTGGACCTGATGATGGTGGAGGTCTTCTCCAACCCCAAGGATTCTATGAATCCACTGCAACCAGAGCCAGCTGTACACCACAGCCATACAAACACACCAGTGCATAATGACCTGCCAGCTAACTTAACGAGCTACTGATACCTCTCTCAGTAATTTCAACCCACGGATTGCCAGACAGCTTCTAACCTCACACGCCTCAGGCTAAAAGCTATTTGATCCCCATTTGTAAAGCAGTCAGCACAGGCTGAGCTGAACAGATATTCTACAAACAGCGCCCCAAACATTCTGCATTTTGGGGTGAAACCCTTGAGCTGAAGGCACCCAAGAAACTTCTTGTCATGTCGGGAGAAGTCTTGGGGCCCGGATGGAGAGCTGCAGGTCAGCACTTTGAGTTGTCAATATGATGAAAGAACCACGGTGGGGGGAAATAAATACTCCAGAGCTACGACAGCATTTTGTTAAAAAAAGCTTCTGCTGCTAGGCAGGATCCCAGCAGCCACGTAACGTTGAGATGAATGAGCGGAGCTGATGAAAGCAGCGATGTGACAGCTGCATTCCTGCCACAGGGACGTGAAGCCAAAGGTCTACACTCAACCATCACAGCGGAGGTTGGAGATTCCTCCAGGTCCATCTGGACCAGCCTCCACTCAAGGAGGGACCCTCAGGATACTTGTAGAGCAGACCTGCTTGAGATGAAGGAAATCCTGCCAAAAAAAAAAAATAAAGAATCACAACCCAAAAAGGTTGCTTGCTCCGTTAGTTAAAAGTCTTACAGACATTTGCACTCCACAGGGGGGAAAATATGGGAAATATACATGATGTTATCTGCAAATTTGTTTTTAGCTGCATCATTCCTGCGCTCGAAGTCTATCTACAGATTCTTACATTCTTTCTGCTGCTAAACAGGCAACCTCAGGATTCAAATGGTTACAGCCACACAAAATTTGTCTAACCTGTGGCTCACAAATCTGGATCTGATCTGAAGCATCAGGCAACAGAGGGCCGTGCTGCCTGACCTGTTCCTCCTGCAGGCCGAGGTTGGTTTCCACCAGGGGCTGGGGATGAGGCTGCAGGTTGGAGCATCACCTCCACAGCTGACAACCAGAGGATGAGCCTCTGGTTGCAACTAAGATGACTGTAGAGCTGCTTTAGGTGGGAACCTTACAATCATAGAATCATTAAGGTCGGAGAAGATCTCCAACATCCCCAAGTCCAACCCCAACCCATCCCACCAGGTCCCTAAATAGAACCATAGAGTCATTAAGGTTAGAGAAGACCTCAAGATCACCAAGCCCAGTCCCAACTCATCCCACCAAACACATCCTTCAGTGCCATATCTTCACTGTCCTTGAATGCCTCTGGGGATGATGACTCCACCACCTCCCTGGGCATCCTGTTCCAGCGCTCTTTCAGAAAATAAATGTTTCCTAACACCCAGCCTTGGCACAACTTGAGGCCATCGCTCTCACATCCTTGTATCACTGATTACCTTGCCTCAGCTTGAAAGACAAACCACAGTGGTGATACAGAGCAGAATTGATGCAGAGATGCACGGATTTGCCAAGAACTCGTTTGCTCTTAGGAACACAAGCTCCAGCCACCAAGCTGTCGGGTCTCTGGAATGCTCAGATTTTGATGAGGACAGGCACTGTGCTGTCTCAGTCCAGTGGTTTAATCACCACAAGCTGTGGATGCTCTTGCAGGACCTGTTCCTGCTCCTCCTTTCCCTTCCAGCTGCAGGAGCAAGGCGTGTTGCTTCGGCAAGCTCCACTTTGACAGAAAAAATAATGACTGCAGAGGCCCTTCTTTGAAGTCCAGGCACATTTCTTACCTCTAACAAAAAACCTAGAGAGCTCCCTGCTAAAAAAATAAATAAATCCGACAGCAGAAAACACGCTGAGTCGTTCTGCAAATCACTTTTTGTTTTGTATTGGGGTGTTCCGGAACGCACGTCCCGCCTTCACCACCTCTGACCCACGGCACCACGCAGACGACTCAAGGTGACACGGCGGAGATGTGAGAGATGCACAACGAGGAGGGGGAAAAGGAAGGGCTTCTAAACGGGAGCCTCGTTGATGTGTTCATTTGCAATTTCTCCTTACAGCTTCACGGCAGAGCTGCTGGGAGCTGTGACAGCTTCAACAGCATCTCTCGAAAACGGCACAGAAGGTGAAAGCGCGGATCGGAACGCTGCGGAGCAATGGAAATCATTTTGACTGAAATGCAGAGGAAGCTCTTTGTTTCCTTTCTGCTTTTGGAACCCTATTGCCAATTTTACCAAGCCACGCTCCTGCACGAGCACCTGATGAAAAAAGCAAAACAGCACGGGTTCACAAATCGCCCACCCAGCAGACCCCACGCTGGAGTCAGATCCCCAATCCCAGCCATGGGCCCAAATTGGGATCTTCCCATCACGTAATGAACCCAAACAGGGAGCCTCCCACCAAACGGGAGCATCCCTGTCACACAACAAGCCGCAAACTGGGAGCAGCCCCACCAGGGAACCCAAAATGGGAGCTTCCCACCATGTAATGGACCCAGACTCAGAGCCTTCCACCAAATGGGAGCATCCCTGTCAAGCAAGAAGCCCCAAACTGGGAGTCTAAGCACCACACGATAAGCTCAAACTGCCCACCTCTCCCCACCATGCAACAAATCTCATCTGGGAGCCTCCCACCAAATGACGGCTCGACTGACACACAACAAATCCCAACTGGGAGAGTCCCCACCACACCACAAACCCCAGACTGGGAGCCTCCCCTCCAAGGAACCGAGAATGGGACTCTCCCACCAAACAACAAACCCCAGCTGGGAGCTTCCCACTAAATAAGAGCCTGACTGACACGCAGCAACTTCAAACTGGGAGATTCCCACTCAAATGGGAGCATCTCTGCCATGGACTGAGCCGCAGCTGGGAGCATCCCAACCGCACAATGAACCCAAACTGCAGCTCTGCAGGGCTTACATCCCACAGCCCTGTGCTCCATCGATCCCAGTCCTCTAATTTCAATTTTGGATGCAGCTCGGGATACTAGACGTGACTGCCCTCATCCCCCAGAGCAAGCTTCACATAAGAGGGAAAGAATTTTAGGGAAGGGCTCTGAGGAAACTGCAAGGTCAAGGAAGAACTGCCTGAAGGGTGAGCACTGAGATGCGTTCACCCAGACCTCGGTCCTGAAAAGGAAAACTGAAAGAAAGAAAAAAAAGAAAACTCCAAATTTCTAAAATAAAGCTTGCAATCCCTGGAGCAGCACGGGCTGCCATGGGAAGCGAGGGCTGAAACGTGATCCCGACTCACAAAGCTGAGCAGCAAGTAGCAGACAGAGGTCAGGCTGAAACAGAGGTCGTGCTCAGCCAAGCAGATGCAAAGCAGGGAGTCAGCGCCCAGCACGCAGCCTCCTCTGTGCTGACTTTGCCCAAATCCTGCTGGTTTTGGGGGGGGGAAATGGGAGAAAACCACTTCACCAAGAGGCTGCTGTGGGTGCACGCAGATCCCTCCGGCTGCTCCTCCCCACCCAGTGACTTCAGGCTTTTCCTAAATCTTCCCAACCACATTGAGTGCTGCCAGAATAAGTGTTTTCCTTTTTATTATTGCTCCTCTTGAGCCCTGAGCACACGGAGGAGACTCCACGGAAATACTGCTGCCCCCACCTTTGAGAGGACGTGGATTCACAGATGCACGCATCAGATTAAAGGCAAATCAGCTTAGGTAGCAGAACCCACCAGCATCCAGAAACCACCTTCATAACAGGGTTCAGCAAGCGCTTAAGAGACAGCTTAATTACTAATAAAACTGATGATACAGCCTCACATCCCACAAAGCTGCATGCGCACGTGCTTGGAGGCTGCTCAGCTGGATTGGGAGGCGTCCCTCCACATAAGCTGAGTTTTAAACTGAAAGAGGGGATATTTAGGCTGGATTTGAGGGGGAAACTGTCTACTCAGAGGGTGGTGAAGCACTGGAACAGAAAACCAGAGGGTGTCCCATCCCTGGAGGTGCTCACAGCCAGGCTGGAGGGGCCCACAGGGCAATGTGATCGATGGGAGATGTCCCTGCCCATCGGGTTAGAACAAGATAGGCTCTAAGGTCTCTTCCAACCTGACCCATTTTACAGGTCTACCATGGGTCCAAGCTGTTTTGGAGATCACTTACAATCTCTAAAGGATTTACGCTTCAGAAGAAGAGAGATTGTGCGTCCAAACGTCCCAGACAAACAGGACTTTTGTCTGGTCCTAAATGCTTGACTCCGCTAACCTAAATTCTACCGCTCACCGCGCCCCACCGTCCGTCCTCTATCATGGAAACTGCAGTCGATAAGCAATTGCACTTTTTTTTGCCTCTTGCCATGATCTCTCCTAACTGTGTGCAAAGTGCTTCTGAGGCCCTTCAAAAGGGGCCGCGGAAAGATCGATACAATCGTAATCCTACAGCTCCGATTCGCCGAGTAAGTAACATTTCTTGTTGGAAAAAAAAGCTTGGGTTTCCAAACACATCGCCCGTGGAAGTCATTTACATTCAAGCAGAGAGTGGAGCAGGGAAAGGAGATCAATAAAAATGCAACGAGGCAGAGAGAGAAATGTCAGCACCTCGGGAAGAGGCAGGGCGGGAGCCGCGCGCATCGGCCGGAAGCGCGGATAGCACAGATGGATGCGATGGGTTCGTGTTCCACAGGGGCTGCAGCGAGCCCCCGGCATCCTTCCTCCTGTGACATCTTCACACCCAGGTGCTGCTGAGCCCCTTGCTCCCCTCTGTACCCCCCAAAAATGGGTTCTTTGCCCTCTGTGATGGGTTCAGAACCGGGACCCAATTTGGACGGCTCCCAATCAAAGCAACTCTCAACCAACGCTCAACTCGGGAACCAAAACTTCCTAGAGTCGGTATTGATAAGATACAAGGAGCCAACCCTTCTTCTGACAGCCCATCTCAGGCCTCATTTGCTGCAAGGTTTATGAGATGGACATCAACAACTAAAAAAAGCCACATCTTTCACTGCAGGAATTGCACTCTGTACCGTTACACCTCTGGGTTACGATGCGGCACCGTAATCGAACCCATTTTGAGCAGCACATCCACAGTAACAGCACAGCAGGACTGCTCCTTCCAGGAGGTGGGAAAGGGAGAAATCCAGCTCTGGGGTTCCTGGGAGGAATACAGCCACCTCCAAGGGGACAGTGTTGGGCTGGGAGGAATAAGAGCCAATCCCAAGCGCGCAGCCTTGGCTTCACTTCTCCCCCGGGTGCCTGGAGAGCATTTATCCCCCGTTCAATTCTTGGTAACTGGAATTAAAAATAGGCAGCCTGGGTTCAGAGGAGAGTGGAAGAAGGTGGAGAATGACAGCAGAAATGTTTCTGAGGACACAGAGGAAGAAGAGGGAAGATCCAGGCTCAATGCGCTATCTAGAGCATGTAAGGGAATGATCACTGAAGCAAAAATGCAAGAGGGAGAACACGGCTGCTGGAGACGGGGACAAGAAATTCCTTTTTAAACATACTGCAAAGAAAACATTGCGCTCGTGATGATCTCAACCAGCAGCCAAAGTTCTCATGGAGAATTACTGCATGGGGTAAGCAGGTTTACATATGTGCCCTAAAAGCGCATGGGTCGGCGATGGCCAAGCCCCACAGTCCTCGTCTATCCTCATTCTACAGAGCCAACCCCAAGGAATTCACAGCCCCACACCTCACACGTCAGTTCTATCCCCAGATTCAGCCTTGAGACTCATTGCATATTCTATGGTCTCGCTTTGGATCGTGGGGGCTCCATTTAGACGCCGTTAAATGGGTTCTCGTTTGCCTGTTTTACACCGCGTGTGTTCATGAGTAACCAGAGGTGAACTTCTCAAGCTGTCATCTCTGAGACGGGGAGTAAAACAGCACAATTCTTTGGTCTTCATCCCACCATAGGGAAGAAGTTGGGATGGTCGGAGCCTTGCACAAGGAGCCAGGCCAAACCCAGCTCCCTCCTCCGAGATGCAGCGTCTGCCCTCTAGATTATAGCTTACCTACAAACTCCCCTGTGAAAACCTGCCCTGGATCTTCCCCGGCCTACACAGAGAATAGATCTGGGATGGGATCAGTTCAGCTGATATGGGATGCACCAAGATGGGGCAATGCCCTTGGAATGGTCAGGTGGAACCTGGTTGATGACACTGATCGGCCAGCTGTTCCCCTGAGGACACTGGGACCTGTCTGGTACCCAAACAGGTCAACTTCAGACCCAAACCCATGGATTCAGCTCCAGGATATCACCTCACAAGGCTGAGACAACCCCTCCTCAGAACCCCTGCCCAATTCCCAGCAGCATTTCACAACACCTCCTTGTTGTCAGAGCTCCAAGGCACCTCCACGGGGCACTCCGGCCATTGGGCCACATTGCCCATCAACGCTTTCATCCAGCCTAAGCTGACATATTTCAGCAACCGAAGCTCTGCCAATCCCTCCAAGGTTTCACAGCAAACCTCAGTCCATCAGGAGACTCCCAAGACAGCCTGGATTTTCCTCATCCCGCATTTGGAGCCCCAGAGCCTCAACCAAGGGTTGGCTTGGAGATCACACAGATCCAAGGAATAAGAAGGCAGATCGCAAAGGCTCAGAAGACAGAGCTGTGCACAAACAGGTTGCTGGGGCCGTCCTACACGTCACCCCTTTTTAATATCAAAGAGGTAGAAGAGCAGCTCTGCAGGCACTCAAGCCAACCACACGCACCAGAGCTGCACCACGTTCCCCAGGTGCGTGTGGAGCAGCCGTACTGGGGACAACCCGAGAGATTTGGGATGGGGGAGAGACCTTACAGACCATCCATCCCCAACACGGGCACGGATCCATCCTAACAGGTACCCAAAGCCCAGCCACGTTGCTTTGGACAACACGCAGACCAGAGCTGTGACGTCCAGCAGCATCCACATGCACACGGTTATTGCCTTCCTGCTTCCCAAAGATAAGCATCCAAATATCCATAAAATTATTATTATTTTAAAACAAAATCACTGGGAATCAATAATACACCCTATCTCTGTATGCTGTAGATGGATGGGGACACTTTTCCCAACCCTTGTGGGCCACAGCCCTGCTCCAAGATCACTGCCACAGCCTACACCCCACAGTCGCAGCTCCACGACGCTCACTGCTGCTTAAGAAAGAAGATAAATGCTTTGAAACCAGAATAACAAGGCGCTTCTTGGTCAGCACAACCTGCTCCACATCGCAGCTTCCGCGCTGCCAGGTTGGTTAGTGAGCGTTACACAGTTTGGTTCCTGTTCCTAAAGGGCCAAAATTTCACCCAACGT
>NW_024884350.1:0-15830 GCF_019232065.1 Centrocercus urophasianus
TCTGTTTTCAACTCCTCTACCATGGGCAG
Organism: Centrocercus urophasianus; assembly: GCF_019232065.1. Classification (NCBI taxonomy): domain Eukaryota; kingdom Metazoa; phylum Chordata; class Aves; order Galliformes; family Phasianidae; genus Centrocercus; species Centrocercus urophasianus. Next base: position 30 of record NW_024884350.1, read on the forward strand.
GGGCACATCACATTGGACCAAACTGCTCAGAGCTCCATCCAGTCTGGCCTTGAAAGCTTCCAGGGAAGGGGCATTCACAATTTCCAGTGCCTCAGGACCCTTTTAGTAAATAATTTGTTCATAATGTGCGAGGTAAATCTGCCTTATGGTTTAAAGCCATTACTCTTTGTCCTATCACAACATTCCCTGATAAAATGTCCCTCTCCAACTTTCTTGTAGCTGCTCTTCAAATACTAAAAGGCCTCTAAAACATCTCTAAGATCTTGTAGATAAATACCGTGGTATTCATGGGGCCAGAAAAGGATAAGATAAGAAGTAACAAGAAGTTCTGTAATGTTGTACTCAGAGCTATGAAATATATGAAAAGCCCTATGTTTCAAGTGCCTGTCCCTAAAACTTATTTTTACTTAATAGAAAATTAATCTAAAAGTTTATGGAGAAGGCACTGGAGATTCTTTGAATCTCTACAAGGCACCAGGTTGAAGGAAAAAAAAAAGGTTAAAAACTGGAACCAGGCTCACATAGATGCCCTAATCATGCAATCAGGTATCACACACAGGATATGATTCAGTTAGAATCACTTAGATTCCTAGTATCATTTTAATTATTTTCACATACTTTAGACATCCATATGGTGGTACACGACCAATGGGAGACCTAGGCCTTCCCAGAGAGTAGCTGGAGTATAAGCAGGATCCTTCAGATTGCATTAAAATAGGTATGAAAGCAACTGAATCAGCCTTGGATATATAATGCTGGGAAATCTATTTGTCTTAAATATACTGTAGTCTGAGAAAATGACAGGTAGGTGAGCACTCCTGTTTGTTGTTCCCAGTTTTGAGCTGGTGAACCTGATATGTGTATAATCTCATCCCCTGGGATGAGAAGGGACAGAATGAGATGGAGGAAGTGAACTGGGAGACAAGAAGCAGATTTTTCTTGTTCAGAAAAAAATAACATACATGAAGAGAATTTTTTTATTCAGGAAGGCCAAAATCAACACATACATTTGTGAGGACAGCACCAGATCCGATGTTGATGGCAGCAGCACATCTACTCCCACTCACATGCATCTGATAACACTGCTCCAGAAAGTACCCTTGAGATAGCTGCTGTTTCTTTGGCCACTCTTTTTTTTTTCCTTCTTAATGTCATAATATCTGTGGTTAATGTTAGAATGATTTTAAGACCACTTGTTATATATGGATATATTATCTTCATGTCACTAGAGACGTTTATGTCTTTTCTAGAAACAGCAGGAATGTTGCTGGAGGCTCTAGAAGCAGCTTTAGAAATAATTTACTTAGAGTTTACCAAGAGCTGAAACACACAGAACATGTATCGGTCTTGGAATAACAGACAAAAAAAACATGAACAAGAATGTCTGAAAAGGACATGGTACCTGTCAGTACATGCATATCATTCCCCAAAGCACAGTTCTTTGGTCTGTTTCGGGCATACTTCTTTTAATTTTTTTTTTTAATTTTATTTTAAAATTTATTTTTCTCAAATAATTATTATGTATGATTTTTTTCTTCCTGGTTCAGTGGGAATAGTTAGCAAACATTACTCATCAACACTTGATGGAACAAGAAATATTAATCTTTCAAGCACTTGACAGTTTGTATCTCATTTAATAGAAGATTGGTGAGTTACAAACAGGAGCAGCCCTTAGAGAATGCAGCCTGGTCACTTTAGTGACAATTCATTTTTCATTTGTATTTAAAAGCAAAAGTATCAGAAATTCAAATATTTCCATCAACAAAGTGTTGAAGAACATAGAAGACAACATATTACTCTCCTCTACACCCACATAATGTACTATGTTAAAAATTCCTTATCTTTTATAGCTCTGAATAGCTCTATTTATATATTTATTTCAGTTTTCATTTTTGACCTTTACTGGTTCTAAAATTTTGCTTTATCTTGAGTTTGAGTATTATTTAGTCAAGCTATTCTCTGTTTCCTTCACCTTCTTTTATGTCCAATTAATCTTACTTTCAGTCTGCCTGCCCTACTTTACAAATTTCTCCATGTTTTCAAACATCAAGCAGCTTTCATTACACAATCAAATATATATTCAGTGCAAGAATACTTTTTCAGCAACATATCATCAAGCAAAATCAACTATCTATTACCTGTGGGCAGTGCATCCATTTTGTAGAAGAATCATCCTATGGCAGCAGTTTCCCAGGCTGGCTCCCTGCAGAACAGTAACTGAACAAGGATGCATTGCTTCCAAGGTTAGCTCAGTACATGTTTGCCTGGTTTTGGACACTGAACTAAAAAGCCCTGCCAGACTGGAGCTGGTTCCCCACAGAGCCATTCTTGCTTGTCTGCAGCACACTCTCAAACACATGCATCACTACTTTTGTCATTCAAGGTCTCATCCCCCATTCCAGTACCCTGTATAATGAGCATAACATGGCGTTTTGATCTTCTACACGTAACTACCCATATCTTACATACAAAGGAAGGCAGCATAAAATAGGTGGCATATGCTAAACTAAATTTGCATTAAGATGGAAAAAGACCAAATAATGTCATAGGTATTTTCCATTGCAAGAGAGAGAAGTCTCAAACTGAGAAGGAGAGAAAGTGTTGCTTTGGGAAAATTCACATTTTCCTTAGGCAAAATTAAAATACTTAAAATAAGTTTTCTGGCAATTTTTGTATTTTTCTATCAAGACACAAAGTGAGTATTCAAATTGCAAGAAGTGAATAGTTTCCAAAATATGTTGCTATATGTATATCTCTCAAGTGTAGTTTAGTAGTTTCGATGAGTTTTCTTATGGAAATATATCAGTCTATGAAACATAACTGAGTTTTAGTTCTGTGATTAGGATTTCTTAATTCTTGAAGATGCAAAAAATCATCATGACAGATTTATAACACAGAAACTCTGAAGGAAATTTATCGAGCACACTTAAACAGACTTTGAATTACCTGCTAGCTAAATAGAAATGGCTCCAAAGCTGGCCACTGTCAAAGACCTCTTAGTAAATTGTTTTCAAACCCTAGGGCAGGTTGTAGTCATTATGTTTCCTTTACACTCTACACAAGATGCTCTTTGTTTAGTAGCCTGCATGTTACATGTGTCTTTTCACGTTTCCCTAATGTTCTCAGTTATTTATTTATTTATTTTTAATACAGTACTATTCTATTATTGGGCCATGTACATGTTTATAGAATGGCTGGTAACTTTCTCTGTCACCGCCTCTGTCTAAAAAGCCAACATACCTGCTTCTTTGAGGAAAAAAAAAAAAAAAAGAGAGAGAAGGAAATACAAGAGAAGAGAGAAAGAGACAAGATGGAAGAGAGGAGGGGGGGAGAGGAAAAAAAGCAGAGAAGGTAAAGGGAGAATGAGGAAGATGGAGAGAAAGATTGGGGAAAACATAAGAGAAAAGAAGGGAAGGAAGGGAAGTCTGAGACTGACTCTTGAGAGTGAATGTGTACAAGTCCATGGGGCCAGACCAAATGCATCCTAGAGACCTAAGGGAGCTGCTGATGTGGCTGCTGAGATGTTCTCCATCATATTTGAAAAGTTGTGGCTGTCAGGTGAAGTGCCTTGGGACTGGAAAAATGAAACATTGCTCCCATTTACAAGAAAGGGAGGAAGAAGGACCCAGGGAACTACAGGCCAGCAAGTTTCACCTCTGCCTGGGAGAGGGAAGGGAAGGGAAGGGAAGGGAAGGGAAGGGAAGGGAAGGGAAGAGAAGGGAGGCAAATTTGTGGAACAGTATCACAAAGGAAGTGAATATGCAGAAAATTAAAAATATAGCTATACGCATTACTCCACTGACATTCCTGAAACTGTTCAGTATGCCTACTTCTAATCCAATTTCAGCAAATATTTAAGATTTTTCAATAGCCATATATGTGCAAAAGGAGCGTGCATAGTGCTCAGCAAATTCTCTTCCTAAATAACCTCATTTGGCATGCAAAAAAGATGACATACTGAAATTCTGTCATCTGTAGATGTCTTTCAGTAAGTTACAGAAACAAGATGAGAATCTGACTTTGGATAGGAACACCCTTCCTTTTCTCAGCACTGAGACCACATAGACCAAGTCAGAATATCATCTTTACTCCTTTGATGAACTCTTTTATACAGTGTCACTTTTTCTTGATCCCACTCTGCCCTTAGCTTGCAGTTGCATGCATTCACACCTGAATGACAGCCACACAGAGTCCTGTTTGTCCAGACCCAATACACACTTGAACCAAGAGCACCCACGGTTACTTAATTTCATGTTCAATCACTAAAATTCATACAAAGTAAAGATTCAGATTGTTCGGTTTTAAATTAGCATGTAAACCTCATTCCAGAGAGAATTTCTCTGTTTTCTGTAACTGTTACGAAGTGACTTCTTTTTAACTTCTTCCAGTAATATTCAAAGTTCAGAAACAAAATAATGTCTTAATTAATTCTGTTGAAGTATAACATTCTGATCCATAATTAGCATTACCGTTTCATAACAAACGCATTCCTTTTCAGATAAATTAGAAAAGTCATCTTTGGAATAATGCCTAAAACTACACTGTAACAGTCCTTAGAATCAGGATACTTATTTCTCTTATCACTGATATCTCATTTAAATATTCATTTTCCATACAAGTTCCCCTGTTAATTGCAATAACATTTGAAGTAAACACTGCATCTCCTAAAAATAAATAAATAAATAAATAAATAAATAAATAAAAGATTAAAAAATGAGTTCTCATTGAAATAAATGTAAAATATAGCTAAGCATCAGGAGAACAGAAAGGAAATAAATGTGTCCTGAAACCACAACTATGAAAAGAATTCACAAATCTGTGACATCATAAACTACTAATTATTTCCACACTTAGGAAAATATTAGAATTTATTAGGGTCTTTGCAAGATATGGAAAATATTCCACAAGTGAAGCAACTGTAAGTCAAGAGAGGTGGAGTCCAAAATGAATTATTAAAGTCATTCCTTCAAGAATGAATATACATTTTTTCCACATTTCATTACACCAGCTACAGGATATGCATGAATATACATCTTAAATGCTGGCATTCATGCAGTCTATGCATACGTAATAGCTATCCTATCTATTTTAGGAATTTTGAAGGCCCATGTTGCTTTGGCATCTAATTGCCAGTTGTAATTATTTAAATTCAAGGACTAAAAGAAACTTAGTATATGTCTTCCACATTCGATAGCATAGCATTTAAACTGAAAACTATATGCAAAACTTTGTAACTGCCGTGACAAATTGATGTTCGTAAATTCTGAATGTTTACATTATTAAAGATGAATGCCACAGGAGAAATGGGTTGGCCTGGAGTATACACAGTGTTTTTATGTTTGTACTAAGAGTCAAGATAATTAATGTTTTATGAGGCTTGATCTTTACCTTAGGATCTTACAGAACTAGACAAAACCACAGTACCAGAATGCTGGTTTTAGGATTTGTTCCTTTAAATAAAAGAACTAGTGATAGTGCCAGAAATACATACAGATGCAGTGCCTTTACTGTGACTACTCTTTCCTTTTGCAACTACAACTGTGTTGGTTGGCCCTGTTAAAAATCCCAGCTCATTTCTTTCTGTCCTGTTTTTCCCACAGGTAGGTAAACCCACTTTGATTGTTGATGACAGCTTCCTGTTAGAGGTACTACAGGAGCCGATGAGGAAAGGTGCCCTCTGTTGCTTATGAACAGAAAAGGTATTGTGGGTGAAGTGGCATTTGGTGGCTGTCTTGGCTGTAGTGACCATGTGTGCTACAGTTAGGGTCAGTTAGTACAAACAGGTTTTCTTATGTACTAAAAATTACCCAAACAGGACAAGACCACCTTTTAAAAATGTCATTTCTTGACACACTGTCATCTCAAAGATGTCCAAAAAGTGCATACAAACATGAGTTGTTTCTATTCATTATTTGTATCATTATTTGTACCTGTCTGCAGATCTCAAGCTATATTGGAAATCACTGCTTGTGTCTATATATGAATAAGTGAACTGTGTCTGGACTATCAAATTGCATCCAGCACTACTGGGTCAGAAAAGCCTCTCTCTGTACAATTACTCTTTTCCACACACATGAAGAAACCACAATGAAGATACTTGCAGAGAATGGCCTCCATCTATGTTAACTCCTGACAAATTTTTGGGGGGGACATTCATGTTCAGCTGTGGCCAAAAATGGTACCTGGTGAAAGTACTATGGACATTTGATTTCCTTCCCACCACCCAAAGAGCACAGGAAACATAGAGGTGTATTCCTTAAAAGCACAAGAACCAGGAAAAAAAATCCAAGTTGTGCTGAACTGGATGACAAGAACTTGCTGCAGCACGCTTCTCATCCATAGTACCACGTGAAGATTGTCTGCTGGAGTTCTTTCATGCACATACACAGGCATTTTCTCCCCCAGCAAGAAAGAAGTTCCCAAAGGAGTTGGGGAAACACACAGTAAATAGAGGATTAGAATTAAAAGACTTGAAAACAAAACAAATATATCTTTGAAGAAAGAAGGCAAAATTTGGCAAGAGGTGGAAACCCAGAATGGATTTTTACTTCTTTCTTTTTTTCCTCTAAAACTCTGTAACCATCAGCCTTATACAAATCAAAACCTGTGGTAATAGCATCTTTGTGGATTTTCTAGACAGTCGGGCAGCAGAAAGTCACCTGATCCATCTGTGAGGCCTGGTGAGAACTGGCAAATATAATAGGCTGCAAAACACCTGAAACTGCTGGCATTGCAAACGCATCCTGTCTAATTCTGTTGGACAACAGACACAAAGCCAGCCCTGTAATTACATCCCACTTCAATCTACATTTGCAGTTGTGTAATTAATACTTCCTCTGTAAAGAAATGAAATAATTTAGAGAGCAGATTTTCAACCTTAGTCTGGGAAAACTGAGAGAGTGAGAACTCTGCTTGGGCATTTTAGCTACAGGGAAATGCTTTTCTGGTTCCATTTGCTCATAGAAACTGTAATTAGATGCTTAGAGCTCTCTATGTGCTAGGAGAGAAGAAAATGATACTTCCTTCCTGTTTAAAAGCCACGAGCAAGAGTAAGTGAGGGGAGCTTTTACTTATTCAGGGGAATAAATACAGATGGTCCTGCAGACTCAGCCAGCTGAGAAACTGATGTATTGTCCTACATAGGGACACATTAAGCTTATTGTTTTGGAGGTAAAATGCTTCTTCTCGTAAATCATTGTGTTTTACCGTAAGCATAACCAATTCCAAGCACATCTTGCACAGAAAACACTTTTCTGCATTTGTACCATTCTGTCCTTTAGTAAACATTCACATAACTGATTTTTTATCTGCTCTAGATTTCCCTCTCATGGTGCAATACATAGAGAGAGAAAAAGAAAATCACAATGGTGAAGCTTCTAGGGTGTTTCAAAACAAATAAATAAACAGAAATGCATTTTGAAGTCAGCTGAAGAGCAAGGTAAGTATCCCGAAGATAAATAATTTGGGGCTCAGGTATTGAAAATTTCACCTCACTTCCATTTGAGATGGAGAGTATCGGGCCCTGGCAAATAATAAGTACAGACAACCTCACTGCTATGTTTAAACTGTAGTGAAGGAGCAGTCACCTTTGCACATGGATTACCTGTTCAAGCATTCATTCAGCAATAAGCACAAGGCTGTGTTTTAACCTTATTAGCAGTCTGAATGATACATAGGGAAACTTAAAATATAGACAGCCATTTCCAATACAATTGCCTCTATTTGTTTTATGTCTCTTGATGACATCGTCGCCCATCCGATATCAAGAAGATGTGAGTGACAGCAGCCTTCTCCGAAGCAACTTGACTTTCCATAGGGCACAGGGATTGCACAGATTGATTGAGTTTAGACTTTTCATTGCAAGATCACTGAGACATCCTTGAAGATCTTCAGGCTTGACATTACTCCCAAAGTAAAGGTAAACAAATAAAGATTTCTGTATCACAAGATTGGAAAAAAGGATATTAAAGCTACAATCCAACACTTCCCAACAGTCCCTGCAATATAGCATCAATGGGTTTCAGGCATCTAAGTCCCAGAGCATTCTCTAAAAAGCCTTGTGCAAAAGCCCAAGAAGCACTTACTCCAAAGCCTAAGTATCCTGTTATTGAACATAACTAAAGAGGATACATTATACTCTGATCCAAACAGTTGAGTGCTTACTCAGCTCTCTGAACTCATAAATGAAACAGGTCTCTACCACTGAAAGGACATAGTTTTTTTTTTTTCCCATATTAAGACCACAGACAACATTTATTCAAAGGTTTGTATTCACTTCAAAATGTAGCCAGAATAGAATGTGGTTCCTACTCTTTTTATAATAACTTCACAATGAGAGCAGTTTCCCAGAAAGCAACTGGATTCAAATCTTTTCTCAGCCTGCAGGATAGGTAAGCTATCATAAATCCACGCAGTAGTCGGGAGAATGGTCTACCTGCTCAACCAAAACCACAGTTCTGCAAACAGCAATGAAAAAAATATTGAAAAAAGTAGTCTGACTCTGCAGCGTTCAGATTAGGTCATTCTCCTCTGATAGAATTCTGAAAACAAAGCAAAATGCAGAAAATATTTTAATTACACATCTGTTGCCTCACTTCAGTCTGAGTATTTTCACAGCCATAAGGGAAACGCATCCTATTTCTTCAATTTCATTCAGCATTTCTTTTTAACTTTATTTATTTCAATGGGGATATTGCATAAGCAATATTGCAATTGATGAATATTTGGTGAAAGTGTAATTCTAATGTGCATGTGACAGAGTGATGATGTGTAGTTCTCTCAGTACTATACTGTGTACTAGAGACACTGATACGGAATTCATTTATGATATATGGAAAGGAGAAGTAGATTTTAGGTCTTTTAATCTCTATTCCAAATAGTGATACATATTCAAGGGCATAAATTCTGATTCTAATTCTGTAAAATAATGAAACTCATTTTGGTTTCCTTGTGTATTCATATTAGTACAAGTTCTCCTTTTAAAAAATAATTCTCTTTTCCAAATTCTTAGTTTTCATGGAAATATCAAAGATGGAGAGAATACTATACAGTACTGTCTTTAAAATTAGTATGCTATTGGAAAGAAAAGAGAAATATTGTTATGAAAATTAACTGTGGCATGGAGTTCACATTTTCAAATCTCTGTGGTGAAGATAGTCAAAACTGTGTAGACAGCAGAATCACACAGGCATGTACCACCGTAACCATGCATAACCATGCATAATCCACAGAAAACCTCTGTAGCCATTACAGTAATTGTGGAAAATAGATAATAAAGAAGTGTCCTTAATGCAAGTTAGCAGCAGAAAACAATAAGGAGAGTTAGCATGATGTAACCAGTTTGCTACATTATACAGTTGGAAAGTCACTACCTTGGAAAAATGTTTCACACTCTGATTTATTATGTTTTCACTGATTGTCTGGCTGGGACAGATGGAACACTGCCTTTTGCAAGTGGTTTGATAAGCTTCTTCACCATTTTACCTCACTGCATAAGTCTCACAGAAACAAAAGGAACTATAACACCAGTGGATTTGTCTGGGCAGAAGAGCAATGCATAGTAATCATGCGTGAAAACAGGGGAAAAGAAATTATGCACTGGGCATTTATTCTGTAGGAAGTCATTGGAGACTAACAGGCAAGATAAATCAAAACAAGAATTAGTCATAGTTCCCTTCCTCTGAAATAAATATGTGTTGTTCTCCACAAGTCATAGTGATTTGAGTTCCACATAAAAACAAGAAGAAACGTAGGCCCGTATCTGCAAAGATCTCCAAAGGAATCCCAAGATCTCTCTTATGAGTGGCAAAAGCGTTTCAAATGCACCTATGCTTCCAGATCTTTGGTTAATCAAGGTATGATCCTGGTGACTGACTTTCTCCAACTGTCACATCCAAAAAAAAAATGGTTTAACCTTCAAATACATTTGTTTTCAGTTATTTATCACAGCTCTACTTACTCTTGATGTGTTCAGGTCTATCATGGGACCAGTGGTATTCTTTGAGTAGCTGCCAGATCTACTGATAAGAATAGCAAGACTGGGTTTTGGTAAACAGTTGAATAAAGTGGTTAAGGAGCAGGTATGATCAACACTCATATTAACTTTAGCATCTGGTACCCAACGTCAAGCATTCTTGTCAAGCCATTTCAAGGAATCCAGCTCTCATGAATGAAACATGTTGTTGGGACTTCTGAATGGATCTTAATTCATCCGTTATTAACAGAATCTAAATTAAGTAATCATCTGCTGGTTTTTTTAGTCATCTCACCTTTGGCCCATCTGCCATCCACCTAAAGGAATGGAGAGTACTCCCTGGGAAGCAGCTAACTATCCCACACATTAGATGGGAATTCAGTGTGGAAAATAATTTTTTCTCTTTTCAGCCTCTCCCACATCATACCCAACCCACAGCTTCAGAGGCAGATTACAGAGTACAGTCTTGAAAGTAGACTCTATTAAAAAAAATCTGATTTAAATCAACAATGAAAAAGGATTTCTGGATTAAGCAGGATGACATTAATTACATTCTTGCCATTTTATTGTTCATCTGACATTGTGAACACCTCTTAAAGCTTACAGAAAACACTATTCTCATTCAACTACTCTCATCCTTCTGGCAACTTTGCTCTATTGTGTTATCATTATCAATGTTAAATGAACACTCTTTGCTATTTACATTGGAACTATTTCCTTGCGCTAGAACTAACAGTCACAGGCACACAGCGAGCTAATTTATGCTCCCTCTGCTGGCTATCTCACTGGTTGAGTGGCTACAAATAAAAAATAACTGAAGCCAAAAGTTGGACTGTTACCTGCAAGCCACTCCACCTCTGTAATACACACCATATTCACACAATGGAAACAACTTTGAATCTCGCAGAGTCCACAACAGGATAAGAACTGCAAATACTTACAGCAAAATAGCTATTTGCCTATTTCTAATGAAAAAATGCCCAGGAAATTATGAAGAATTGTAAACCACTGAAATACCGAGGAAGACTAACTTGAATCACGTGAGAGAGGTTCTTGAGATAGAAGCAAAGACAAGTTAGACTAGAAGAGAAATTCCCATAGAGGGGCTTGGTAAAGTCAGAAGACAAGCCTGGATGCTCCAAATGGTCTTCTTGATATATGTAACCTTCTTCGCTCATTCTAGAATGACTTTTGGGAAATTTCTGGTTTAGATACATATATGAGTAATCTATAATTTAGTGCGTAGAGTGCTATGAAGACCAATACTGGATGATACATCTCATTCTAATGCTGCCCTGTTGTTTTCTTTCCTTTTAATTTGAATAGTTTATCTCTTTCTTTTCTGATTTTAAATCTGGATGTAAAGAATGACTGCAATATTTTTAACTTTCTGAGTTTCTACATGATGACACTGGTGGAATCTGTCGTTCCCAAGCTTATGTTTTTCTTTCCAGCATATGCGAACTCAAAATCTCTCTAGCTTTCCTAGACCCAGTCCTTTTAAGGGCAGACATACTGTCTGCAGTGCAATCTATTGTGTACTCTGACTCCTAAGGCTTGTCAAATTACCCATGTTTATGACACTCATAACAGCAGCAGATGAAGCTGAAGTCAGACATGGAATGTAAGGGTGCCAGATGTCCTAATTTTCATGGGACATTCCCTCATTTAAACAAAACTCCCACATCCTGTTGACAAGACCCATTGTCCCAAGACCTGCATATGCAGCACCCTCCTCCCCTCTTGCAGGGTGGGAGTGATACATCTTTCCCCGCTACCCTGGGAGTGTCTCAGATTCCTGCAGCTGCAGCACCTGCTGCTAGAGATGGGGAATAATGAAGAGGAGATTTGGGAGAGGGGGGGGAAGGGAGCAGTGTAGAAAAGAACAGAGCAAAGGCAGACAAAGGAAGAAGGAAGAGAAACAGACTAGGGAGAAGAGAGCAGAAAAAGAGACAGAAACAAAATAGATGAGGAAGTTGAGAGAAGGAGTAAATATTTCTAAATGAAGAAAAACATTCTAAAAAAGGAAGGAAGAAGGGAAAGAGAGAGAAGAATGCAAAAAGTGGGTCAGGTATACTAACACAGTGGAAAGGAAAGGGGTAGAAAGAGATAAAGAAAAAAAAAGCATCAACAACATGTCAAGCAGAAAGACAAAGGAAGAAGGAAGAAACAATGTCACATTAAAAGCACTATCTCTCCTGTACACAGGTAATTTATTCAAAGAGTCACACTGGCCTCTTCTTTCCATTTTCACTGCTTTATACTTTTTTAGAGATTGCACACAATTTTGTGCTTGTGGAGTTGGAGTGGAGAGCTGCCAGGCACACATATGAAACCACTGAGCAGCCCTGCAGAGTACAAGAATTACCATAACTCCCAGGGCTGTCTTGCAGACAGCTGCTATTGGAACTGCCATACTGTTAAATGACTTCTTTCCAGATTCTGTTGGATAGCAGAAGAGTGAGAGGGGAATTGGTTGGGAGGCTGAAAGTGAAGGTGCAAAGAAAGGCCAGCCAAAAATTGAATTATGTGTTGTGTGACCATCCAGCGTCTTGTGTTGACATAACTAAATGCAATTTTTCCCTTGGGTTCCTGTAGGCTTTTCCATTGTGTAATAATCATTATTTCTTATAGAATCATAGAATTGCAAGGAAATGACCTTCAAGATCATCTAATCCAACCATCCTCCCAGTACCATTGCTACCATAAGCCTTTAACCCATATCTTGTAGCTCCTCATCCAGACGCCTCTTGAACACTGCCAGGGACAGTGACACCACCACCTCCCTGGGTAGGCCATTCTAGAGCCTGACAACTCTTTGAGAGAAAAAGTTCTTCCTTATGTCTCTTCTTGACATATTTGAGAAAGCATCTTTTGCTTGCATACTATCAGATCAGTTGTCTCTCCTCCTCAGAATCCCAGGGAAGAAATGTAGTTTGCTGGAATCTCACCTGCAACACCTCATTGAGTTTCCTCCACTTAGCACTTATCTCCAGAGCAAAGGATTTATTGCCTACTGAGATGTGGATGGAAAAAAAAAAAACCAAAAAAACTGTGAGCTCCATTTGAAGGAAAGCTGAATTTCATCTCTGCAAACCTAGCACATATCAGCTCAAGGGTGTCAGCCCCACAGACTTAACAGTTTTCTCCAACATTCTCTTTTTTTTTTTCCAACATCCTCTTCCTAAGAGCACCAGCTGGGCTATAGAGAGCAGCTGTTACTTAGGAGGAATTTCTTCTCAGTTCAATTGGGAAAAGAAGAAGAATATGGGATGTGGAGTAGTTATGAATTTGAAACATATAATGTTTATCCATTTCTAATTGTGGCAGATAAAACTTGTTTTGATAGCTGTACTTGAGTTCAAGGTAGAGTCTGTGCAAATACATGGCCTGATTTAGCTGCATCCATTCAGTCTGCTGAGGCAAAGGCCAAGGGTAAACTCTACTCCCCCTCTCCTTTCTCCCACTCCACAAACCTGAATTTCCCTGATTAGAGTGCCAACTCACTTGCTGCAGACTAGAGTGTAAGTGAGCTCCATGTGTAGTCATGGAAGAGGTACTGCAACCATAAACAAAAATTGGTTCCAAAACTTCTAGGATTATATAGCCATGCCCATTACTTCTTGTCCCTTCCTGGAACATGCAAATAGATTAATTTATATGTTTTTATTTATTGCATCGGTCTTACTCATGGACCAAGCTGAAAGCCAATTCTCCTTTTCTTTGAATTCCAGTACATGCTCGCTAAGACATTTGTTTAAATCCCTAGATATGAACCTTGACTTCTGCTCCTGTGCTTTCACGCTCTTACTAAAATCTCTCTCATAGCTGTGACTAAATCTGCTAATGTGAAAGAACAGCAGTATTAGGTGCATGTACATGTACCTCAACTATGGTGAGACTGCATGAAGCAGAGGATATATAAGAAAAGTCTCTTATTTTTGTGAAGAAAACAACTAAATTTTGTGACATTAACAAATATGTTTGCACATATTTTGTGAAAAAAGGATTCTAGGTCCGTTGCACAACTTCAGAACTCAGCTCTTCTCATTTTTTTCTAGATTTTTCAACATCCTCTTGAAGTAAGGAGACTATGGCTTCTTCCAGTTGAATTACTATATTTTTGTTGTACAGAAGAAATGCCATGTTCTGAGGAATATCTGTGTGTTTTCCTTGCCAGGTTTTGTTGGGTTTTTTTGCCATCTACCTTTGCCGAAATTAATCTGTATTTTTTTAAGATCACCGATCTTATTCTTAATTTGCCACCATCAAATGAAAAGGAACACATATCACAGAATCACAGAATCACAGAAACACCAAGGTTGGAGAAGACCTATTAGATCATCCAGTCCAACCATCCACCTATCACCAATAGTTCTCACTAAACCATGTCCCTCAACACAATATCCAAATGTTCCTTGAACACCTCCAGGGTCAGTGACTTCACCACCGCCCTGGGCAGCCCATTCCAGCTCCTGACCATTCTTTCAGAAAAGCAGTGTTTCCTAATGTCCAGCTTAAATCTTCCATGGCACAGCTTGAAGCCATTCCCTCTATCACCAGTTACACAAGAGAAGAGGCCAACCCGCAACTCACTACGACCTCCCTTCAGGTAGTTATAGAGAGCAATGAGGTCTCCCCTGAGCCTCCTCTTTTCATTGATGCTTCCTGGATGTTTATTGAGACCAAACATTGGATGTGAGCACAGTGAGGCAGTGGTTGGTACATTTCAGCAGTGGTGACATTGTTATGAAAGACAAGCTACATCCGGATGGCCATGCATAGCTGTCACACCAGGAAGAGTGTCTCAATTAGCTAATCCATGTGAATCAGCTAAAGGAGAGGAATGTATTGAAAAGCAGTGTTTTGCAGCTTAGAATTTGCTTAAAGAAACAGTGATATTGTGCTCTTTTTATCTGCTGTGATTGCCATGGAAGTAAATGGGAGGCATTACTTTCAGAGCAACTTTTCAGATGTCATATGAAACAAAGTCAAATGCCATACAAGCATAAATTTCTCTCAGACTATTGAGGCTGAATAAGCTTGCTGCTCATTGAAAAGTGATCTGTGTTTCTCAAATTTCTCAAGGTTAACTGGAATTGATTATGTAAACGTCCTATAATTCTTTAGTGATTGCTTCATCTTCTTGCTCAGAATCAGTATCGGAATCATATATTCAAGCAGTCAAAAATCAGCTGTTTTAAAACATTAGAACAACACTACCTTTTTTTCAGGTTCTTGGAATCCCCTCATGTTTTACAGCTTCTTTAAAATGAATATGAATGTCTCAGAGTTCATTTGAAAGTTCTTTTAACAGTCTTGGCTGTGACTTATTCAATTTACTGGGTCTAAAAATGTTCCTCTTTTTTTGTCATTTTGCCCAATTTGTCACACAGATGAAATGTAATGTCCTTTATTAGCACTGCAAGGTAGGAATGCTCTTACTTCAAATATAGAAGAGAAATATTTACCAAATGTATCTGTTTTATAACAGAGAACAGCTTTTTATTGAATACTTTTGCCTTTTCTGAACAGTTGCAGTATTTTTTCTCTCCTACAGGACCTATATCATAGCAGAGGTTTGTTTCTAATAATATAAATAGCTTCTCTCATTTCCTTACACAAATGAAGCATGCATTTGTTTTTCATTTTGTGTCTTTAGCTTCCCTTATCCAATGTCAGTACTTTTACTTGCAGTTCTTTCTTTTCTTTTCTTTTCTTTTCTTTTCTTTTCTTTTCTTTTCTTTTCTTTTCTTTTCTTTTCTTTTCTTTTCTTTTCTTTTCTTTTCTTTTCTTTTCTTTTCTTTTCTTTTCTTTTCTTTTCTTTT
>NW_024884350.1:15930-27891 GCF_019232065.1 Centrocercus urophasianus
TTTTCTTTTTTTTTTTCCTTTTCTTTCCTTTTCTTTCCTTTTCTTTCCTTTTCTTTTTTCTTTTCTTTTTTCTTTTCTATTCTTTCCTTTTCTTTCCTTTTCTTTTCTTTTCTTTCCTTTCTTTTTCTTTCCTTTCCTTTCTTTTTCTTTCCTTTTCTTTCCTTTGTTGTTTTTTTTCCTTCACTGTCCTTCTTTAATCTGTCTTTTGATAAAAGGAATTATATTTTTGATAATAAATCTGGGCTTTGAAGACATGAGGATCTAAGAAACAGTCCATTAATATTGGGGTTTGCATATTTCGTTCATTCTTTCTTCCTTTCTTTTATTCAGTAGTGCCTGCAGTTGCTTTCAGCTTTGGGTAATCAGAATCACATTCAGAAAAGGTATTTACATTATTAGCCTGGATAATTTTTTGCCTACATATAAAGATGAAATCAATTTTTGATTGTGCTAGGCAAGTATTAGTTTCTAGTTCAGTGATTAGTTCACATTATACATTCTAATGAGATTTACCATGATGTAACTGCTGGCAATTCTACTGTTTCTGCTGTTTTGTTTCTGTAACTTTCAGGTTCCAGTGTACTGGAGCAATTAATTGGTGACTTCAATGCTTCCTTCCCAGATAACTTGAATCTCACATGATAATGCAATTATTCTTTCATCTGTTGCCCAGAGCTGTTTGGGGAGCTGCTAATATTGTTATCTAAGCTAATAACAGATAAATGTTCCAGATCTTTACCTAATTTTATGAATTATCTGTTAATATTTTGACCCAGAAGCATAGAATAAATCTGATGATACACAGTTTGTTTCAGATTTTAGCTAATTCACTTTGAAAATGGGAAGATTAGAATAAAATGTAATACTTTTATTTCTGAAAATGAGGACTTTTATTTTAAAGACTATAATAAGTGTTCAATGAAGAGCTTATTTCAGAATAGTCCTTGTAATCAGTTAAGATAAAAACAGTGTGTAAAGAAAATACTTCACTTTCTTATCTGTCTAAAAAAAATCAGTGGTCTACACAACACTGTTAGTTCAGTTATTTGTAACAAGGAAGAAAACTGTTTCATCCCACTAACAAGGACTACCTGGAATCGATAGTTGATGATGGCAAGTGCTTTGATATGCAAGAAATTCTACTACAGACAGTGGGACAGTTGTTCAGATATTCACCAAAACAAGAACAAGGACTCTACATATCAGGTTTTATATGCAATTAATTTATAAATTTTAGATTTTCATTCACAAAACCAGTTGCTTTGTTTCTTTAAGCTGCTTACATCACATAATGTGGTATCTGTTCCCTCAGAAGATAAGAGATTTCTAAATCAGTGACTAGAAAATCAATAAATAAGAAATGATTTTGTTAAAGAAAAACTTTTTTTTTTTTTTTGCATATGTAAAATAAAATAAAAGAATAAATATTTTCCAGATATTCTTGAACACAAATTAATAATAGAAGGTCATGAATGTGGCTAAAATAAAGCATTTGCAACATATTCAAATGAGCATAATTTAAACCTTGTCTCCACAACAGTAGTTTCTATTTCCACAAATATAATCTTAATTATAAAATGATGTCTTTAAATTTTTTCTCTCTTTTCCAAATTCAATGGAACTGAATAAATATTGTTTTTAAGACTCGAAAAGAAATGTGCTTTTTGATATCTGCATCTTAATTAAAATACAAAAAAATATATATGTGTAAAAACATATATAAGTAAACCAATACATGGAGTGAGAGCTAAGAATATTCAGGTGTACTGTACAGCTTCACAAGCAAAGACTTGCAGAGCCATTCATCATCAAAACAAATCCTGCTACACACGATAAGATCTGTCATACTCCAGCCAAATTGGTGAAATAAATGTAGGAAGCAGGAATGTAATATAATGTGACTAATCCTGATACTCAGTATAAAAGAAAGGAAGGTTCTCTATATAGCTAGGGGAAAAAAAAAAATTGTTCACTTAAGGTTGAAGACAGAAATGCTGAAAATTTATTTCCCCTATCATGCCTTAGAAAGAGCTATTCAAACATCATATGCATTCATAATATTCTTCACAGAACATAAAGTAGTTTTTCAGGAGGTTTTTGTTGCTCTTGTATTGTTGGATTTTTTGCTTTGTTTTGTTTTAATTTCAGTTGTCGTAATATGAATTTTCTGAAGAAATAATTTCTCCTCTTTAAATTCAGATTATTTACAGGCCTGAAACTCTTGGCAGTGAAGTAAGACAGCAGATTACTTAAAACAAAATGCTAGGTGCATCGCTCCCATGTCTGGCCAGTAGTGATACAAAATAGTGCTCTTGTAAATATCTCCTTCCTAGGGAAAGCTTCAACAGGCTGAAACATTATTTAAGTTGGTCTGTGAAATTATGCAAATTCACAGCTTAAAAGGTGTTGGAGGTCTTCAAAACGAGCTGTCTGAATGAAAACCTGAAAATCCAATATGGATTTCTACCATGGAAGTGCCTCTGCTGCAGTGCAATGCAGTGTTGCTTGTGGGAGGCACTGGGCCTCACCTCAAGTACTGTGCTCAGTTTGGGACTTTTTTTTTTTTTTTTTTTTTTTTTTTTGCCATTACTATTTTTAAAAAGCAATACTGTCTGTATCACAGAATTATAGAATGGCTTGGGTTGGAAGGGATCTCAAGGATCATCAAGCTTCTGCACCCTGCCACAGGCAAGGATGCCTGTGTACTCCATTTTGAAGAAAGAATCAGATTAATACTCTGTATTTTAGTCTTAAATTTTCCATCAAGATTAAGGAAACAGGGAGCAGAATCTGACAGAACCCATTACTGAAAGTAGCTGAACTCCTTTTTTAATGTAGTTGATCATAAAACTTGGCACAAGCCTATTACTAGTAATATTCCTTTATTGCAGTGCTTACTTTTAAGCTGTAAATCTGTTTTGCATCTATGGAAAAAAATACAGCCTGCATGCACATGGACTGAGGACATAGCCAATTATCTGGGTAATTTATTTTATGAACTTACACTGAATTAAAAAAAAAAAAGAGTGCTACCAGCATCTAGTAAGTTACTCTTCCTAAGCCTGCAAATCAGCAAGAAAGGGGTTCATAGACTGGTACTCTGAAAGATCTGGTTTTACAATTTCTTGTTTGAATGGGTTCTGGATGAAACAGGAACTGACAGTCTGATTGATAGCCCGTATTTCTTTCCTTATTGTCACAAATTACTTTCAGGATGCTGGTAATAACAGTGTTCGACTCCTATAAAAGGTGCAACTCTCCAACTGGGCTTTCACCATGTAAAGCTTTGTCGTATTTGTGGAAATCATTTTACTGAATGTTTAAATCCTGTATCCTGGTGGGCTGTGTGACTCGGGAGACTTAGAGTGAAAAGAGAATAAAGGGCCTTTCACCTCTCTGTTCCTAGCAAAACTCAGGTGCAGTAGATACCGACTGCTACACAGAGACATTTAGTTCCCTATGTAAAATGAGTTTAGACTAACCATTTGTTAATGATTATCCTAAAATCTCCTTCATTAACAGTGCTACAAATACCCAGAAGAGTAATTTCCAGTGTCATGGGGACTACAGAGTTTGGTTTCAGAAACAAAAGGAAGTAATTCTTCAAATAAGGTACAGTTTTGCTATTGATGCCCTTCTCACAGGAGGGAGGGAACAGGAATCTATCAAGAACTATTAAAAACTAAGACAGCACTTCTGTGTACTTCTGTGTGGTTTTCCTTTTGAGATATTTATTTCACAGTGTAAAAGACAGAACCCCAGATAGCTTTAGACAGGGAATGTACTGCAGGATATATTTACATGACTGCTTTGTCATGTTCTTGCCCAGGTGTCTTTTGTCTCTCATAACAAATAGCATGATACAGACTTAGACGAATCTTTTATTTGACCCAGTGTGGATAGCTTTTTGTTGTTATGATTTTCCTTAATGTTGTTAGGCTGAAAAGAACTACTTTCTCAGACTCAAACCAGGGGAATTACGAAGTTATTATTTGTTTCCTAGAAATGTCAAAAGTTTTGCCTTTTCTCTTTTTTAAAGTCTCTCGTCCATTCTTCTTGAAATGTTTTCAAAAAACACAATAACTGTAAATTGTGTTGGCTTAGTTCTGCAAAGTACTGCAAAAAAGAATATGAAGGCTGATTTCTTCAACTGATTGTAGCTGTGTCTGTGTCGCATCATTCAGGCAAGATTATTTTATGTTAGCATGTGGTGCTTATCCAAACCAAATCCCAGCATCCTGCACAGATGGTAATCAGGTACATGTCAGCTCCACCTTTCCTTACTTGTCTCTATGTGACAAGGAAAAGAAACAGAAACATGTTTCATGAGAGAGCAGTACAATATAAACAATCAGGAGACTGGGAATCCGGGGCTTATCTGTGCCTGGGCAGGTGTGCACCAATGCAGTTTATAAAGGTCCAGTCACTGGTACTTGGATTTTGTACTTGGGATTCCAAAAAAATCCAAAATTGTGGCATCATTACGTTGGCAATTGCTAAGATCACTAGAGATTTTTTAAGTTATTTCTTTGTGTTATATAAGCAAGTATATTGGGTAGTCTACTATCCAAGTGTTGATAAAAGCACAGAGCAGAAGGGAAGTGTAGAGCATAGCTATAAATTGTCTTTTCAGATAACAGAATACTTTGCTGTTCTTAAGGTGCTTCATCAGAAGTGCTTGGATATCACTGTCACGTGAGCATGCCATAACTAGCCAAAGTAATTTCAAATATCACTAGTTGCCTGAGTTTAGGTATTTGAATTGAGTCCTAAATGGATAAGAGGTAGGTTATGTAGATGACTAAATTTTCATTATTTTTTTTTCCAAAAGAACTTCTAGTTTGAAATCATTATTTTAACACATCTCTTGATAACCCTGAAGAAATAATTTAACTTTTCTGCCTTCACTTCCTCATTTGGCATACGGATTAGTTCTGCTCTGTAAAACAGAAGAGTTCTGTTGAGTCTACTAAACTTGTAAGCTACTCAATTTGTTGTTTGATTACTTGGTAAATATGCATCACAATGCATAAAAACATTCCACAAAATTTTATTAAATTTTAACAACTGTACATGGCTATCAGCAGAAGAATCTGCTCTTCTGTTGTACAAAAGGACATATGAAACTTTGATTATTTCCTAAGCAATGTGCCCATGATCACACAGGACAGATGTTGTAGCAGTGAGAAAGATTTGAGAAAGTCTTCACCTTGGTCGTATATCATGTAACAGACAACTTGTACATAATGCTACAGGTTTGGTGGGGTGTTTTTCTTTTGTTGTTGTTTTTTGTTTTTTGTTTGGTTGGTTTGGTTTTTTCATGAGAACCTCAGGAGAGGCATAAAACTGAGCATCAATGAATGTAACATCTGCAAAATTCAGAAAGAGCAAAATCTACCGGCAGCATTACTGCATTACTGACCATGGTCCAGGAGATCTCTGGGCATATGTAATATCTGTTAGAGAAATGTAAATCACAAAATAATAGCGCTTGATCTTCAGTAATGTCAAAATATGATCCTGTGTCTGAGGAAATTATTAAGGTATTGAGAGCAAAACCATTTCTATGTGTTAATCACATCTCGTGATTCCTCTGAAGACCATTCTTTACAGACATCTTTAAAAAAAAAACACCATAATTTTCTTGGATATTAAGCATGAAGTCCTGACAACATGAAAAATAAAGCACCAGAAACTGATATCCTGTAAGTTATAAAAGAAAGAGCACAACAGGGAAAAACAGATTAAGATCAACTGGAAGTAATTATGAGAAACCTTCTTTTAGTAGTAGATATGCAGTGATTACACCTTTTAACCATTTATGGAAATATCAAGCAAGAAATGTCTTAAGCTCATTATTTAACGGGATTTAGTGTGAAAATGTTTAATAGAGACAGTAATTCAAATTCTGACTTTTGTTTTGTTTTGTTTTATTTTGGTGAAAATTTAAAAAATTCATTTTTTTCCTTTTTTTTTTTTCTTGAGAAGTTTAAATTATTTAAGATTTTAAAACAACACTGATTTTCCTAAACATTCTGAGGAATAGAGCTTATGAAAACCTCTCACTGTCAAGTGCAAGGAAAAACAATATTTTGATAAATGCTACAAAACTATTACTAAAGTTGAAAAGCTTTAAAGACTCATGCTTTGGCTGAATTTCATGGCCCTCCTAATCTCCCAGTGTAAGGTAACCGTCTTTCAACATATTGATGTAAAATGGATAAAATATGTAGATACCTACTGTAGAGTATTTAGTTTGCCACATTTGACGTAACTGATCTATGTTGCCTTTTTATATTATTTTATAGTACAGCTTCTCCTTGAAGTAAATTCAACAACAGGTTGAATCTTTGATGTACAAGCTAGACTTTCCACTACTTTCAACCTTCTAGATGATACACAAATATTAGAGGCTTGTGCTTAAAGAAATGTGAGAGCTTCTTTCTAAATAACTGCATGTAATGCATAAGACCAAGGAAATGAAGTGAACTTACATCAAACAGTAGGGAAAAAATGGTACTCTGCTGTAATTCCCTTTGTGTTAGCACACATCTAGACACAAATTATTCCATAAAACGCATCTACTGAAATTTTCATCATTTAACCATTCCTTCTTCAGATGTGATTTCTGTGTTCTCATCTAAGGTTGAGAACACTGAAACATGTATGTCATGAAAAGGTAAAAGACCAAGTATTAACTCAGAGCAAACTTTTGCAGTGTGTATATACAACATAGGAGTCTACACTCTTCAGAAAAAGGAATGAGCAGGTTGTTCATGTAAAAGCAAGGAAGTTGGAGAAAATCATCTATTTCACCTAGTGATAAACTTGCCTCCTTGAAAGTAAGATGACAGTGATTCTGGGCTTCTCTATCACACATTTTCAAGTTAACTTTAATTTATAATGCAGCCAGGGCTTAAATAAAAATAGACTTTCATTCCTTTCTGATAAGGTTTTTTACCTATCGGGATGTATTTGATTTCTTTCATCTTTTTTTTTTCTTGTCTCCTTTAAGTTCAATTTTTAGACAAATGAGAAAGATGTATATTGTAGAATATCCTAGAATCTTTGAAAGAAATGCAAAAGCACATTCTCACTTATGTCTGCTTTAGGAGTACACAGAAGATCTAATCTGCTCAAAGTAGCAATGACTAACACATTAAGAGGCAATTATTATATCTATAAGCAATGACAACACACACTTTTCTTGCATTATGCACCTGAGTGAGCTGGATATTGGTTGTTCACATGTAGACATTTTTTTGTTCAGTAGTATCTCTACAACAGCTTGAATGTACTATGTTATTTGTGAAGGTCTGTAATATGTTGCTATATAATTTCTGAATCAAGCACTACATCTAGTTTCATATATAACTAAGAAAAAGTTAGTTTCCATCCTAAAGGATTTGCAATCTAAAATCACAAACATTTTTTGAAAGGAAACAACATCAAAAGATCATTTTGCCTTCAACAGGGCACAGTAAGTGCTTTAATGTAAAATACATAAATGTAAAATAGATATTATAAATACAAGATATAGCACTATATGTAAATTGTATAGAATAAAATTGCATATTTGTCTTGATTTATGTGTGCTTAAGCTTGAAGGAACTTCAGTTTCAGGGGAGATACCAAGCTGCATTACTTTGGTTTAATTAGGAAGCAAAAGCTTTTTTTCCTCATCCATTAAAATGCCAGGAGTCAATGTATATATGACAGTTAAGACACTAAGTGCCAATTATTCCTGTATCTGCTCATTTTATTCATCCTCAGCCCTATTTCTCACTTTCTTTAAGACAGGATAAAATACAGAGTTAGTTATTATAAGCTGAATCTATAGATTGTCTTCCAGCATTTTACTGCTACACTTAGCACTAAAACAAGTTACAGGCAACCATAGGAAGGGAATTTATGACTTTACAAATGGAGGCAGCATGTGATAAATACCACACTATCAGTTGTTCAGGTAAGTAATATGTGCTCTTGTAAAACCTGTACTGAAAGCTGAGTAATTTATGAAGTAAAAGAAGTCTGGTTTCTTTAACCTCTCATGCTAATTTACTTTAAGATAACATGAGAGTAGACTTGTGTACCACACTCTCCTGCTGTTTTTAATTGCTACGTCCTCTCTTGTTCATTAGTGTATCCTATTTCTTCCATTTATCATGTAAAAGGAGTGAATGTTATTTCACCTTTAAAACTGAAATCCTTCTTCCTGATGCAGACTGGTGGTTTCCAACTTCTTTTTCGAAGAAGAAAAAAAAAAAAAGGAAATTGCTTTTCTGGCCAGTGGCCATGTTGAAGTTGAAAACATGTCTTTTAGTAAAGGTAAAGCATCCTAATGAATGACTTGCTTTTGAAAGAACAAGAGACAATCCTTGCAGTCATTCAGTACAAGCACTAATGGAAAAATATAGAAGAAAAAAAAAGACAACTTCTCATGTGTACTGCAGTAAACATTACACTCAGTGTAGAAGACTTTGGTTTCAGCAAATCAGGCTTATAGATCTGATTCATTAAAAGGAAAAAGGGCTGAGGTCCAAATTTTATATTCATCTGACTTGTGAATTAAGAGGGACTGATCTGGGTATATGAAATACCTGCCCTTAGATGGACAGGTGATCTCTGAGTCCCTGTGTTTTCTTTATCCTGTAAGTTTAGGGGTTTATACACAGAAATTTGCACATTTCTGTAGCAGCTTCTAATCTTGAAAAAGTTACTGATCTATTTAAGCAAAGCAAAGATAGTCTAATAAAAGACATTACCATTACCATCAAAATTTGCCATGACAATATCCTTAAGTTATCCAAGCTACATACAGTACAGATCACCATGAGGGAGATCACACAGCATGTGCTGGACAGCTGGGGGATCAGGCCCAGCCAAAAGGGGTACCATGTTTGACCAACCTCTTTTCCTTCTATGATCAAGTGACCCACCTGGTGAATGAGAGAAAGGCTGTTGACATAGTCTACCTAGACTTCAGCAAAGCTTTCTGCACATCTGCCACGGTATTCTCCTGCTGGCAGCCCATGGCTTGGACAGGTACATTCTTTGCTGGCTAAAGAGCTGGCTGGAGGGCTGGACCCAGAGTGTAATGGTAAGTGGAGTCACATACAGCTGGCAACTTGTCATGAGTGCTGTTTCCTAGGCTTCGGTATTGGGGCCTGTCCTGTTCAGTATCTTTACTGATGACCTGGATGAGGGCATTGAGTCCCCCCTCAGCAAGTTTGCAGATGATGCCAAGTTGGCAGGAAGGTCAATCTGCCTGAGGATAGGAAGGCCCTACAAAGGGATCTGTACAGGCTGGATAGCTGGTCTAAGGCCAAGGGGATGAAGTTCAACAAAAATGCCTGGTCCTGCACTTTGTCCACAGCAACCTCAGGCAATGCTACAGGTTTGGGGCAGAGTATCTGGAAGACTGTGGAGGAAATGCACCTGAGGGTATTGGTTGATGCTTAGCTGAACATAAGGAAGCAATATGCCCATGTGGCATCCTGGCTTGTATCAAAAATAAGGTTGTAGGACCACAGAGGTGATCATCCCTCTGTATTCAGTATTGGTGAGGCTGCACCTTGAGTAATGTTTCAGTTTTGGGCCCGTCTCTGAAAGAAAGACATCAAGATCCAGATATCCAGTACCTGAAGGGAGTGTATAAAACAAGAGGGGGAACAACTATTTACATGGGTTGATAGTGATAGGACAGGGGGGAATGGTTTTAAACTAAGACAGGGGAGATTTAGGTTAGATATTAAGAGGAAGTTTTTCACTCAGAGGGTGATGATGCACTGGAACAAGCCGCCCAGAGAGGTTGTGGATGCCGTATCCTTGGAAGCATTCAAGGTAAGACTGGATGTTGCTCTGGGCAGCCTGGTCTAGTGGTTGGCAACCCCTGTCCATGGCAGGGAGGTTGAAACTAGATGATCTTTGAGGTTCTTTTCAACCAAGGCCAGCCTATGATTCTAGAGTTCTTTGTTCCTGGAGCCTGTTCAGGGAAGGGCAATGAAGCAGGTGAGGGATCTGGAGGACAAGTCTTATGAGAAGTGACTAAGGGAACTGAGACTATTCAGTCTGGAGAAGAGGAGGCTCAGGGGTGACCTTATTGCTCTCTACAACTACCTAAAAGGAGGTGTGATAAGGTGGAAGTAGGCCTCTTCTTCCATCTAACTAGAAAAATGACTAGACGGAATGGCTTCAAGTTGCATCAGGGGAGATCAGATTGGACATTAGGAAATACTTGTGTGAGAGACTGGTTTGGTACTGGAATGTACTGCCCAAGAAAATGAGGGAGTCACTGTCCCTGGAAGTGTTCAAGAAGAGTTTGATGTTGTACTGAGGGACGTGTTTTAGTGAGAAATACTGGTGATAGATGAACGGTTGGA
Source organism: Centrocercus urophasianus (assembly GCF_019232065.1). Classification (NCBI taxonomy): domain Eukaryota; kingdom Metazoa; phylum Chordata; class Aves; order Galliformes; family Phasianidae; genus Centrocercus; species Centrocercus urophasianus. The sequence continues at coordinate 26,313 of NW_024884350.1, forward strand.
CTAGATCATCTTAGAAGTCTTTTCCAACCTTGGTTATTCTATGATTCTATATTAAAGAATGTCAGTCTGTAATGCTAGCCATAACACCCACTTTTTGTGTCAAATGTCAAGTTTGATGGAGCTCAGAAATGTTTATGTATTGGGTCTATCATCATTAATTGTAGGTCTCACAAAGACATCTCTGATATTCTAGGATATCTCAAATAGCACTTTGCCTATGCTAAACAACTAGCTTATGCCCCTATTTGGTACTTTTAAAGAATTCTGCAAAAGATTCTATTCCATTTCAAATGAATGTGTATACTTGAGACTCCGCTGGTAAATTTTCCAAACCTCCACTTACTGTAACTCAGTTTAGATATGTAATTCACTGACATCCTGACCCAGTTAGCTGGCTACCATCTGCAGATGAATCCCAGCTCTAGCATATTTCTTTGCATTTTACTGCATTGCCTCAGAGCTAAACAGTTGCTTCCAGATGTGAAGGCCACTGGAGCACTGGCTGGATATTCTCTCTCTCTAAGTATTCCACATGTGAAACTCAGCTATGTGCTTCTAAATATAAAGGAAGGAATTCCCCAAGGATTCCTATTACTCTTAGGAGCCAAGAAATATCAGTAAAATAATTTTGCAGACACTGCTGCAAGATTTGTGCTGCATGATGTTTGCTGGAAAGAAAATTATGGAATATATAGAGAGTAGAGAGCAGCATACGCTACAGAACATCTTTTCACTCCACCTGCTACCTGAAGATGGACCATGACAGTCTTGCCATTCGCCTTGTTATCAGGGCCTTCAATTGTAGTAAAAAAGAGTGTTAATGTTTACCTGACATGTAACAGTCTCAAGCAAAAATTGATAGCTGAGTCAATTATCCTGTTAGGGAATTATTTTCTTTTTAAAAAGAGCAAAGAGTATCACTGGATCCTCCCCACTCATTTTGCATGCGCTCACTGCCATGACACAATTAGTTCAGGATTTATCAACAGTTATTTATAATATAATAAATGCCTAAAATAATATAAAAATAGTTACATTTAAACTAAGTCATACTGCAATTTTAAAATCTGCAAATATGGTCAGGAAGAAAATCAGTCATACTCTCTGGAAGCAGATTAGACAACTTGGAAGGGTGTGCCCTTAAGAGTCATAACACAAAGGTGTCTGACTATAGAGATAACAAGAGTGAAAGTATCTAAGCCAGGTGCCGTCCAAATCTTCTGTTACTTAGTAAAAGAATGGATAAACTATCAGAAACTCAAGAAAAAGGAAGTAAGAACAGGGATTCCAACCCAACAGCTACTTAAACTAATGTTGCAAGAGGATGTTTTATTGTTAGAGCACGTACTGCTCTCTATTACTGAGAAGAATGTCTTTACCTTTTCCCTTCTTTCACTTTTTCTTTCTCTTTGCCTTTTTCTCTCCCCTCTCCCTCACTTCTTCTCCTTTCCCCCTCCCCTCCCCTCTTCCTCCCCTCCCTGTCCCCTCTCCTCTCCTCTCCTCTCCTCTCCTCTCCTCTCCTCTCCTCTCCTCTCCTCTCCTCTCCTCTCCTCTCCTCTCCTCTCCTCTCCTCTCGGGA
>NW_024884351.1:0-59895 GCF_019232065.1 Centrocercus urophasianus
GCCTCCCGCGGATCGCAGGCGCGGAGCGGCCGCCCGGGGCTGGCCGCAGCTCCGCTCTGCCGGCCGGCCTCCCCCGCGGGGCTGGCCCTAGCGCTCCGCCCGGCGCCCCCCGCCTCCCCCGGCCCCGCGGCGCTCCCTGCGAGGAGGGGACGGGTGCCAGCAGATAACATCACGGCCGCGCAGGGAGAGGGAGATTTATAAGGGCTCCCCGCCCCACGTGCTCGCCTCGCCGCGAAGTGACGTGGTGGGGCTGCGGGCAGAGAGCGGAGGGCTCCGCCGCCGCCCGCCTATTTATTCCCCTCCGAAGGCGGCAGGGAACAGCCGCAGCCCGGGGACGAGAGGGGCAGCCCCGGCGCATCTCTTTTTCCTCCTTCAAAAGGACGGCTGCAGCGCCCCTCGCCCCTTAGGGCGCCCCTTACCCTCTTATTAGGGTAACTGGGTCAAACGGCAACCTCGCTACAATTAAGCGCCTGGATGTGGTTTCATGCAAGTACGCGGGGGGCAGGACGAGGACCCCCGGTAGCAGCAGACAGGGCTTTGCACTGCCCCACTCTTTTCACTTCCACGCACGTTTGGGGCAATTCCAGCGGGAAGCAGGCTCAGCTCCGGCTCTCCTCCCTGCACTTGCCAGAAGATCTCAAGCCCCGCATTCTCAGGCTGCGTCTGCAATTCAGTTTTTCCACTGCCTCTTTCGGCCGCAGTGCACATAGCAGCCTGAGCCTGGAGCTCTGTGAAGGCAAGGGCCAGGCTCTGACCTCGGGCCCCACTCTGCCCTCCAGAAGTGACCTCCCACACTCCCTCAGCCTTATGCCATAAAGCAAACCCTTCCGAAGAAAAAGGCAAATAAGTGATTTCCTCCTAAAGCTGCAGCTGAAATCAGGAGAAATGCCTCACGCTGAACCTATGGCCCCATGCTGCTTGGTTGCTGTCAGGGCACCGCCCATTACTCGCCTTGGGTGCTTCACAGCCCTCAAGGGTTGGACTACTAGATGATCATAGTGATCTTTTCCAACCTTAATGATTCTATAAAAGCACTCTACTCTCTCCTCCTGTAGGGAACTCTGTTACCTCTAGAGAGCTCTGCAAGAACCTTCCTGCCAGATCCCTGCAGTTCATAACAATTTGAAGAAAAAAGACTGCAAACTTCGCCATCTCTTTCACTAGAACAGCCCATGGAGCCTTGGCAATGCCCTGTTCAGGTATGAGTATAGGCTGGGCTGTCCCTGCAGCCATAGATGCTGGGGTCCAAGCTCCAGAGTGCCTTACAGAAGCCACCAGAGATGCAACCAGGCTGACAGCAAACCCATCTGACCAGATTCCGCTGAGATTGTTCCTATTTGGCAGCCTGGCTAGGAAGACATTTCATTTTGTTCTCATTTGAGAGGGCACTTTTGCTTCTGTTTCTAAGCCTTTGTGTGATGCAGGGTGTCAGGTCTACCCAGGTTCATCTCAGCTTTGCCTCTCCAGTGCAACGATGCTCAGTTCCCTACAACCTCCCAGTATCCCCATGGTGATGCTTGCCAGGCAGAACTTCCCAGAAGCAGCAGCAAGCCAGGCTTTGGCCTTTTTGCTCCCAAAGGCTGCTTGAGCTAAACTGCCAGCAGCTGCAGCAGGCTATGGCACAAGCCTGAGCTGCTCCACTTGCCCCAGGAAAGGACATCTTCCTACTTGCTGGGCCACTGCAATGTACAGACAGCCACCAACTAGAATGCACACACTGTGATATACACATCACAAGTTATCTGATCTTATTTTCTGAATCACAGAATGGCTTGGGTTGGAAGGGACCTCACCGACTGCCTACTGCCAACCACCACTTGCATTTGATATTTTTATCTCAAAGAGTATTGCAAACTGGACTCCAACTGGGTGATATTTTTACCTTGCTAAAGCAATGTCCAGAAGAGACTATCATAAAATGTCCAAAATTACCTAGCCAAACTCCATACACTCCTCAAAGCCAGACAAAGAGCAGTAGTGCCAGAATATACTCAAGGCATTATCTGCACAGGTAACTCAGCTTTCACATTCTACCTTTAATATTCAGGTACATCTGTCAAAACCTATCCTAATTATGGCTTTGTGTTTTATCTCAAAAAGCCCTCTATTCTTATCCATTTCTAAACAGTTTGTGTTTAAGGAGTACCCATCAGCTTCAAAAGCTGCAGGGATTATCAGGCACTAAAGCTGAACTGAGCAAGCACTTACCTTTCCCTCTGCCTCTTCAAAGTGGATGGACTTACCCTGAGTGCCTGCTGTCAGTGGGAGCTTTGTAAACCAGAAAGCAGGAACTGGCCTTCACCATTCACACAGGGAAAGAACAGAACTTATCTGTTCTGAAGCATTTAATTTAATACAATACTGTCTTTTAAAATGTTGATATATATATATTTTAATAAACAGTAACTGTTTATTAGAAAAACAGGGACACCTGGAAAGTTACTTCACTAAACTTAAAAGTTTCATGTTTCCTATTAACTTAAAAATTATGTGGTCAGGATTTTACAATTTGCGGTTTCTTTTGAGATTGTTTTGGTTATACGCAAATGTGCTGTGTGAAACACAAAGGCAATAATCTTTCTAAAACTGCTGACGACCAGGTCATTAAGTAAGGTGGCTGGCCACATTTCATAAACTAAAGAACACTGTTGGAAGAGGAATAACTTTTATAAGTTAAGAGGTGACTTTTGTAAACTCGCACGCCGATGACGACTGCAGGATGCTTGCACAATTAATTCTTTGTGGCACACACAGAAATCTGCAGCAGTTGCTGTGGTCACGCAGAATCTCAGTTATTCTGATGCAGGGTGCGAGGCAGAAACATTCAAATTCTCCTCTTTATAAAAGGGCACGTAAGAGTGTTCAGCTTGAAGAGCTAAGGTGGCACCTAATAAAGGTACGGCAAAAAGGAGACGACAAATAATGGAAAAATTTAATATATACACCACAATAAATAGTAAAACCTCAGGGTTTATTATCTTTACTGAAGTAGAAGCCCATACCTCTGTGCCGTACACTTCATTAGTGTGTGCAGTAATGCCTGTATGAATTCTGAGAGCAGATCCTGCTGACCTTACTAATACAAGCAGCCCCACTGCCAGTGGGATTGCATTTCACACAACCACAGCCTGCTCCTGCAACGCTCACGTTCCAGAAGATAATGGCTACTTTATATAACATACTGCTTAACACGCACGACTGCTATCCATATATACATGCACATATGTAACTACTTGCCAACTTGCAAATCAAAGGTATGTTTCTGATATAAATGTATAACTATAAATAAATAGAATACATACACAGATGAAAGTTCTCATTCTTGAGGATAGAGAAAGTTCTGTGGAAACAATCACAAGAGAGTCGTCAACAGGCCCCCATCGAGTGAGAACACGGGATTACAGCAAGCCCTGATGCCCACAACACAGTGTGCAATCTGCATTTAAAACCATACCCTGATAAAAGGCATCCAGAATGCAATCACAAAAATAACAATGACTTCAGACAGAATTCTGATCCCAACACTTTGAGCCAGAATGACCAAAATTTGAAGGAAAGGGAGGTGTTGAGATATCATGGTTCCCTGGGAATCAACACAATTATCAATGAGCTACATTTTTTGTCCTGAAAATAGACATTTTTTTCTATGAAGGCTGCACATATCAGTGCTGCATTCAAAGGAGTTCCTTCTTCTCACAGAGAGTCCCCATCTTTAAATTAGTTAAGACTCGAGTCTTGGTAAAGATTTTGTGAATGCCAGAGAAGTTCCTTCCCCATGCTTACACCTCCCAGTTTGATCCTCCATGTACTCTTCCAAATCTGCTTGTCAGCCCCAGGGTTACCACACTAATCTTCTCTGTATCATTCCAGTTTAAGTGTGTGTACCACTGAAAAAAAAAGGCCTTCCTTAATCCTAGCACCTGTGGTTTTAATCACCACAGGAAATCCTGTTTCCACTCAAGTCAGTAAGATTTCCCCTGTAAATATCAGCAGAGAAAACGATCACTAGGTTCACTAACTAAAAATACAAATTAAAAAAAATAAAACAAAACAAAGCTGGAGGAGCACAGCGGTTTATGTACCACAGGGTCTTGACATCCACTTACAGCAAGTACAACAAAATAAAGACAATAGAGCAGAAGCCATCTCTTTAATCCCTGTGTTTGAACCCCTGACCTGCACCTCATCCTCAGCATTACAGCTGTTGTATGCTATTTTTGAACCACTTGATGATGATTTGGGTTATGCCCCACTAAATAACATACAAATGATACCTATAAATACTATATTCCTAGCAGAGAATCTACAGGAGTCTATTCAGGAAATTAAAATGATGCAACTTGAGTTAGAATACGCATCTACACTGCACTTCAGAGAGTTTAAGGAGATTACATATAGAACAAGATTAATTGGCAGCAAATTCAAAAAATGGGCCAGGCAGTAATGCAATATTTAGCCTAGTGAGAGCCAGACAGCCTTGGGACTGGAGTTCTGGCTTCTTCACAAGCTGCTGGTGAAGTCCACACAGAAGAAAAGCTTTAATAAGTCAATGCCGCTTCAGAATTTCCTTGTCTAATGTATTTTAAGCACACACGTTTAAGATAATCCTAATGAGTTTTCAGAAAGCAGTTCTTTGTTTTCAATTATGCCAGAAAGAAAGGTTTTTTTATTAAGGTTTTCTGCTGCACTCACACAAGTTCCAGAGAAGTCTTTGTATTGCCTCTCTTGCCTCTTGTTCCAACATTGTACGTTTTTAAACCTATCTATTCTTGGCTACTGAAATTAATATTCTTGAGCGGCCCTTCAGAAAGCTTCATTTCAGCTTAGCTGGGATTCCTCTCTCTCTACAGAAGAGGTCTATATGAGGCTGATACAATTCTGTTATCCTGAGGGCTGCTCTGTAGGGTACCAGCACCAGGAGAATTGGCATCCTGAGCTTGTCCCCCTAGAGCCACAACACTGCTCCACACACGGCTAGGGATACCATGAGCCTCAGTTTTACATTAGTTTATAAGTAAGCATTGATTAATTCTGTGATAGTGGCCATTTAGACCCAAATCCAGATGATTTCTGAGCCAGATCTACACTAGGCCACCTAGAAGTCATTGCCTTCCACAAGATTTCATCAAATGGCGCTGGCCTTCAGAGGTCAAATCCAGCAGGCCAGTGGCAAGCTATCTGCACACTGACAGCAGAATGCAAAAGGAGGGAAGGAATTGCACAGTATTTGCTGCAGATTTATCCCCAGTTTGGTAGGTCATTTTGATTATATTAACCTCAAATAATAGCAGCCTTCTTATGATGTTAGCTATTCTAAAATGGCAACATGCAGAGACAGCACACACATCACCACTGGAACAAGAAACCAAGACTTAATCCTGCAATACAGTAACAATAATTAAAAAAGTCATTATGCAGGTGGTTCAGTATTATGCTTCAACATAATTGTTGAATTCTCATTAGCTAAAGTGAACGAGAAACATTCTGCCTCTGCAAAGAAAAAATATTGATGCTATAGGAAAACACAGGTAATTCAATTCCCTTCTTACTTGAATGATCTTTATATAGAATATATTTTGCTTCTACTTTATTTCTAGACAGTGATACCAAAAACTGTAATAAAAATAAAATAAAATGTACAATAAATGTAATGAACACAGCAGATGCAGAGAACAATGACAGTACTGGCAGCCTTGGCCTCACCTGGTTGCACTGAAATATCATGAGAAAGGTGTTCTATGTCTCGTAAATCCTAGTCCCTAACACAACCTCCAAGATTAACCCTCCTCTCTAAGCAGCACAGTGAGGTGGTCAGAGTACGTACAGTTTGTGCAGATATACTGAACTCTATATCAGAGCAGTAAGCTCTGGTATCCAGCCCTATAGAGAGAGTTTTCATGCTTTCATGTGCCCAACTTCAGGCACCCTTTCTAAAATGGATGAAGTCCAGAATTTATTCCTGGACACAATGCACAAAATAAAAGGCTGCTTTTAACTAGCTACTTCTGAGAACATTTATCTGCAAGAAATTGTATCAAATCTCAACATAAATCTGATCTGGGCTAGTGGCTCACAAGTTAACATCACACATACAAAAAACAGAACTAAGAAACAGTGAAAATGTTGAAAATAAGACTTAAAGAGTTTGCTCACTGACACAGGAAGATGGGCTATTTGAATGATTGAGACATTATGAGGAAATAATACTTTCTCCTAAAATCACCTTCCAAAGTGTTTCTCAGAAGTAATCTGTACTCATGTGGTCACACAGGAAAGCTTGAAGAAAGCATAATTCATTATCTGACAAACACAAGGGTTTAAACAGAAATCATTTCCAAGGTTGAAGCATTACGCCAGGACAAGCATCTCTGGTGCTGAAGCTAATCTGGCCAGATTCTTATTTCAACATGTTCCTTAAGAGAGAAAAGCAATTACGAAGATACATTCAAAACCAAAAATGCTTTGTCTAAGAAGTATCCGCTACTCTGTATCTGATTAAGAATGACCAAGGAAAAGCCCTTATCTGCTTGGTCATCTATAGAGGTGAAACCTTTGAGGTTTACATACTGTGCAGAGGTTAATAGCTATTACTTTAGGATAATAGCAAAGGAGACAGACGGCCTTCCACCATCTGTTAACCAAGAATTTGTCCCTTCTCCCACATCTATCTTAGACCCAGAGTCTGAGTTTAATGTCTTATTTAGCAGTGGGATTCCATCTATTTAATCCAAGCTTAATAGAATGAGGAGTTTGTCATTTCAAGTTGTGCAGTATTGTGTGCCAGATGACTTCTTCTTTCCTCCTTTAAGACAGCTACCAAGCCAGCTCTGAACAGGTGCAGCTTTACAAACCACCTTCTTCTGGAAACTTCAGATAGACAAAACACTTTTATGGCCTCCAAACAACTGAAATAAAAAGAACCATCTTACCTCCCTACCCCCGCTAGGAAGTAGTTTCCAGTTCTTTTGCTCTTCTCAGTTTGCGAACCCCAGGAGGAGCTGCCTCAAAGCAGAAGTGGGACCTCACCCCCCGTTTCCGCAGGGCAGACTAGGTGATGCAGCAGCATCAGGCACAATAATCTTCCACCACTAGTCTTTCCTTAGCAGCAGACTGGAAGGTTTTTTTCCATAGGCCAAATCATGCTTTCCTTGCTGAGAAACTAGAAAGGAGAGCAGACATGGGAAGAACTGACCCAATGCCTTCTCTGATTAAACAAAACCTTGTTACTTGCATGCAACTCATAGAATATTAAAGTCTACATACTCTAGAGTTGGCTTGAAGCCTAACAAAACTGGAACCACCCCATCTTTATTGACTTTATATAGATAGGTACAGAAATATACAAAGTCAAGATGATTCATGCTCTCTGGAATGAAGGGCAGCAGCACAGCTCTGCCTAAGCAGAGATATTCATGGGAGCAGGCAAAATAGACTGAGAGCTGCGACGGCCGGGAAAAGCTGCTAAAGGATGTTCTTCCTTTTTGATAGCTTTAAAAGAATATTACTGTAAAGGTTATAGGAAAGCAGGTGAGACAGCTGATCCTGCTATCAAAAAGGGAGACTGGAAGATCTCCAGGCCAAACAGGGTTTAGTACTTTAGACTTGTTAGTCAAACTTGTGAAATAAATCAGCCTAAAATTAAATTATACTGCTTTCATCTGTCACAAAACTCCTAAGCTTATCCTTTGGAATTACTTACCTGTTTAAGTCACTATAGAAGCTTCTCTGCATAGGGCACAACCAAAGGGCAAGGCACAGTATCAGAATTATAAAATTATCCAATATAAAAGTCTGTTATGCCTCTTAAAAGACAAGAAACACTTAATCTACAGGCAAAATACTTAAGCACTGCTGTGCACTTTAAAAAGAAATGGAAGCTCAAGATAAGCAAATTAATTATAAAATCTACAAACATCTGAGTATTCCATAAGTATTCTGAAAGTCACCTCAGGACATTAAAATAGAAATAGGACATAGAAAAACTAGCCTAATTTTTAACAGCTTGATCTCAAACAGGGACCGCTGGTATTAACCTAGTGACTGCAGATTTAAAGGTGCTGATATAGTTTTTCTGCACAAAGTAACTAAACTGTACAGAAAGAAAACAATGTCAGATTAGACTATTATGCTGTTTTATCAACTCAAAATTCAGTGTAGTACATTTTTGTATTGCTCTATGAGATGCCAGCTCTAGCTAAACAGCTGTACAGATGTCTAACCTTCAGAAGCTAGGATAACCATATGTCAAACTTCTGTGGTTTTGCCACTTGATATTTTGGGTGTATGCCTTCATTTGTGATAATAAATATCAGGCCACAAACTAATGTCTACGCAGATATCTAATATGTTTAACACTCAAATCAGCTTGAAAATCTAAACATTTCTGCTGTTAGCTTTGAGTTCTCCTCAAAGAATTATGCTACAATGTATACCAGATGAATAGGCTAGAGATAATACAACCACTGCCAGTTGTTAGGATGGGTTTTCCTGTATCATTTTGAATGTATATTTTTAAGCTATAATTTACACATAGTTCACCCCCCCTGCCTTTCTCAATGCTTACATTAAAAAACCTAAATCCACCATCTTACCACACATTTCAGTGCGGAAGAGTGAAAATTTAAGGCTCTCCTAATCATATATTGGACATAAGCAGTTACAAAGAAAGGTCGGCATGAAAGAAAATGCAGACACAGACAGAATAGTACTGTTTATATAAAGCATCAATTAATAGGCCTCAAAGCATTCTCTTCACATAGCAAACAGAGAAGAACTGCGTTAGAAAGAGAATCCAAAACAAAGGAGGCAGAATTCAGACCCAGCCTCTCATCTAAAACTCCTTACGCACCATCCTATTCTTTCTGTATACATCTGCTTACACATGAAGTACTTGTATTACTGCAGTTAGCCTCTGCACCTTTGCAACCCAACAATCTATCAGAAGAAACTGGTGTGGCACAATCAAAGCCAACATTTGGTATCCTTACAGTATGCACTTAAGAGAAAGGGCTTTTGTTTGACCCTCTGCAGACCTGAGGAATTAGCATTACAGTTGACTAAACCCAGAGTGTGTCTCAGAGGTCCGGTTCCCTACAGAAAAAGACCAGAGCACCAGAACTGCAAACGAAGCAACACTAAATACAATTTTATACAGTGTTGCAAGAACAGACTTTTCTGCTCTAACAAACACAATAGCAATGACTGTCTCTTCCTCTTACTGGTCTCTTAACACACGTAACTTCAAGCTTACAGTGGAAAAACATACATACATACATACATTTGTACACTTTTATGCCTACTTTTTTATATGTATATACATATACACAAAGCCAATCAGTAGGGTCAAGATTCATTTTACAAATATGTTTCCATAGTTATCTTCAATCTAATTAACGCTTCAAGACCAGAACTATCACATTAATGGTTACTTCTCTTTATTATCTATGAAGCCTTTCCTAACCAAAGTAATAAAGGCTCTACAGGAGCCTGATAACTTTATAAGGTGACAGCATTTCTGTGTTTATTGTAAGCCATTTCTACCGTGAATTGCTAACAACTTTTCAAAGTGTAACACTGATTTGGAAATGCAGGCACACTAATACATCAATTGCCATGACGAATGTATAAACTTTTAATGACCTTGGCAAAATTCATCTTTTGTTGGGCAAGTGCCACTATTTTGACTGCACAAAATGTTTTGGAAATACGTTGAAAATTATACATGTTTTGAAAAATATTTCAGGATTTCAGTACAGCAAATGAAGCTATATTTAAAAAGTTGGACACTGTGGAAAAAAAATCTCGAGTTGTACAAGACTCTTTAAGAAGAGACAGCCTCCAAGTATTGTACATTCACAGAATGTTGATTTTTAATCCAAATAAAGAAAAATATCTTGAAATGCTTTCAGTTTCATTCAGTCACTGTCATCTTCTTGTTTTAAACCACCTCCTTGTTCAATACTGCCCTCTCCATCACTTTCCTTATCCCAGTCTTTCATAGATGCTCCCATCATGAAGTCATCACGCAGTATATTCCATTCTGGTCCATCTTCAGACTTTACTTCACCCTATATGTTTGAAGGGAGGAGAAGGAAGAGGATGATGAGATGAATGTGAAAGGGGCAGTAGAAGATAGAAAGCCTTCATATAACCACAATAATGCCTCACACAAATTTGCACAGACAGATATACCAAAAGTCAGCACCTCACACAAACGTTACGTGAATAAACAGGGGAATCGTAACTATCTGATGCAAATAAGTGAATTTGTTTTAAGCAACCAATAAAAGGAACACAGAAAAGAAAACAGTTATTCCTTGTGGATGAAACAGTCAACCCTGGGCACGGCTTCCTTTATTAAAATCTTTCTTGGCAATCAGAATGGATTCATGATATCATTTATTAACCCCCAGGTGCTGCTTCATTAGAACACTTCTTGGCACATTTATAAAACACAAATATGGATTTAATAAAGGCTTAAAAAAACCTAAATTTAATATTTAACATATTCGGCGATACGTGAACCAAATCCCCTTTATGTGGATTATTACCTCACTACCTGGACTTGTCATATGGTGCAAAGCTGCCTCTAAAAGAAACTGAAAGTTGATCTACACTCAGCATGCCAACAACACCTTATTCCAAATTTTGCGCTTCTTCAAAGTGGATAAACTGAAGCCATGCTAAACGGACCGGTGAATAATGAAGAAAAGTGACAGGAGCCTTAGTTTCAGGTTAGCACTGAAAACATTGCTAGGCTGCTCTTCTAAGTGACGGAGCACACTGAGCGGTGCAACAGCCCCATCCTGTGGCAGCAGCTTTAAACAACAGGATGAAGTAATTCTGACATTCCAATCGTTACTGGAGGAAAACACTGAAAAACATTCCATGTACCAAAGAAGGACTCCAGTCATTTAAGCCACAGCAGCAAAATACTTCTGAGGAACAATCAGTGTCCAACACCCAAGCAAAAAATTATTTTAGCAAGGAGGAATCGAAGGAATTGAAAAAAATTTACTTCTGTAATGTCCCTGAAACAAAGGTATACAGGCATTTCATACCACTATCTCCTTCCCACTGCCCTATTCAAATCGGGAACCAATTCACTTGTTTAACCACCACCTTCTGACGTTGTACCTTCAGACAGGGGTTATTTGTTACAGCATCCTCTGCAGGTGCAGATCATGTACTTTCTGGGAGCATAAAATAGCATAAAATTTAAACAAAATAATTAGAAGAAAATGCAGATCTCTCACTGCAAACCTAACACATCACACCAACACAAGCTACCTGCTTGCTACAAGAAGTCTGCCAGACAACTTACTTTTAATAGTTACTCAAAACAGAAATGATTTCAAAAATGTGACTTGTCCTGCAGCTCTCTGTGAAAGGTGACTCCCTCAAAAATAAGATTACACATCTCAACACCTTCTCTTCCAAAAGCAATCTCCCCAGACCCAACAACCACCAACAACAACCAACTAAAGCTGTTCAAGAGGTATGTTTTTTTTTTTCTTTCCTTTTGTCTCCACAGCTGCTCTCATTGATGGTTATTTGGAGGTGTAACTCTCCCATCTCCAGCAGCAGCAGAAAAACAACAACTCCCTTTTTCCCCAGGGGAGTGACTCCTATCTACTCTCACTGTTGCAGCAATTCACTACAAATGCTATTCCCCATAAAGCCTGAAATCATCTCAGGCAGGGTAATCAGTTAACTGGAATTAAAAGAGTGACAGACAGTGTAGGTCTGTAGGAAGATATTCTCAGTGGAATAATACATTAAGTGAAAACTTTGATATCCTGTTATCCTACACATTTACCTTTCCAGATTAGAATAAGGCCAGAATGATTACAAAAAAAAACTTGTTTTTTTTTTTTTTTTTTTTTTTAGTCCCAGATATTTTAGAAATAATCACTGTTTGAACATATAATAGAGTAAATCCTGACATGGAAAAATCCTCATTTTCCTTACAAATTTACTTACTTATTTTTTTGCAATAATAACGAAACCAGAGATGTCATTTATTTTTCCCACACACACAGAACAGACATTGTCAGCAGCACCAGCGAAAGGCTGCTCAGGCTTTGACAAGCCCAGTGCTCAAATTATCACAATCCGCTATTCAGCAAGAGAACAAGAGAACAAAAGCAGGACCTCAACAAAGGGGGATGCTGATCCTCCGTGGTATTACAAGGAGCCACAAAGGTTTGAATAGAAGTTTATACAAGCACTAAGAAGAAAGACAGAGGCAGCATATCCATGCCTGAAAGATGAAGATTAAATACTTGAAAGCAAACATTTAATCAATTTTAAGCATGCTCCCAAGTGAAGAAAACCCCACGTTTAGTATCTTCATTCCTAAATCATTTACCTCTCTATTTTTCCCTCACAGTAAAAACCATCCAAATCCATTCTATCACAAAAAAAAATTCCTGGAGACTTAAGAAAATATGCAGCAAGAATATCTGTACAATTAACAATTAGTTCAACTCTAATATTGCTTCCCAACTTGTTTTATATAAGAATGTTAATGCCCTTGGGTTTTCAATGCTATAATCTAGTTCCATCTAAGTAGAACAGAAGTGATTCTTGGCACTTGAAAACGAAACCGGCTTTCATTCTATTCAACTGCCTTTGAACTCCCAGTCAGCTGTTCATCCACCTCTCCCACATACCACCGCAACACTGAAGTCCCCTTTGAACATCCCCAAATGCAAACAAAACAGGCTATATAAACATAAGCGCTTAACACTATGGGAAACAGTAAGGTAGGGAGTGAACAATTGCTTTTTTTGTTTTCCCTTCTTTTACACACAGATTTGAATGGGTCTGTTCTTTGCCTGATAGCCTGGAACCTATTTCAGAGGGTCAGAGAGAGAGCAGTTACTAACACGTTTCCAGAGTCACTAGCGCAGGGGGATGCATTTCTTATCATTTGCTGCAATGAGAGACCAAAACCCGAAGCTGTGGTTACTCCACTGCAGATGCCCATTTGCTGGGAAGGCCAGATAGCCCACCTGAAGAGAAATGGTAATACCACAACCGCCATCTCCCATGCTTGGTGAGTCACTGAAGTTACCACATGCATTAGCTCAAGTCTGATACAAGGCTTTTGCATTGGTGACATATCTCCCAAAATATTACTGTTCTGAAGACGTAATCTCTGAAATCTAAACCAGAACAAGAAGAACTGAAATTACTGAAGTCCTAATAAAAACAAATCAGCCAACAATCAACAAAGCTTAAGTCTGTCACCCAGAACAAGCAGCCGTCACTTGAAGGACCCAGGCTGGAATTGTTTCCTGGATGCTTATCGAGTAACACAGAGAACTATACACAGGCTGAAGAAAGTCCTGTAACACTTACTGGTGATGGTATAAAAAAGTTATGTTCTGAAAATAGAGCAAACAGATTAAACACAGCATTTCTGCCACTCGAACATCTGCACAACAGCAAAAATAAAGGTATTTCTGCTTTTATCACTGTAGAGATTCCCCTAAAGTCTAAATTCCTCTAGTGTTCAGAAGAAAAAAAAATGCAGGGTATTAAACATTTTTCAAATGTAAGAATCAGAATCAGCACACTGGGCTCCTATGCCTTTGCTCTGTGAAGATGAAATACCAGAGCTTGCAGGGGCATCTCTCTTTACCATCATATACAATAAACGTTTATTTGTACCTGTCAGGGAAGGAATTTCTAACATAAATATCTCTAAAGCAATGACTTTATGCCCTGAGAAAACAAGTCTAACATGTCTAATTAATTTGAACTGCCTCCCCAGGTTCGTCTGTTCTGCTCAATACAGACATCTAAGAACTTGAAATACAGGGAGGCTTTTGTCACAGCAAAGAAGCTAAAAAGTCTATCTGCCAAAATGCATTCTCTCATACATCCGACAATCACCCTCCCTGCCAGCCTCCATCCTTCTCCAAATGACTGCTGCTATTCTCTTCCTTATCCCCAAGAAAGCTGCCTTAAGCCTAGCTCAAAAAAACCCACACACATACACTGACGTGTGTTAGATCTCCACTAAAACGTAAGAACACATATAAAAAAGAAAACAAACATAAAAAACAAAAGCACTTGAAAGTAGGAGGAAGAGATGCAAGACAAGGAACACCAGCAAAATCTATACCTCTATTTTCAGGAATATCAAAGTTCGTACTCTAGGAAAATAAATTTTCTCAGTTTTGTCTCAGCTAGAAGCAGACAGAGCTATAGCTTAAGTATCTTAAACAGCAACATAAGTAGAGCTGAAGATGTAATCACCTTTAACAGGAAAAAAGAAACTAAAAAAAAGCCTGTTGGGCTTAATAAGCAGTACTACTTGCAATTTTCACTTATTTGAAATACAGTGAGATCTTCAATATAAGATAGTTTCCTACATACACCTTATCCCCAAAAGACAAAAGATCCCCAAAGATCTGGAGACTGAGACTATGTGAGACTACGTGCTGAACTTCTGAGCTCAAGTCTCATAGAAACTTACTTGATTTTGGAAAGCTTTTTTGAGCTTACAGACCATGCCATACACAACAGAAGTCTACTCTGCAGCAGAGTAATGCTACACAATTGTTTATTTGTTAATCATTCAACAACCATTTACACTCTCTCTTAATGAGACTGAATTCAAATGCCTTGGTATATTTGAAGTGACAACACCAAGCACGGTATGGGAGATTTATTCATACTACAAAGTCTCCTGCGCACACTGAAGCCCACAATTACATTGCTATTAAGCATATACAATAATCAATTTTTGCAGTGTTTTGAATCCGGTTGTTCCCAGTCAAACTTCTCTGCAACTGAAGCACTGGAATTGTTACTAAAAGGCAAGGGAAACACAAATACTGATTTTAATTTTGAGCACAGCCAGAAGACCACCCACAACTTAACGACCTGCATGAGGAATCTCCCCATCCTCATTTTCTCCTCTGGGGTTTACTACAACCAAGGATGTGTGAATGAGAAAGAATGCTATGAGCTGGCATGCAGAGGCTTAAATATGCTCCAACCTTGGAAAGGTCAGAATCACATCACAAAAACTCTAAATGCAAGTGTTTATCCAGCTTTAAGGAAAAAAAAAAAAAATCATTAGCATTATTATGAAATGCTCAGTTGCAAAGAAGAATCACAGGCACTTGAGAAAACAGATTTCTTCAGCCTCAGCTCATTAGAAACCTCATAAATCAGTATTTGTCAGAAAAAGTAAAAACATTTAAAGAATTCAAGTGTACACAGGGCCCTTCTGCATACAGGAAGGTCTGGAGCTCTTCAGCACTTGCAAGGCTCCAGTTCTGATAGCAGCAGTCTCAGAAATCCTGCTGCTGCACAAGTAATTTTTACCACTTGCTGCTGCAAGAGCATGCCCAACCATACAGACATTCTCCTCACATTTTTTCAAGCAGCAATAAACAGTACAGAAATACTACAACCTGAGAGCTTCTCCAGAAGGTATCACGCACCTTCCAGGGGACGCAACTCTGCATATAACTTGTGAGATTAGTTTAATCATCTTCTGTTCTCAGTCAGAACAGACTGAGAGTTCAAAGTTGTTTCATGAAACATACATGGTCCAACTCATTCCAACTGATGACTTCAGTTAATATGCACACTGCTCACTGCTACTGTGTTTAAAAAGAAAAAATTCAGCCACCTACATACACAGGAAGAGTCAAAGAAAAAAAACAAACAAAACAAACGGCACATTCTTCACTCATTCTTAGCATTATTTTGAATTTTAATCAGCATTTAGAAAAGAATAGCTTTTTCTAATCTTTAAGTTGTTGGGTTGTTTTAAAGAAAAACAAGTAGGCATGCTAAAGTACATCATGTTCTAGTTCTAATAATCTAGAAACACCTCCTCTTGCACAGGAAGCAATTTAAATTACAACAGAAGAGCTAAGTAATTGTGAAGGTTGTTAGGCAACCAGCATGCTAATCACTTTTAGATCACTCCTTGACATACTAAAAGAAACCCACCACACCTGAAAATAACCCTTGCCTACAGAAAGATAGATCGCAGAGCTGATTTGCAACACAGATACGAAATATTACAGTTAGCTATAATAACAAATCCCCTTGAGGAATGCATTCTATTGCATTTAACTCATGTTTTGTAAAACACAAAGCAAAATGACATTGTCCCGAAGTTCAAACAACTATTCTAAACTGTCAGATGAAAATACCTCACCTGAGAATAAAAATGGCTTTTTTTGTGGACTTTTTAAAGTAGGACCACAAGGCTGTACCTCTAGGCGTGATGCACCTCCAACAAGAGGGATTTTTTTTCTTTTTCCTCATTGCAATATGTAGAACAGCCACAAGACCCACAGCAGGAGCAACTGCAGGCTCACCTCGAGAGCTGCAGTGACAGCAGTCACTCCAATAACAATGTTCAGAGTAACTTGCAGGAATTGGAGTTGCTGCACAGATTATCTCAGGAGCTGGAGGGTCTGCTGCATTGTCAACAGATTCAGAAGTATTATTCTCTTCCCCTTGAGGATGCTGAACAGTGCTCAACAGAGCTTGAAAGGCCAGGCTCCAGCATGTCACAGTGATCTGTACCTCTTTAGAATTGCCAGGGTGAGAGCAAGCCTTTTAGAAATATCCTACTAGTTTTTCAGGATTCTGCCATTGTTCAGATGTGAAGATCCAAACTACTGGAGGTGCCTACTGCTCTAGATACCTGCCCATACCATCCCACACTGCCTTCCATTCAGAACTATCCTGTTTCAGGGCAAACGTCTGGGTGATATTACTCTTAAACAATGGTTTAATCTCAAACATAAGCTGAAGTACATTCAAGATGCATAGCAATAGGAGCACACTGGTTTGAACATCCCATGGATATTCAAAATTCTGAAGAGCCATAGTGACTAGCTCTTCTTGAGCTCCAGGGAAAAAAGTAAAAGGGAGGTTGAGAACTGTTGGAAAGTGTTCTCCTCCATCTTCTCCACAGCCGGTCTCCCACAGGATACAAAGCAAAGAGCATAACTACTAATGGTATCAACCATATGTCTTCCAATACCCAAAGATGACTGCAATGCCAAAGACACAAAAAAGATTTGTTACTCAGCTGCCAATTGTATCATGATACAAGCCAAGGCCATACAGCATAGCAAAATAAAAGCCTTAACCCAACCTCCAGAGATGACAAACAAAAATCAACATTGAGACCAGCGATTCTCAAACTACTACAACACGCTCCAGTCAGATCAGTTGTTATCTTAACTGTTGGAGCCTCACATTTGTTCAACTGCTGTGGTGTAATCTGGCAGATGGCTGAGCACCACACAGTCATTGGCTCACTTCTCCCCTGTGGGGAGAGGTGGGTTTGGAGAGAAAATTGGGGGGGGGGGAAACAAAACAAAACAAAAACAGAAATCACAGGTTGAAATAGTATTATTTACTAAGATAGAGAAAAGAAAGAGGCTAATAGTTATGACTTTATATACAGATATATGAACGTATATAACAAGTGATGCACAAGCAATTGCTCACCACATCCCAATCAATGCCAGCTCCTAGCCTCCAAGCACCAGAAGAGACAAAGACAGCTACCACCCCCTTCAAGACTCCTTCCACATGATGTTATATGACATGGAACATCCCTTTGGCCAGTTTAAGTCACCTATCCTAATTTTGTTCCCTCCCAGCTCCTTGGGTTCTTTGCTGAGAATGGCCTCAGCTCTGTACAACCCTGTTTAGCAGCAACTATGAACATCAGTGTGTTTAAGCATTGTTTTTCCTCCTAGAACCAAAATACAGCATCATACCAGACACTCTGAAGTAAACAACTTCATCCCAGCTTAAACTAAGACAAATAACATTAGCTCAAAGCATACTGCAAATTGTTACAGAGAAGACAGTTGGAAAAAGTGTCCCTTTATTAGGCTATCACAGAAAATATCTGGAAGCACAATTCCAGACAGTATACCTTTTCAGTATGTCACCACTGCTAATTTTCATGTGTTTTCTTTTCCCCGTTAAAAAACAAACTACTTCATCATCCTCCCTTATTTGCTTTTACACTCACCTCTGCAATGCCTATTTATCAGTCTTCATACCAACAACAGTGAAATGAATGCCTACCATACTAGCCAATACTATTGCACCATTCACCTATTACTTCTATTCCTTCTTCATCTATCAATCACCATACAGCTTTCATGTTTCATCTACCTGAACAATAGGATCCTTAAAGCAAAGATCACACAGAACTTAGATCGGTAAATGAGTAGTATGGTTGAAAACAGCACATAATCAAGGCTGTCATTAATAACATAATATGGTACTTTACTTTTTTTTATCAGACAAGAATTTGTATCACTAGCTGTGGTATTCAAATTACTTTAATTGCAATCTCTTTGTTCAGAAGACAACTAAGAATAAGATAGTTGCACTGCTTCACTGAGAATCTTAATTCTGACTTGGATAAGACCACGTTGTCCATTACAAAGAACAGCTCTTCGTCCTAGCTAACACAAAATACTGTCCATCATGTTACAAAAGACCATCAGCAGTTATTGGTTAATTATCAAGAATAAACTTAAACGAACTACACCTTACCAGCTTCCAGTGATTTTCCTAAAAGGAAAATAATGAACTAAGTATTTTTCTGTTTGGATGCGATTCAAAATAAAAGAAATGAATTTTCCAGATAGCTAGCATTTCAGCCCAGAAAAAAGTGATTCAGAGATAAAAAGAAACTGGTCCTACATTTCTTAATACATACTTAGTGCAGTAATGAAGACACGGGGGAGTTTAAGGATCAGCTGTCATCCCAAACATTACCCAGATTCACAATATTCTTACGAGGTGCAGTTTCTGAACCCTTACAATGGACTTAGAAAACAAACAATTTAGAGCAGAGGTGCCTAGGAGCATCTGTTTAAGATGAAGTCCTTCTACACACCATCTTTCAGAAGTCTAGTACTAATGCCTTTTAATAGCTTACTTCAGAGAAAATAATTTCAATTCAAAGCAGATTTTTTCAGAATGTCACCCGTTTATGAAAGACACTTAGGCAATGTCTCAGCTTGAAATCTAAGACTTCTTAGAAGTTTATTAATAGAATTTTGTCTGTCAAGAGAGTATGGATGGAAGCATGCAGGCCATTGGCCGCAGTATTTTGATCCTTTTTTAAAAAAATAAATTATCAGCTTGCAGATTTCTGAATTACCTGAATTCACTGTTTTCCATTAAGGCTCAACAAGAGGCATAGCAAAACAAGTCCCAAAATGTTTCAAATGAAGAGGATTGTAGAAATAACCTGGTCTCTTACTTCCAGCACTTAAGAAATCATATCAGAGTACAGCTGATTAGGAAGTGGTCTAATAGCCTCCTTTTTCTGACTCAGGATTTCCACTTACGTTTGAGTCCTGAAACAAATAGAGCTATGCAAAACATAAAAGGAGAAAAAGAAACACAATGAATTGCCTCTTCAATATTTTCATTACTAAACATGAAATACTGAAGTTTTTATGACTACTAAGCACCTTGCTTGGATAAATGCTCCTGCTCTCATAGTCCCTTCCGTAACTTGAATGGCTTTTGACAAACAGCTTGCCCAGAAAGGCTGTGGATGCATCCCTCCCTGGAGGCATTAAAGTCCAGGCTGGATGGGGCTGGGAGCAACCTAGTTAGTGGGAGGTTTCCCTACCTATAGCAGGAGGGTTGAAAATTGGTGATCTTAAGAGGTACCTTCTAATTCAAACCATTCTATGAATCTGAGATTTCCCAACTGTAGAGAAAAGCAGTGTCAGGTATAAACTACCCAAAAAAGGGCCACTGTCACAATACAGTAAAAGAAAGGAAGATTTGCTTACCCATCCCAAGGATCAGGGCTCACCAAATACTCCAAAAGGGGGAATTTTCATGTACAGATATTTCCCTTGTAGCAGCCAGCCCTTAAACAAGGGTTAGAAAGAACCAGATTCCTTCCCTTTTGATCATACAGGTGAACTGCTTTCACTTGTGCTCCCAGGGCTGGCTGTGTCCCCTCACCAGGAACTCAATCATTGGTTCAGGCCATGACTTAGGAATTCCTATACAGCAACATATCCCATATATATCCCATACACCCACAAATCCAAGTTTCTTTGAATTTTTACTGCTGTAATTTCCCACACACCTTTGCGTGCAAACTCATTAAGAAACAGCCTACACACTTAGATATTCCCAGGCTGCTTTTTAGAACTTTTAATATGAGGGTGAATACATCAACCGCCTGTGAATCTCTTATCTTAGTCAGGCTATGTTTATTGCTGTTTCTGACCTTTCCTTCTACACTTCTGCATAGCCTTTCACAACTGCAGATGAAGAAAAAACAAAAGAGGCCACAAACAGAAGACCATACAGTGTTCAGCTACTAAGTCATAAAAGGTCAGATCTTTCCAAGAAGCTGTGATAGTATTATTTGTAGTATTAGCTCTGTACAACCATTTTTATTTGCTCTTTTTATTTAGCTCTGTACTGTCATTTTATTTGTATATATTTTATATAATAATACATATTTTATAAGCTTCCACTCAATTTCAGGAACAGTAATTAAAAACTGGTCAGATTATGCTACAGGAAAAAAAAGTAAATACCGAATTCAGCAATCTTCCAACCACTGGAAACTGTAAGCAGTTTGACCCAACACTCTTGAATTTTACCAAGATAAACAGAAGAGCAGGTGTGCAGAGGTCATTTACAATACATATCTGTTAACTCAACACTCTGGAAATGAGAACATTTTATACCTTAATAAAACTTCAGAGTAAAGGAACCGCTTTTCAAGATAATTTGCAATAGCAATTCTTAGACCGAGGGAGCTCATTCAGATAGACAAGTTCACCCAACCTTTTTTACTTCCAAAGACCCTCTTCTATAAAAGTCTGTGAAACATGTAGCTATATTTTCTCAAATTACATCACTCTGCTTATGAAAGAGTTATGAAAAACACCAAAAGTGGACAGCAGCTTTTACTAAGGCTTCCAGCTCAATTTACCAGGTAAAAGTGGAATTGCTTTTTATTTTCCAAATGTTGACTTTTCATTAAGATAAGGCTGTATCCACAGTCCTAAACTTGTGAGATTTTGTCAGGGATGGTGTTGGTTGAAAATTTTAAGCTGATTCATTTACAAGCAGTAAGGAGAAGTCATTAACTATCAGTTTGGCGGGATGCAGTCAGTGGTCAGAAGTAATAAGAGATGCTGCTTGACAGTTGAGGCATATTCTACAGAAAAGCCTGCATGAACTGAAATTTGGAAAAACTGAAAGGTCCCTACAGAATAAAGACCAGAAACATTCAGAAAAAAGACCTTTCTGCCATTGTTGCAAGAAAAAAAAAAAAAAGAGCATAATTAAAAGACATAACGGAAAGACTTTCCCCAGCTCTCATTTTCACACAATATGCTTCTACAACTTTAGTCAAAAAAAAAAGTTACAGATTAAGCTGAAGACAAATTTCCTTTTAAAATAATTCTTCAGATCATTGTTTTACACTTTAGTAAAGGAATTCTAATAGGATTTGACATTTTGGATGTCTGTGCTTTGTATACTTACAGAAAGATCAAAAGATGATGTATACCACAAGTTTGTGGTTATTTTAGACATAGTTTTACTGAAAACCAGCTTGGCAACATTGTCTGAGAAAACAGAACAACACCACAGCCCCCCAGTGCATTAATAGTGAAATAGGCAAGTTACTCAAATATTACAGACGGAGATGTTTCAATATTGCCTGACATTTCAATTGTTAGTCTCTGTTTATATTCACTTAGACTTGCCAAGTTTCAGCTGCATTAGGCTGAAATTTTCCATTGCAGTCACCTGCCTCAGGCAGAAGTTTTCACAATGTTTCAACAAAAATTACTTCAACCAGTTTCAAGACAAGATGAACTTAGAACATTTTGTCTACAGCCCTAAAGAGGAAAGAAGTATTTCCTATAGGCATTTGTTAAAGTCTCGTCATGCATTCTTTCTGAACTTGAAAAATCATTAAATGATTATTTTGGAGTGCGGAATATGTCTTTTGCTATCTTCATTACCATATTCCCAGGTCTGGCCAAGTTATAAACATCTGGGAGAGAAGCATCCCCAGATCTGAGGTCATCATCTCAGTTGATAAGTCAGTAGCCAAATTCTCTTAAAATATCTGTCCTCATTGATCACATACTAGCTGCATCTTTGAAGTCTGCATCAAACTGGACCGTGCATGAATGATGACAACAAAGAGGAAACAAGTCCTTCTATGCAAACAGTTGTTAGGACTGCTGTAGCATTACAGGCCAGAGCGTATGACTGCATGCTTGGACCTAAAGTGTAGAGGGAAAGCACCTGTTTGGAACACAAAATATGAAGAGGATTAAGAAAAACAAAACAAACAGGTTGGTGAAAACAGAGTGCAAAAATCACAGCCTTTTCCCCTTTCTGCCTACTAGCTGAATATAAGAGAAAACATCCTACAATAGAGAATAACATAAGAAGTCTGAAGTCAAGAACAGTGAGATAAAGGGTGAACCTGCGATACAGCATCACAGTTTCTATCCCTCTTACCTGGAAGTAAACTCACAGCATCAAGTTCTTGACACTTATCAATCAAGTAGACATAATTCTGGCAAAGACCTATATTCCCACACTGACAGTTATGGGTGTATGCCATCAGATAGAAAATAGAGCTTGTACATCTTCAACACTCAACACTACCGATGACCCAAAAGTCCGTCCATCCTTCTGCAAACTTCAGATTGCAGATTTAAATGAAAAGTGTCATCAAACAGCTTCTATTTAAAGTACAATCACCTTTCATCTTAGAAAGACAAGGAAATTAAAGTACGGTACACTGATGGCAGGCTGCACTGCATTATAGTTATTCAAAGGATATAAGCTAGAAAACAGCACACAGTCAGGTAATCAGGCAACTATCTGTGCTAAAACCAAACTCCAAATACACAGGAAGTGACCTTCAAGAAAGTACATACATGTGAGAGAAATGCATGATTTAACGCTGAATTCAAATTAAAATTTCTGTGCATGGGACAGGAAGACATTTGATAAAACTGGGAGAACAACTTCTACTCTGGCCACAGCTGAACTAAATTAATACTTGGCTGTTCCTTCAAATCTGCTGGCACATGCATGTGCATTAGTTACTCCTTCAATAAGTTCTGTAAAACCAGCACTCAAGAGTTGTAGCAATAATCCTGTGCTACTCTGAAATGTCATTATCACTTAAGAAAAATGTTTCCTTTTAAACTTAAAAGAGGTGCAGATGCACCTTAGCAAATTCCTAGGAGAAGTCTTGCCTTCACCCCCATATTTCAGGAACAAATGACTTCCTACAGATGGTTAAAGAAATTGTTCAGACTCCTCCCCCCCAGAAGAGACATATAGATGAAAATAATGGAAGCATTTATCCCCTCCCCAATTATGTTGTATGGAAACTGTGGAAAAACGCAGAATGAGATGCCAATAGCCACTACTTATTCAGCTGCAAGAAAAAGAAGGAAGTCACTAGCACGTTTTAAACAGATTAACTCTTAAGCTGGAAAGCACATTTGTACCTTCAACTAGCTTGACAGATGAAAGCTCCATGTCACTTCTTGTGTCCTGGAGTCAAAGTCAGAAACACAGTAATCCTCCCACCCTTGAACAGTTCTTCAACTACTGTTTAGAATATTTACCAATTTTTAAAATCTCACAAGGAAGAAAAAGTCTGTAATGACTGGAGTCAGGTTGGCTACACTTACAAGTCACTTAGCAAACACAGCTTTTATAGAATATAGGTCTTCATAGAAAAATCACTTTATTCCAATTCTCATATGATCAATAGGTTGATATAAAAGAACAACTGTGTTCGTCTTCATTCATCTTCCTTCCCACCAATAAGTTCTATTAATAGATACTATTTTGAGACCAGTAATTTTTTTTTTTTTCCAGAGATCATCACAGTGCAGGAAACAAGTTGTACTCCAAGTCATACAGGCAGCATCAGATTTCATAGAAAAATTATCACTGAATTATAGTGACTGAAGTACAGCAGAAAGTTCTACTCTCAGTTCCACCCTTTAAATGCTCTGCGGCAGAGCTGCTATGAGAAAGCTTGTTCTAGCAAACATAACCATTCAGGACACCATTCAGCAAAGACATAATTCAAAATTAAAGGTTGATGAGCACAAGCTATGCTTGTCACAGAGAGTATTTGCAACTTTCACGTCATTTATTCACATGCCACTAGAAAAAATGTTATCACCCAATTATACTTCACAGGGAGCAGCACAAATGATAAGCAGAAAGCCAGAGGAAGGTTTCTGGTGCTTCTGCTGAAATCACAGCATGAATAACCCTTTCAACTGCCCTGCAGTGAGAGAAGAGATCTAAGCTGTTCCAGGAACATTAAATCTGAATTTCTTTGCCTTCTTACAATTAAGATTTCAGATCTCTAATTTATTGCATCAGCAAATGTAGTTTTACAGGTTTAAGAGATAAGAAACTTCATTCAACTCTGAAAGCAAAAGTATTTCCCTGTGACAGTAATCTTAGCAGCACGCAAAATTTTTTAAGGACACCTAAAGGAACTCTAAAAGTCTATACTAATTCAGTGAAGTCATACTTCAGTTGGAGGACTGGGTTGCAAGAGAACTGAAGAATGTTATATATGTATAATCTGCAACTAATAGGAATGAACATCCCAGCAATTGCATACTGAAATATATCATTGAAATGTATCATAATTAAAAATTAGTACTGGAAAAAAATAAATTTATGCAATCTTTTTAAGGAAAGCATAAGTAAGAGTAGGAAAGGATAAGTAAAAGTAGTACAGGTTCAGTTCGGGCTGCAACCTATGATCATTCACCTGCAGATCACCTTGTGCCCCAAGTCCCAGGCCATTTCAGATAAAACAGCTGACAGTCTACAGAAAAGAAATGAATACACTGGGAGGCTTTAAAAGGACAGAGTATCCATGACAAAAATACCCTCCACATTAGGCCCTATGACATATCTTTCAGAGGTACACATCTGAAAGGAACTTAACTCTACAGACAGCAAAAGGAATCCTTTAATTATCACTGCTACTCCTGAATTTGCTGTAAAGCCAGAGAGATGACTTCAGCCTGTAGAGTTTCATTACCATATACCACTATTAGGAAAGCAGACAAAAACACCTCTCACGAAACTCTGCATGTCGATTAATAACATTTCTTAAAGTATCTTAAAGGTGGGAAGTAGCCAAGATCTAACCAATAACATGCTCTGTAAGGATTGTGTTGAACAAGACTTGACAGCCCTTGTATCTCCTGAGAAATGCTTACAAAAAAACAAAAACCAAACCCTCACAAAACAAGAATACTACCACTCAAAAGTTTAAAAACCCACTCAAAAAAGCTAAAGAACTGAGATTTTTCTTCCCCATTATTACATTCTTATTCCTCATTAGAAAGCTTTCAGATAAGATGATGGTGGAAGAAGGAAATTACATGATCTTACCCAGAGGCAAGCATCTTGTACAGTACCTTGGAAAAAAAAAAACAAAAAAAACAGAGAAAAACATGACACAAGTCAGCTGGCTCAGCAAGGATTAAGAAATACCTTGATAAACAGTTAGCGATATGAAAGGCAAACCTTTTGGCTCCAGCTCAGAAGAGTAATTACTCCCATCTGGGCACAGAAAACCTGAAAAGGGATTAGTTTCAAATGGCAAAGAAAAAAACTCACAGCCTGACAGTCCGTCTTTCACAGCTGCATTAGGTGGGTACACCAAGGGGTGTTTAGGCCAATGGCTAGAAGTATGAGACTATAAACAACAGCGAGCTCTGGCAGGAGTATGGGTTACCTGCTCTTCCCATGATGGCATGAAACTGGTGGAAAAAGAATGTACTTTTACATTTGGTTTGTGCCAGAACAAAATCCCTACAAAATACAGAACAAAATACCACTACAGATAATCTTTACAGAGCTTTCAATTTATTTTTCTCATGCATACCTATACTTGATTGAATAGTCAGCTACAGCAGAGCTTTGTAAGGGGTATCTTCAATAATTCCGAACATTTGAAAGCCAAACCCTCAAAAACATGGCAGCAAATCTTTCATGCCAAAACCACTGCAGAGTAAGAAAACTAAGTACTTGCCCATTCTCACAAATATAGTCAAGACTCCTTTCATAGCACAAGGAGTGGGCAAAGAAAGCCTTGCTTTCACTAGGAAAACTTTATTCTGTTATTTTTCTTGCTGACTGCTTGTTTTATGTGGGTGTGGTAGTGTTTTTATTGTTCTGGACTATATTTTAATTGATGGCACAAAGCCTGGAGTTTGGGATTGGCATCTCTTCCATCATTTATGTTGAAATAAATAAAAATATTCCTTTTTTTTTTTTTTTTTAAAGAATGAAATACACACTATAGTCTCAATTGCTAAAAAGAAAGCAGGCTGCTACAAAAGGACAAAAAACAAGCAAATAAATGGCTTGAAAACCAGCCCTAACAAAGCTAAGAAAAGCTTTCAGATGTCTCAAAAATCTACCAGCATTCTAGAGAATTCACCATCTCAAAGCCTCATCTCTACTTACCATTCTCTTACCATTCTCTTAAATACCCTCAAAAGACCAAGAAGCAAAGATACAACTGTGGAATCCAGCAGTACTGTATAGTGGCAGAATGTCTGTGTAAATCTGATGGTAAGACTGAAAATCAAAATTTGACTTCAATTTCGGGCATTAACTACTAAGAAGATGAGAGTGTACTAAATTGGTAAAATATATTCCCAAGAGATATAATGGCAGATTAATAAAACTCCTCTTCAAGTTGTCATCACAGAGTTTAGTTCAGTGCTGAATGGAGAGGCACTGAAATACAACAGGATAGGGAAGGAAGAGTGAGTCTATAAAAGCAAACACTAAGAACAAACAAACAAACAAAACACAGTTACAACAACAAAAACCAAGCAAACCCACAATATAGCCTTAAATAAAACTCCTAAATCTGAATCTTGTGAACAAAAGAAAGCAGCACCTACCAATGCTTGAAAATGACTCTTTACCAGTCAGTATCTGAAGCTTTATTTCTCCATAGAATTTTAATGAAAATATGCTGTTACTAATACTGACAAAATAAGACATTTCTCCTATGGTAAAGAAACATTCGCAATCTGTTTCCTGACCTGATAATTAGAAAATTGCCCTTCCACAATCTGACAAAGCAAAAAAGAATCCCAGTTTTTACTCAGCTGTTGATTCACTGTCAGTCTACTATGTTTTTGCAGCTGATAGATGATTCCCCTGACTGCTGAGTTGATAACAATCTTACTAGTCTTTAACATCAGCAATACTAGTAGGCAATGTTATTAGTGATGTTCTGCTTTCTGGGGAATAAAAAACAACACAAAACAAACAAAAACAAACACGAAACCACACACATGCCCCCCACCCAAACAAGCAAGCTGGAATTATTTAAGGAGAAATAAAGTGTCAGCATGAAGCTAAATTGTTCTCATTATCCAAGGAATTCAAAAAAATACTTTAATGTTACAGTTGCATGAAAATTCTATGAGCTCTTCATGTCAGGCAGCATTTCAGCAAGCTCCCCAGGCACACACAAACAAAAAACATATGACAAACTGTTGTCTCCCAGCTGATTGAAGTATTTCTTTCTGGCACCAAGAGCCCACTTAGTTAACTGCTGCGAGTCTGGGCCAACAGAAGTATTCCACCCACTATTAAGCACAAAGTTCAAACCTGAACACAAATGGTGCATCAAAAACACACAGCTTCTGAAATACGAGAAACGGTATGTCTGCGCAACTTCTTTTGAACCCTGAGCTACTTACTGAATTGAATGGACTGCTAAAAACTTAAACAAGCCCAAATAAACTGCCTATCTTGCCTATGTTCAGAAAAAGGTATGTTAAAATACTTATTTCCAAAACAGTTTATCAGCAATAATAAACCACCAGTCTAACACATAAAAAAATTCAGAGAAAAACGCCTACAAATGTTTAACACACCTGAGTTTCTCAGTTTCAGTATTCACTTGTTATGCCAAAGCCCGAAAGTTCCCTAATCAACCAGAGCAAATGAGTTTGAAATACCTGATTCTGTGGGTAAACAGAAGTAGTACAGTCACATACACCACATTGGATGAAAGGATACCACAATTCTAGAGAACTTGCAACTACTATTGCCCAAACTCCTCATGCCATAATTCATTATGACTTAGCAGTTTGTTCCACAATGCACAAAACTCAAGATAAAAATAATAATTAAAATAAAATTTAATACATGTATTTCAATAAGAGCACAGGTAAAATAAGTTATTTGCACACAAGGCTTGATGTTCTCTCAGGAAAGCTATATAAAAGTAAAAAAGGCTAAGTAATAATAAAAAAAAAAAAAAGCAAGGCACTTGGATACATCTGTTCTGCATAGCAGGCACGTCAGCAGACTATATGTAAGTACACTGAGAAGGTGTTTTGCATGCAAGCCTACCTGTTTACTTTTTGCAGCCTTTCTATCAGAGTTGTGGTTTCCTTTAGCACCGTCCATGCTTCTTAAAACATTGATGAAATCTTTCTTTGAAACTGATGACAGCAGTTTAGCACGTTGCCTTTCAGATTTCGCACCTTTCTTCACCTTCTCATCAACATTCTTTTGGTGTGTCCTGACAGCATTAAATAACTGCACAACACCTCTAGGGTGGTAGGCAGCAGAGAGGAGGTGAAGAAAAAACAAAAAAAGCTTTTAACTCAAGTTGTGTTTATAGATATGGACCTTCTATCAAAGAAACTAACCAGTTCAGATGTTAGCTGGCTTCTAGTTCCCAAAAATGGTTACTCAGAACCTCAATTCTGTTAAGTAACACTCACTATAATACAGGAGACTTTCAATTTTCAATCTTCCTTCCCACTTATTACTAGAAACCAGCAACAAAAATCCAAACACAACTTTTCAGATCTCAAAGCAAACATGATACATTGCACTACCATCAATACAAAAACACATTTCAACTCCAGAAGGATGCAGGTAATTCTACAACCAGCTACTAAATTTCTCATACAAGAATTTAAGAGCAGCTGAAGCAGAAGTATAAGGGACAGGAGTGAGTCCTGTAAGGAAACAAGCAGATACAGACAGAATATCAACATGGTGCTCCACAAAGAACTAGACAAAGAGCACCACTACAATAATGCAAATCAGGCAACTGTATTTAGCAGCCATGGATCTGGTGAATTCTCTGCGGAGAAGGAAAAAAGAGAACAGCAGAAACAACTGTTCTGCATTTTCAAAGCATTAAATTAACAAAATAAGGGAGTCTAACAAAGCACTTCTGTTAGGCAAACATTACATTATTGTCTAAATTTTTATGCTTTCAGAAACCCTCTAAAATCTTTTGTTGAACTTGATACTGTAAAACATAAATCTGCATATAAATCACTTGGCTCCTGCTAGTCACTTCGTAGGAGCTCAATCTGATTGGAAACAGATTACCTGCACAGGCCTTTTCTTCCCCTTTTCCTTCCTTTAAGATATACATATATTTAAATAAAGGTTTCAAAAAAAACCTCTTACCTTGTTGCAATTCTCTGAAGATTTCTCTCTCTGTCTCTGTCTTTGACAACATCTGGCTTCACTCGGCACATCATTTCCCACTCCCGCTTCTTATCAAGCTGTTATAAATATTATTACATGAAGTAAGTGGCACGGGCCATTTGAGAATGCAGCATACTCTAACAACATGCACTAAGATGTCCAAAAAAAGATAAATCAACAAAAGTTCTGTTTGGCTGATGGTAAGAGCAGCTCCAGCACAGGACAACAGATCTAAGGCAAGTCCCTCATGCTGAAAACAATGGGGCCCCAATAAAATCACAGCCATTTCCCTTCTACAACAGAAAGTTTGTGCCAGAGTGATGTTTCTGGTTGAGACAAGCAAAAGGGATCTAGCAAAACACAAGTGCTTTCACACTGACAGTTACAGGCAAAGAAACTATTCAAGAACAGTTTTCAACTCCTCAAGCCCATCACAGATAAATCTATAAATAATAAGTTTGTGGGCACATCAAGACAAGCATAATATATTTTGAGTCTCAGGAATTTGACTTCCCCTACTGAATTAATCACAAAGCAGGTTTATGATTGACAGTGATGCACAGCAAAGACTGCAACAAGCAGAACTCAAGCATAAGAGAGTACCAAATGCTCAGAGGATAACTGCAATGGGACAAAGGGGAATGGATTTATACTTAAAGAGGGAAGCTTTAAATTAGATATTAATAAGAATTCTTTCACCCAGAGGGCAATGAGGCTCTGGCACAGGTGCCTAGAGAAGCTGTTGATGTCCCATCCCTGGAGGCACTCAAGGTCAGGGTTGAACAGTTCCTAAACAGTCTGCTCTAACTGCTGGCAACCCTGTTCACAGCAGGGCACTGTAACTAGATGATCTTTGAGGTCCCTTCAAACCCAAGCCATTCCACAACCCTTCCATGACTCTCCAACTGTCACGCACAACACCAATTTTTGTCCTTTTTGAGGTTCCCTGTTTCGAATCCAAAATTGATTAACTGATCAAGGACCATAAGTCCAATAGTAGAATACTATACTTGCCCAACACCTCCATCAGAAATGATTTAAGAATACATTTTCCCCAACTTGTAACAATCTAACAGTGTTCTTAGATCTGATGGTATTTCACTAAGTGTGTTTCACACAAGCTTTTCATGGAATTTCAGAGCCCTTACCTTTATAATTTCAGGCAGACTACTACGAACTCACAAGTTTATGACCATGTTCTGACCTTTGATCAAAAGACCTGCCATGTTCTAGCTTACATCAGCAAGAAATTAAGAAAAGCCAGACTGACCTGAAGTTTTTCTAAGGGTGAACTAGTCAGCTTAGAGACCTGCAGCTCACCTCTGCTTCACAGTACTTCCACATTTATTGGGTGAGAACAAGTATTTAGGACAGCTAGAATTGAGGAGCTACCTTTCCAGAGCTCTATTAAAGGGGCAGGCTGCAGCCTAACCACTGTATGTCCCAGACTATCAGCAGGAAATTTCATTAACCTACTTAAACAGAACTAGCAAGATGAAACATCAGAAGTATTAATAAATTTTTAGCCTGAAGGTGAATCAATTACAGCGTGGAATTAAAATTTCACAAAAAAAAAAAAAAAAAAAAAAAAAAAAAAAGCCACAAAAAACCACTACAGCTTTGTTTTCTTTGTATCATTTTCAGAATTAGAAATAATTTAGAGCATAGATACCATCATACCATCTACCATGGAAAACCAAAAGGGGCAAACAAAATCAAAAGCACATTATGGATTACACCAGTCTCAACCTCGAGGCCCTTGCTCTTCAAAATCCCTGCTTGGGTGACCTTGCCCACATCCCTATCTGACTGTGACAGTACAATGAAACGCTGAGCCTTTTTCTCACCTTCCTCCTCTTCTCCAGTCTTTCCTGTTTCTCCTTTTCTCTCTCCTTCTCCAGTTTTTTATTCTTGGCCAAGATGATGGACTTATTCTGTGGTATCTTTTTGTTGAGTACTTTTGCCATGGCATCTGCCCAGCCTGAACCTGGACCAGCTTTGGAATTTGCTGTCTCTTCAGCCACATGCCCACCAACTGCCGCTTCATCCTCATCATCTCCATCCAAGGCTTCATCCCCAGAAGAGAAGCTGTCATCTGGAAGTCCTGAGCTTATCTCAGAATCTAGGGGGAAAAAGAAAAAAAAAAAAAAAGTATCAAGATTTCTGTCTCCAGTAAGGACTCATCTCAAGTTGAATTTGTTCTAAATGCAAACGTTATTAGAGCTCAGGACCATACACTCCTTGCTTTTACAATTAATTCTTCAAGACATTGCTCAAGCAGGCATGAAACCACCATTACGAATTTATTAGAAAGTTACACTATATTAGAAAGTATACAGTGCAAGGGCTTTCTACTCTCAGCAATGTTTTACAGTATTTTAAGAGGTTGGGTAGAAGGGAGAAGATAGCCCTGGAAATTATTACTATATTAATGAAAATTGTTATGACTAGGACTGTTAAATTTGAGGGAAAAAAAGGTATGTTCCAGTTAAAAGAAATTATTGATTGTATGCATATACACACACACGCACATATATTTATGTTTATATGGCTACATATACTTCTATACAAACTGCAACAGTGACATCTAGTGTTTAAATGCATGTACACAGATTAAATTGAAGCTAGGGGAGCATATCATACATGAAGAAAACGTATGCTTCAGGAAAAAAAACACTAGTCCAGAAAAAGAATTAGCAAAGCACGGTTTCTGCTCTGTGAAACAGAGAATCAAAAGACTTGTCAGGTACCTTAAAAGTAAATGAGCTTTTCTCTTCTTACCCCATCCCCTATTCAAAATAAAAGCAGGAACTGGAGTTAAAATACTCAAGTCTGGAATCAAGTAATTGCGAGAGAGGGAAAAAAAGTCAATCTAACAGCAAACCAAACACACATAAAGTGTATTCTGCTACTTTCGTTAGCTTGATCAGTCAGTCAAATAAAGACTTTAACAGAGAGAATGATTAACCAGAATGAAACTAGCTGCAAGCTTAGGGTGTACTAAAATGTCTCATTATTTCACTCTATTTTTTCAGGTAACTGTGCAGCACGGGCAAGTAGTGTCCTGTGACAATTCATTCCTATTCCATTGATATTTGTGCCACCCAGAAGCTTCAGATTACATATATAACATATCGCTTACAAGGCTTTGAAGTCCACCAAGTGATTGGTAAAACAAAGCTGGTTTCTGACTCCCCTGCAGTCCCACCTGCAAAGAGACAGTCCCCAATGGTTCTGAATGACTGACTGCTGCTCATCCACTTAACATGCAGCTCACTGCCTTTCATCCATCGATCCGCCTCATGCTATATCAGGAAAAGTATTTCAAAATTTGCAGAAGTTTTGTTCCATCAGATCAAGTGTTTCAACTTTGTAAGCATTACTACATTCCTTCATTTCTTTAGCAACCAAGTTGTTATGAGAATGAAGTCAGGAGCTGCTTGACAAGATGATTTCCATAGAATAACGGGAACAGCTATTAATGACATCTGTTTTTAATCCATCCTATCTATTCAACTAATGATACACTCCATAGCAAGACTAATTCATTACTCTGCTAGTAAAAAAATAGGCTTAAAAAATAGCCAAAAATAAACAGAAAAACCTGCAACACCACACATTCATATTCTCCTACATATAACCTCTCCGAATAAACTAAGAGAATAAAGTTAGATAATACCAAAAATCATTATGCAAGGCAATCAGCACTTTCAACAATTACAGAAAGGTGAATGACTGAGGCTTCAGCAGTTAGCCAGCACTGCTAGTTTTGAACATATGAGAGAATGTGTCAATGGCATCAGTTAAAGCAGAGGTATCTCAAAGTAATGTGAACTGTATTAATTCCATCAGAACTAGTACTTGGAGCTCTGTACTAAATTAGAGTGATTCAAGTCTAATAAAATTTCCATATAAAAAGACCTCTTTAAAGGGTGGGAATAAACATATTTGAGTCAGAACAAACCCTTAAAAGACATTTAGTCTATTTCCCCTGCAATGATCAGCAACACCTACAAGAGATAGGCTGCTCAGAGCCCTGCCCAGCCTGACTTCAGAACCTCCAGGGACAGGGCATCCACCTCCTGTCTGAGCAACCGGTGTCAGTGCCTCACCACCCTGATTGAAAACACTTTCTTCGTTATACCCAATCTGAGTATCTCCCCTCTTTTAGCCTGAAACCATTTCCCAATGTCTTATCGCAACAGACCCTGCTAACCAGCCTGTCCCCTCCTTTCTGACAGTCCCCCTTTAGATACTGAAAGGCCACTCAGATCTCCACAGAGCCCTCCCTTCTCCAGCCCCAGCTCTGAACATCTCCATGTTTCCTTCATCTGTGTCTGCTCGGCGATCCAGGTGTAGGCGCGTACATTTAGGAACATCCAGCATCTCTCTGAGAGAAGTTCTGGAAGCTCGATCACCAAACCACCCCCCACCTCCCCTTAGATTCAGCGCTGAAGGCGCCCCCCCCCCTCCCCCACACAGCCAGACGCACTACAAACACACACACACACCGCAGCAGCCAAAATTATTTGCCTGGGCCCCTGTCAGAAGCGGCTTGCCGGCTTGTTCAGCGGGAGAAGCCGGGGGAACCCAACAGCAG
Organism: Centrocercus urophasianus; assembly: GCF_019232065.1. NCBI lineage: Eukaryota > Metazoa > Chordata > Aves > Galliformes > Phasianidae > Centrocercus > Centrocercus urophasianus. The sequence goes on from NW_024884351.1 coordinate 34,175, forward strand.
CTAAGGAGGCAGCAGGCACCGTCGGCCATAAGAACACCTCTGAGGGGTGCTCAGGCTTGTGGTATCCCGCCGGCAGACTGCACGAGGCAGAGGGAGGGGACGGTGACAACCCAGGGAGGGGACCAAGGGAGAGGAACGCCCCCCCGTTACCGCTACCCCCCGGTTACCGCTGGCCGCCTCCTCGCCCGTTGCTTCCTGCCCTCGTGAGCTCTCCACGGCGGCCGCCATCTTCCCTTCACCGCGTCCGTTGAGCACCTTCCGGTCCGACTCCCTCGCCGCCAACCTGCGTTCCGCCCGACGGAGGTTCCGGGCCGGGTTGTGGCGTCCTGTGCAAGGCTTCCAGCACAGCTGGACGTGTTGTCGTTGGTTCGTTTTGTTTGCTTGTTTGTTTTCACTCAACATGCTACAGAAATAAAAATAAATAAAGCCGAGACTGTAATTCAGCCGTCTTGGGCAGGGCATCAGAAGGGACACTGTTAGGAGGAGGTTATTAAACTAGACAGACAAAAAGCTCTTAAAGAATGTCAATTATCGTTCTCATTCTGTAGCACATATATTTTATTGAACATATCTTACTCTTGGTAGTATCTTTGTCTTGGAAGAATGTCAAAATCTTCAGATTTGCAATGAATTTCTATAAATGATGGGTCTGCACCTTCTTTGCTCAGACTAAGTTAACATGTCACATCTTTGATAGCATACTTCTCTCCACAGGCATTATCCAAAAGCATTTGTCAGCAAGTTCGTTGCCAAATCTAATTTCAAGTGGCTGTCATTGTCTCCTATCATACTGGACTGAATGTTTTTCTGGATTGAAATTGTGATCTGAGGGTTGTTGGGGATACAACCAGCCTAAGAAATCTTTCCAGTCCAGAAAAAAATCCCTAGCATCACTGATATTCATGAAGTCCTGAGAAAGCTAAGAAATTTGGAAAGAATTTTTTTTTTTTTTCATAGAGAAGTGGTTTGTGGGCCACAGATGTGAGCTTTGTAAATTCTTATTTACCTCAGAGGAGTTGTGAGAGTCATGTTAAAATATGGGGGACTTTTAGAGCTTGCTGTTTCTCTGTTTTAGTGCCAGTCTAATGCTTTCCTTCGATATTGTTTCCTTTGGAGCTGCTGAGCTAGCTGGAGAGATTTGTTGAACAGTTTGTTGAAGCTCTTGGAAAGTGATGAACCAGCACCAACAGTTACAGAAAAAGACCCTTGTGGCCATAAATCCCATTCTTTTCAGTGCATGACTCATATCTAAGAACTCAGTATTTTATTTTTCGGTAATTAACAAATAATAACACAGCTCTGCAGGCAAACCAGCACTTCTTTCCATGCACTTATACTGCTTCCAAACTCTAATTTGGGGCTCTAATAAGAGTCAGAACTTTAGAGAAGGGATGAAATTAAGATGTAAATGTATGCAAATCAAAATTCAGTGCACAATTCAGTAATGAATTAACTGATTTTCTCGGACTCCTCAGAAAACTATATTCCAAAGAGAATGAATAAATGAAGAAAGACGTGTGGATACATGGACTTCCTCTCTAAACACACAATGTATGTAGTATCCATGACCTCACAGTAGTGTTGGGAGCTTTCAACAAGAGCAGTGCTTTTCACTTTATATCAATCCATAGTTGCGGAACTAAATGCAGAGACTTGCTGCTTCCATTGGCCTTTGGATCAAAATCTTCATGCTTAATTTTTAAAAGAATAGACCAAAAACAAAAATAGCATTATGATCATTTTTAAATAATCTTATTACCCCTTCTTTCTGTGCTAGGAATTGTTACTGGCATCTAGGAGAACTGAGCGTTTTCACATTTTTCGTAGGTTTGTGGCATTATCCTGAATTTCCCATGAATTGTGGCCTTATCTAGATTGAATGTTTCAGTGTTTCTGACTTGTTTTCCTTTGTGACTTTCCCCAGTGACTGCTACTACTCTCTTCCTCTTTGCTTTATGAATAAATTGCCTTGAATCACACATATCCCCAGAACAATTGTCCTTTCAGTTCCAATGAAGGCTGAACTCCAAGTCAACGTAATAAAGTTTAAAATCTTTGCCACTTTCATAGGTCATATTCACAGCCTGGTTGCTGCGCTAAAAGAGATCAATAACTCCAAGTAGAAGATGAGCATGATAAAGCACTCCAGTACACCAGGATTAAAACATGTTTATTCTCATTTCCATTTCTTTGGTTAGCTGGTGCCATGTTTTCCCCCCAGTTCTTCAGGGTATTTATAGATGAAGAAAGAAGAGCAGTCCATGAGTAAATCACAGAAATTGTTCTGTCACATGATAATCACTGTTCTAATCTCATTTTCAGTAAAGCCACAAATTGATATTTAATAAGTCGTAATTAAATACTACATGATGTTTGCAAATATTTTGTCTCATGAAACTATAATCCAGCAAATTCAAGCCACTGGGTATTTATTTGGACCCCAAGCCTTATAGCCACACAGCAAAGTAAATTTTAATGTGTTAGAAAGGAGAAAAAGACACAAAGATAAACACAGCATTTAAAAACATTTATACCTACATTTGGAAACATAAATATGTATTTTACAACTATTTGAACAACTGTTATCCTCATAAGTGATGAAGACCATACAGTACACAGAAAAGGGTTTTGGGACTGAAAAACATGGCCTGAAAAATGATGCCATACAGAAAGAGTGAATACTTGCCTGTTGAATGTGGCAGGTTATCACAGTGCACGGAATGCCTGGAAAAATGCTTGGTAATCTAAAATTTGTGTTTTCCCAATTTTTAAGTGCTTAAATTTGCAGCTATTTTTGATATTCAACATTTTATATGTAGATATTTTTTTTTATATTAGGTTTCAACCAAAACCATGATGCCATTTGAAATGCAACTCTCTAGTTTAAAAGATGTGTGTGTTCATTATGTTGATGAGCAATTATTTTCTTCTACATTTGTATGAGGAATTGGGAGAGAGATAAAAAAATTCAATGTACCTGGCAGCTAAGTCTTAAATTCTTCTTTGTTTTATCTTTGTTAGTTCCATTAACTTCTTCAGGCTTCACAACCATTCTTGTTTCTGTATTCTATAGGAATGAATTATGCTAGTGACTTTTTAGAGACATGGACTGGTAACCGGACTTTTAGAAATTCATGCCAGATTTTCTCCATTTGAATCACAGGAGTTAGCTGGAGTTCCAAGAAACATGTAAGTAAAAGAACTCATCTCTCAAAATGTGCTTTCATGTCCTCAGTAGATTTTAAATGTTTAAGCACTCATAAAGCAGGGCAGATTGGAGAACAAACGAAAGCAGTCAATATTTTTTTCCAAATCTTTAATGAGGCTTTTTTTTTTTTTTTTTTTTTTTAATTACAATTATACTTAACCATATTCATCATCTGATCATTTTAAAGAATTTTCATGAGTGAGTAGAGAAGAAAAAAAACAAACTTCAGCAAGCCTAGAAAGTTGTCCCCTGCTCTTTGGAAATCACAGAGAAGACTATGGCTTGAACCTGTGCATAGTAGCAAGATATCCAAATCAGAATAGAAGTGTTCAGTAGTAAAAAAAAAAAAAAGGTGCCAAAATAGACAGTTTGCATTCATTGCGGATTCCGCAGTGACAGCTCCTATAAATTCTGTCAATACGAATGTCTCGCCAGTTATAAAGTAATAGATTGCAGAAAATAATAATAATAATAATAATAATAATGCTCTAGGGTGATTATCTGCAAGTTGAGGCATTTATTATTACAGAATTGTGTAATGGAGGTTTATATACATTTGTACTAATGAAGGTTATTTGTTTCTTCAATCTTCTTAAGCTATGCCTAATTATCTCAAACAATAAAATCATCCTGAATCTGCCCTGTTAACAGTTATGACAGTCTCCCTAAAGCCAGGTGATTTCACACCGACTATAAAAGTCATTATTAAATACAGATGTAGAAGGGTTAGCCAAAAACAGTATAGTAGCTACAAAGCAAAAACTATGTTATAGGATGATGAGATAACATCCTTGTATGATGATGTAAGAGCTAAAGAAAGACTTCACAATAAACTAGCTTGGATTTTTAATATATTCAACTGTAAGACAAGGAAGTTCTATTTTTTAACTAGACTTAACATTTACTTTCAAGCTTGTTTACACAAGATCAGCAACTGCATCTGCTTTTACACCTCATTTAATATCAAGCTTTGGTACATCTATGTTCACTAACATTCAATTGCGTGAGTTATCATACTGCAGAGAATATTCATAAAAAAAAACTCACTTCAAAAAGCTTCAGTGTGACCCTAAGGCTCTTAGGAAATCTTAGCACATGAAGTCTCTCTGTTAGTGCTTGTGAGCTAGAAATGTTCTAAGCATGTGCTTAACTACTTAGATGCAGCCTAAATTCACGAGATTGCAAGCATGTGAGCTGTAATTGGGATGTGCTTGTTGCACCTGGATGCTGATAAAAAGGCACAACTGTTGTATCAGAACATCTTTTAAATGGTCCTGTTTTCTAGTTGCAGTTGAAGCGCAACAGGAATTTGTTTACAGCTGGTCTGTATCATACTCAAGCAATAGTAGTTTTTAGCAACCTGAACTTTGCTAGTAGCAAGATCAAAAGAGCATATAAAACGAAACCTTGTATTCAGATATATTGCTACAAAGTAATGCACTTATAAAAATCAATTCCTCCTCCTGGGCTTCTTTCTCCTCACAACATAAAACTCCGTAAATCAATGAATCCAGCTAATTCTCCTTCAGCTGAATGAGAACTTAGTCCTAACCATAGTAAAAACTTATTTATACAAGGTGAGGTCTATCAAGAATCTTATGTCCGAAACTTTTTTAAGAACCCTCTTAAGTCACCCTCTTTGGAGCCACCCACCCGAAAACACAGGCGTCTCTGGGTTGCAAGTACATGTTAGCAAGGTCTTTAGGTCATTTGCCTGTGGTTTTGTTCCAGATTTATTGCTTTGTTATTTACAAAGCTTTTGAGAAAAGGTTAACCTTACAGGTCTTCATTTCAATCTGTAGAGAAGCTGATTTTTTATTATTATTATTATTATTTAGTACTGTTCACTGTTTCAGTGAGCGGACATTTGGATTGGGCTTGAGAGAAATTATTGGAAGGAGCAAAAATCACAGAAACTGCTTCTTGTAGTTGCTTTTGTTTTGGTTTTGAGAGCTAGTTTTCCTGCCAACAGGCTCTTTATTTGTTCAGCAGGAGAGCAGCTGCTAGGAGGTGCCAGGATGGCAGAAAGAAAAGTAGCTTAGCTTTCAGTATCAGGACAAAAATTTAGCTAGTCTGGGATTTGTGAAGAGTCAGTTTGGAGTGTTTGTGGTGATTTGTATTAATAAACAGGCAGCATTTTGTGTAGAGATTTTTTTTTTTTTTTTTTTTTTCAGGTCATGTCTTCATTTCAAAATTTAAACCTGTTATTACTACCCCTTAAGGATAAAAAGGAGGAAAAACTGGGAGAAAGTTAGAACCTTGGCAGAAGGGTGTACATATTTATTTTTATTTATTTATGGATGCATTGTCTGCAGATAGCATTTAATATCTCTATCTGACTTCTCAGGTATGAAGGTTTACAGTTTCAGGAAAAGCCGAAGAAAGATGTGTGTGAATTAGGGCTTAAAACCAGATCCATGGTTTGCACACCACTGCCAACAATAAAGGATACATAACCATGTCTGTCTAAGAACATGAATGTAAAACTCACATACAGGTGTGAGTTCCCAATGAAGCTCTATAGTAACTCTTTCTGCCTTAAGAAGAAAATGTTTGTTTATCTTTATTAGAAATCCATTGCATGTATCTATATAATGGAATCTTTCTTTCTTTCCTTTTTCTTTTTTTAATTGCAAATAGGGCTCTAAATTTTACTTAAAAATGAATATTACACTATATGCCAGTGCATGTGCAGAGGAAGACATTAATAATCTTCATTATGAAAACCTGACCATTAGTATTTTTAGTCCATTAGCTATTCAGCTTTATTTATGTCCTCTTTCAGGAAGAATTTGAAGCCAGAATTCAAAAAATGAAGTTTTGAAAAGGAGCAACACATGAGGTCATCAAGTGCTGTCACATTCAGTTTGTTAAGAAACTATTTTCTTTCTTCAAGACTTTCAATAACCTTTAAGATGTTGAATGAATATTCATCATCTCCTTTTTCATCATTTAATTACAATGCTTTTAGGAAACAAAACTCTGATGAACCAAAGTAATCTTCTACTTACATATAACTCTATCGTACTATACTTCTACAGCTGTCTAAATGTACTGCAAGTAGCAGCAATTAGTCTCTTCCCCTCAAGGCTAACATGACGTAACTGCATTCCTAGTATGTCCTGACTGCCAAGATCTTTAGTACTCTGGTCCCTGGTAGAATAGGACATTTTTTGAAATAAAATATTGAAATATTTGCTGCCAGCTTCCTATCTTCATGGGCCTACACCATCGGACATGTCTTTGTTCTAGTTATTATTAAAAATAAATAAATGAATAAAATTAGATCTTAGCTCCAAAGCATCCAAAGGTCCTATTTTGCAAAAAGCATTCTCATAGGAAAAGTTTCGCGTTGAACAAAAATGACACTGTGAGGTGGGTGTATGTGTAATCATGCTCTAAAAGGAAAAGAATTTTTCTCTTGTATAGTAACATGATTTCTCTCCTGTGTTTTTTTTTTCTTTCTTTAAAATACTATGGAAATTGCAACAATTAAGTATATTAAATGACTTGTTACTATTTTATCTGAGTAATATAATCACCACATACAGCTGAGCTTCGAAAATATTTTTACAACTTCCTTGGAGGATGGTTGCTGTAAGCTCTGAGACTTTTGGTATATGTTTAGTGCTCTAATGTATTCCTGAAGCTATGACTGTCCTCTTACACTCAGAAGTGTGAGTTTGGGATGCAAAACGTATGCACAGGGAATGCTCTCAATGCATCACTTCTGCCATAGGTAGCAGTGGCATTAGTGGCCACCCCTCAGAGCTGCCATTTTTCATACTTCACAGAAACCTCTGTAAAATCCTTCTGAGAAATAAGAAAATAGTCTTGGATAATCTGTCTTCATCTTTGGTTAACATATCAAAAGACAAGGTGATAGTATAAATTTTTTTATAACAAATAAGGAGACATTTTTCCTATAATTTGCATAAAGAATGCAATGATTGGCCTCATGTAATCATTTGGTATTTGGTGCTTTTCAACTGACCAATGCTGAAAGGCCAAAGTGTTTTGGTTTTTTTTGTTGTTTTTTTGGTTGGTTTTTTTTTTTTTTTTACTTTTTCATAAAGAGCAGGTCTCTAACTTCTAAATTAATTTCTGTAGGAGACAATATGGATGCAATGTTTTTAAAGCTTGATTTACATTCAAATTAATGTGAAGACAAGCTCCTTGAGTCACCTAGTCTTTCTCGGTGGAATCATTTGTAATTGAATGTTAAGATCAAAGTTTAAGTTTATAAGAAAGAAAAACAAGTGCAGATAAATAGTTATTATCTGACATCCTTATGAAAATTCATGACCTGCCGCTTTATCAGAGACCTTTTAAGAATTCTAATTGTGAAGTATGCATAACTATTAAATGGCTAGAACGCTTCAGTCTCTTGATAAGAAGCGAGTTAAATAATTGTCCTGTTTAACTTGTGCTTGTTAACCTTTAAGGTCAACTAGTTTGAACATACGTTTAATGAAATCCTGGAGCCAGAATTTATGATACTGCTGCTGAATGTTAAATTGGACAATTTACATAAGCAGGACATTAACCTTCTGAGCACTAAATAGCATTTTAGCACTTAGCCGCTGGGGACAATAAGGGACATGTTCTATATATTTGTGATTAGCTTGCCTGGAAACTCTCATGATGACCAATTGGCCTACCAAGTTTAGCAGCATAATTAAATGAATGGACTCAGCCTAAGTAAATTATCAGTGCTGTGTACAGTATATCATTATAGTCCTAAGGAAAAAAAAAAAAAAAAAAAAGATATGAATAATTTAATATTACATTACTAATTTATCAATGCTAAGTGACTGTGAGGAGGCTTTTTGTAATTCGTTATTTTAAATTTGATATTTGATTTACTGCTGGTGTGATTAAACTTGAACCTACTTCATTTCTTTATCAGAAATTTATGGTAACAGTAGACTTTTTTCTCAGGGTAATGGATGTATTTCTCATTTTCTTCTGCTTTGATGATAATAGCAAATACAAAGTATTACACATTGCCAAACTAGTAATTAAGCAATTTGTCATGACAAGATGTATGTCAACTTTTGGCAGGCAGATCCTGTAGCCAATAAGAGCAGTAGACTTGGAATTGTCAGCTTTCTGACCCTGAAGAACAGAGTGATAGCTTGGGGTATGCTTTATTCTTGCAACTAAAAAATGTAGAACAATATCCTTGCTCTGCTTACCCTGGTTATTCCTCTCGGGACAAATCAAGGCCATTTACTACAAATAAGTAACACGGACTCTTTGGGGGTAGATGCTCTACTTGTTAGGATGACTATAATTTATTCAGGAGTGGTACTTGCTGGTCTTGTTCTGGTGCTGCACAGACACAGAAACAGACATGTTCTGAAGAGCAACTTTGGACCTGAGCCATTTCCCAAAGAGGAAATTGCTCAACACAGGAGATAGGTCTAGATCAGTGAAAAAAAGAACAGGAACTTGGATTCGAGGAGCTGGAGCCAAATGGAAGAGAGGAGGGATATTTGACCTAATTTCCAGTAATAAATCAGCATGCAGCCAGTGTCTTCAGAAACAATTTCTCAGCATTTCTGACAGTTCACCCTGAAATCCAGCAGAAATCATTGCTAAAGATATACTCCTACCCTTGATAATAACAATGGAAGGAGTAATGCAATAGAAAGGTGTTACAAGGAAAGGAAAATAGACTGCTCACCTGTCTCCAAAGATCTAGACTTACAGAGAAAAAGTCTACAGAGAAGGGATCTCCAGAAAAAGATCCTTCTCCAGTGGCAGTCAGCCCTTACATGAATTCTAAGAGGTTGCATTGGTGAATTGTCTTTGCCTGGTGCTCCCAGGGCTGACAGGGTCCTTTCCCCAGGTGCTCAATCACTGTTTCAGGCCATGACTCAACAGTTACCCTACACTGACGCATGCCAATCTCTTAAATCTCACTGATTACACCATAGTTAGAAACTACTGATAATAAAATAGATTAACAGAAAGAAACTTAGTTAAAACCATCAATAGACTTATTAATATGCCTGATCACATCATCCTGAGAATTGCTCAAGGTGTCATCTGGTGGACATTTGGTAGCTGTAAAAAAACAATTAAGAAGGGGTGTATGTGTTTTTAGAAGCTAGTCTGAAAAGAGTTGCTGATTTTTCCATATTGAAAAATGTGGGTGATCTGAATTAAAGCTCTTGTTTTGGAGCATATATTTGTGTGGTGTTAAGCAAGTTAGTGAGTTTGAGTGCTCTAACCTCTGTGGTCAGTAAGAGCACTATCCCTCCTTCAAAAAGTTCTGTGAGCATAAATGCATCATGACTGTGAGCTATGCTGGCACTATAGTAATGAAAGCTGTATAAGTAAATCCTCTTTCCAGAAAATAGTAAAACTATGAAAGAGTTAGCCTTCTGTGACAAAAGGGATTTCTGCTTGATATGTGATAAATACACTTGTATCTGAGTTAAGAGAGAGAAAAAAAAAAGGAAGAGAGACAAAGTCATGCATCGGCCCTTCTTAGCCCCAGAGACTCAAACTGTTAAGAAAGATGCATTATCAGCACAGCATGCATCTATTTTTCTACTCTGTTTTTGTGGCATGACTGCTTTCAATAAGCTATCACTGGGATTATAAGGTGCAAGAGTCTTCAGAAACAATTTTAGAAGTATATGACAGCCACCTTTTCCCTCCTTTGTTCCTCCTTCCAGATATTTTTCATTCGAGGCATTTCTCTCTATATTTTCAAAAGTTTTATGAACACTCTAAATTCTTGGCTTTTCATTACAGGTATGACCTGTTCAAAACACCAGCCTGTTCACTCTGAATGAAACTATGATGCCTGATCCTGTGATCACAGAAACTGGGATTACACTGGACTGATTAATTCCTGCTTGAATTAGGAACCAGCAAAAGAAACAGCGTATTCAGGTAGTGCCATAGAAAAATCCTAGGGTAATAGATAGACCATACATAGCAATGAAGTAGCACAAATCCAAACTGGCAAAGACTGATATTTTTAAAAGACTCTGTGCATATGTATTTCCTCATCTCATCAGGTTTACTCATGGCAAGATTAATTTACATTTCTGTTTTGCTTCCCTTCCCAATGTTTCGTGCAAATCAATGTAATAAGACTGCTACAGTTCCTTTTCAAGGTCTGATCCCCATCCAAGTGAATATAGTCTTTTGATTTTTCTCCTTTGGTTAGCCAACAAAAAATCCTGTTTCCCATTAATTCTCAACTGTAGTTTTATTTAATGTACTGTTCTGTTTCCACTACATTGGAAAACTTGTGTTCTGGTCCAATTGTCTTTTTTCTCCCCTTCACCAGGGAACGTTTTAGTACTTCAGGGCATACAGTCCCTATTAGGGAAGAAATCTCATATAGGACCATGTGCATTGCATTGGGTGATATTGAGGAGGAATAGAATAAGCACTGTCTTTCACTTCACTAAATATGCAACCTGATTACAAGAGACACACTTTTCGTTCAGTGGACCACTTCCTGTAAGTGCTGGGGTAGTCTTTTTCTTAAGATATTTGCAAGTACTTAAGTTTCCTAATTTAAAAAATGAAGGAAACGGGTCAGCTGAATGCAACAGGCAAGACACTTTTCAATATGTCTTTAAAATTGCCTGTGATAATTTACACCTACAGTAAACCACACATTTAAAATTACTGGCATTGCTTTGTCTTCATGCACTTTGGTATGCATTTTAGTTTTACCATTTAATGATGCCATCAGTTCCTTAACCATCCCTCAGCTTCTATTTAAAAATGCTAATGACTATACATGCTGAATCTGATATACATAAGGAGTTGTTTTGTGTTACTGGAAGCTATGGAGTCTGTCTCTGCATCCTTCTCTCTTCCTCCTAGATTGTCTGGCTAGTGAACTGTTGTATATACTATTGCTAGTCAACACTTACATGGCATGATGTTCTAAAAAAGCTTTAAAAAAGCCTTCTGAAATGAAAAAAAAACCAAAAGATGTAGCAGTCTGGCAGTCTACTTGAAGCAATTTTAAAATTCTTTCAGCCTTACTGTAGCTGTAAGACATCTTTCCACAAAACAACTGTTATCTCTTAAGAAAAAAGGAAGACATTTCTCTGGCTTGTTTTCCATACAGAAATTCTTAAATCTAATCCCTTCTGTTGCTTTTGTAAGTCAATCACACTAACAGGTACCAGTTATTCAGTGACTGCCTTGGGCTAAGTAGAGCAAGTGACAAAAACACTTTTAGGTTGTCATGTGTTAATGCAAAATGCTCCCAGACCTCAGTGCTTATTCATCTTCATCTAGTTGACTAATGCTTTTCCCATGTTGTTACATGTTGGTAAATTAAAGAAGCCTTCCAGACAGTTCTGTCAACAGTTTACTGAAATGTACCTCATTAGAGAGGTTCAGCTGTCACATGAGTGTAATTTAATCCTATTGAATTATCACTCAAAAATGTTTGAATACCAGGCCTTTATATGCTGAGAAATAAGGTTTTCTAGGAATACTGTCATGTTTTAAATTGATTAAATATGAAGCATGCAAAGGAAAACCCCAGAGTTTTTTACACTTGCAGTAAGACTTATGACAGCCCTTTAATCGCATCCTGTATTTCAGAGAATTGCAGGGAACCAGGTGTGCTTCTATTAAGCATTTGTTTTACTAGATCCATAGCAAAGGTGAGAGTCTGAACACCATGCCTATGAAACTTTTATTTAACCTCCAAAATTAAGAAATTTAATTCCTTAAGTAAGAAATTAAAAGTATAAAGATGAATTTCAAATATCTCACTTGTCAATAATCTCAGATATCTCAGTAAATCATATGCATTCAGCACTCCTTTTAAAGATCACCAAACATTTTGAAATCTTTGGAATCAGTTCTGTGTTAGCTGACCACTATACATACGATATGAAGTATATAGTCTGGCTGCCTGTGTGTCTGTATGAGTGCCTGGGGTCTTTAAGTATATTCTGCTCTTACTGAGATTATAGAAATGGGTCCCATCAGCCTGAGCATGATATGCCTGGGAAAGCTCGGAACTGGCATTTTTGGGGAAAAAGCTGATGCTTCCCTAAACATACTTTAATGGTTTCTTCAAAATTGATCCGAGGGGACTCAGGAAAGGATTTCAGAATGACAGACGAGTAAATTTTGCCTGATTATAGGCTTTTCTGATCATGACAGAGAGCACTGTTTCCTCTTGCATTTATTGTACCTTGAGCGTATGCTGAAAACACATGTTGATTAATTATTTCCTGGGAGAAACTGCAAAAGATTGTTTCTACTTTCCAAAGGAGAAAAGGAATGGTTTTTACATCTCATGCAAGAGGATAAGGGTTTCTCATTCACACCAACATCCAGATGGGACAAATGAAGTGTGACATTTGCATATATATTTGTTTGCTATCAACAAATTGGGAGAGGAAATGGAGTGGCATTCCAGATGCAGGATGTCCACTAAGACAGCTTAGGAAAGCTTTCCACTGTGCAGTCCTGTTCCCACTGAAGGACACCAGGGAGTCTCTGAGAAGTGTATCCTCAGTGCTCGGGGCCAGCCCTACCTAGTTTCCTCTCCTGGTAGCTGTGCTGGCTTTACATATTTAATGAAATTTTATGGTTTTAGGCATTGTAAATTATATTCGCTTTCTCAGACCTCTAAGACCTTCCTCCACCTTCCCTCCCTTACCTGTCAAGTTTCACTGGGTATGCTTTAAATTCTGGAGAGGAGAATACTGACTTTGCATAACATAAATGAAAGAACTGGAAAGCATTACATTTTCATACAAATTACATGAAACCCCCAAGATTCTGTCCTTGAGAGGAAGAGAGCAAGGCAGCAAGAGTGCAGAGAAACAATAACTTTTCTTTATTTGTGTGCTTTTGGAATAATATTCCACAGTTCTTATATGGAAAGGAAAATTCTTGTGCTTTGCAGATAGCAAGCGTTAGATCAAACAGGATTTTACTTAGTTTTGTAAAACTAAGAATTTTTGCCGTAATCCCACACAAAAGATATGTACATATCTGAGGGAAGTTATTAAAAAAATAAAGTAAAATTGCTGGTAAATAAACATTTGGAGTACAGCAATATTTTCCATTACTTATTTCTCAGTGAAGCAAGCACGCCCTTTCACTAGGCATATCAAGCTTCTTTTCTGCAACAGATGACTACAGCCAAAGCATTTTCAATGATGAAAATGTACCATTGCATTTTGTGTATGGGGCTGAACAGCAGCTACAATAGACTACAACTGAGAATATATAACCTATATGGAGATTTTCAGAGTAGCTGTACTGAAGACAAGGAAGGGTTCATCAGCAGAAAAGTAATCACTTCTTTGCCACTCCTAAGATACTGGTTTCACAAAGGCAACTAACTTTCTTCTTTATCTCTCTGTATGAGGCAATAGTCAGATCAATGTATGTCTAATATTTTGAAATACTACCTAACAAGCAAGCACTTCCTTAGTGTGGTTGAACACTGGCACAGGCTGTTTAGAGGGGCTATGGAATTTGCCTGTCAGAATCATGCAGGACACAGACCTGGACAACCTGCTCTAGGAAAAGTGACATGAAGTGAAACATGACTAAAAGAAAGCCTAAAACTTCTCTAATATTTTCAGTATAAACTCTCCAGCCGATTAGAAGAAAAAAGGGAATTTTAGGTTAAAATAAAGTAGATCCAAGATGGCAGACCAAGTTGTCTTTCCTCCAGTACTTCCTTTAACTCATAGAAGGTGCTATGGCCACCAGGTACTGAAGACCAGGTTCATGTAAAATGGGTGCTCTTTTATTCAGGTGACTTTGGGAAAACAAGTGTTGCATATGTATTATTGTGACATTCAGTCTGGGTTCATTAAAAGAAATCTTAAATAATATGATACTTTTGTATCATATTTGTTTTTATTGTAGTTCTACCAAAAATGTTACATGCTGTATACCACACCAGTGCTTGCCTTCTGTACTCGGAACTAGCAGTGAGATTTGTTGTAGCTCAGGCCATGACAGCACTCTCTAAAAATAAATAAATAAACAAATAAATAAAATAAAATTATATAACAAAATGCCAAAATGTGCAGAAAAGCCCAGAAATCAGAAGCCACTAAAATTCATTAGATTCAGACCTAAAGAATACTGAAATATAGAACATCTGCATGTCTGTTTCAACATTCGTTTTTTGTTGAGTTCCTTCCATATATTTCAAATAACGAAAGGTAAAGCTGAATTTATATAATTTCAATTTTTTTAACAAAGAAGTATTTTCTGTTAAAAAGTATCTCATACATTTGTTAGTCAAACCACATGCATCTTTGTCATACAAAAATCTTCTGTTTAGATATCAGTATATTCTTGGATTACACTGACTGTGCTAATTAAAAACACTGTGTACAAAATGCTTTTTTAAAGCCTGAAGTTCAACATGTAGTATTCTAGTCTAATCATACATTTTTTTATTTCCAGTCACATAGGCACAAAGCTATCTGTCGAATTCAATGACTCGACTCCCAACTGAAAGTCCACTGAAGTCAATGGAGAGATTCCAGTCACCCCAACAAAAAGTGTATTAAACTTTTCTATAGGACCATCTCATTTTTCATTTTTTTATTTTAAAGTGTTATATCTGTAAGCATTGCTAGCACAGTGCTATAAATGTCCTTTCTTTTGTTAATAGTTATTTTCATGGGATGAGCTCATAACATTACAGATCTTTGTTATTTTCTTTAAGTATTAGTTGAGAATGTGTTTTTGAATATCTGAAATTTCGATGGCTTCTGCTTGCAGAGTGATTTGTTTCCAGCGCCACTTCATACTTCTTTGTAGTAGCTTAGATCTCAATTATCAAATACATGTCCAAATCATAATATTCATGTTACCTAGGATTTCCTCTAGAATGCCATGGTTTTAGAGAACTAGGTGTTTGGCTAGTGATTAGCCTTTGATATATACAAAGTTGGATCACTTTCTTTTCTCAGCAAAGTAAAACTTGTTAAAACTGGATTTCATTTTACACTGAAAGACTGCTGAAGAGCTTTTTTTTCCCCATTCCTATTTAGGGAATAATTTGTGAATATCAAAAGGCTTACTATTGTCAGAGGAAACTGTCCTTTTCCCACACAGCATTATTCCCTTAAGCCACCTCTGCTACTAGTCCTTTTCTTGGCGAGCCAGCTCAGCTTACTATGCAACCAGAAAGCTTTATTCTTGCCAAATTAGTTCTCTGTATGTGTGGTGGACTGACTTGGTGATGTATCAGGGAGTGCAGGATCTCATGCCTGGGACAAAGGGAAAGGCTCTCTTTCATTGCAAAGAGCAACTACTTTAGCTGAAGAATTAACACAGAACCCTTACAATACATTTAGCCCAGCTGGAGTTAACTATAACTGATGTATTTGAATGAATTAGGTGAAACGTAAGCATCACTGAAGGTTGCAAAGTTTTCAAACTGGCTTTCCAAAAGTCAGGCTTCTACCCAAGTACCTGCTTGGTGGCATTTGTGGAGGACCTGTTCAAATTTGCATTGACTTTCTAGGTATATTCAGTCCTGTGCTAACACGGACACTACAAGTGGAACAAAAGTACTAGCAATTTGTGTTTTAGTATAGATTTACTCCTTGGCCATAGAATCCAGCACACCAGGAATCACCTTCATACAATTTGAGAAGTGAAATCAGCTACAAGCTGTCAGCATATTCAAAAAACAGGAGTAAAAGCAGAGAAGGTATTGCCTGAACTCTCTTCATTCAGTAGTTCACCTGCACCGTAGATACATAATAAAATAATATACTGCAATATCATCCTGTGATATTAAGATCATAGCTTTTTCCCCTGTGGAAAAGCAGAAACTGAATAGCTGGGCACAGAAGTGTAACATAAGAAAAGAGATAGTCATTATTCACAAAGAAAAATGAGAATATGAAAGCTGGTATGCCTAGGAATTTTTGCAGAGGGTGGGCATGCTCCCAGAACAGGCACATGCATGACTGGAAGAGGGCATTTGCATTTCAAGACAAATTTGCTGCTTGTTTTATTGTTACTTTAAAGCGGAGGAATAGCCTGCAAAATCAGATGGTTTGAAAGGGAAAATTCATCTTTCAAGTAAAAGAAAAAAGATAACAAAAGCATGGAACGGCTAACCAGGATGGAAGGCATTCTTGAAGCAGCTGCTCCTAAATAAAAGTCTAAAAAGACTGATTTTTTTTGTTCTGACATGCTTGTCTGGTTCTTAGGAAAATCCTTGTCCTGTATTCTTTCCAGCTGTCTTTCTTTTAGAGCTCTGTTAAAATCTGCACATGCTTAAAAACAAACTTTGAGAGATCTTTTTTTTCCCCACATCGCTTGCAGAAGGTAATCTTGAAGGCAGTAGGGTGAGTGTCATCACCGGTATAAGCCATCTCCTCAAGTAAGCTGTCCCTTATCTATGAGAAGTAGCCTCCAAAACCTTCAGTTCATGGTACATGGTATGGTTTAAGCCAAAACCATACGTAATATGTTTTCCATGTTGATCAACAGACATTTTATAAAATGGAGGCATACTGCAAAAGTAGTATTTCAAATACTCTTGATTTGACCTGACATAATTTTCCAAAGAATCGATAATCTTGTCTTTTTCTCTTGGTACCTCTTCCACAGTTTCTTTTAGAAACCATACTGTAATGGTCCTCTCTGATAAGGCTTTTATTTAGGCTACAAAATAAAAATACACTGGTATTATATCTGGGCAGCACTTCTAAAGTTTTGTCTCATCTCATAGGCTAGGTGCTGCATGCACCAAATGAGATGTAAAAGCACCACTTTCCTCTTCCACTATAAAATATAAAGAGGCACAAAGAAGTCTTAATTAATTGAAAAGAGGTGCAGCCTAAAAAGTTGAGAAATAACATGTTAGGAACATCCATAATGCTGCAGAAAATCTCAACAGATAGAATAACCAAGGCTGCCCAGACTTCTTGCAAGGTTCTATTAGCCCTTCAAAAGCCAACAGGCCAGATAAGCTTGTTGTTACAAGTCCAAGAACAAGCCACAGTAGCAGATAGCTTTTGCATAAGATGCAACCACCTGTTGTAATTCTTTAAGTATGTGGCTTAAACTACAAGGTGTAAAATTGTGTGGATGTCAATAGTGAGAAAAACATGGGTGCACACTTTACTGCTGTGTTTCTACCCTGACATAGGAGACATGAGAAGAACAGCGACAACTAGACTTCTACTCCCTACAGTGTGCTCCAATAAGCAGAGTTACTTCTAGATGGTCCTAATTTATATCTGGACAGGGACTAAAGTAGTTTCAAAATTAAAAGGTCATATCCATAGTTCTGACTTTTTCCTTTATCAAACATATCTTGGCAAAGAAAATAATCTGTCCTTTCTGCCTGTAAAAGTAGAGTTTTTGAAAGCTCCATATTTTTAATATGTCTTTACTAAGGTTGTGTAAAGCACTTGTCTCCAGACTTGGAGATGATCTTTCTTATTTATCCAGCTATCTTGACAATTTACTTCTTCCCTAAGGGATCATCTTTAAGGGGACTGGAATGTAGGTTGATTCCTACATTTTGCTTTGCTGTCAGTAACTCTCTGCAAAAAAGGTAGCTAGTTCTTGCTGTGAAGGTGATGGAATTTTGGTGCACCAAACTCATGGCTGCACAAAACTGAGCTTTTAGTAATTACCTTAATCCTTAGATAATACATATGTACTTATTTGTTTTAAGCATATAGAGAAATCCATGTGCGTACAGACATTATATATATATATGCATACATATATGTATGTATATGTTTAAACAACATGTATTTACTTTGCCTTATATTTACACTTGCTGGCATGGCATAGCCCATGGAATTATCTTCACAGCTATTTTGTAGCTGTGACTGCTGTTACCATGCAAGAATGGGGAAAATATTATGCTTTTTTTGTGTGTGTCAGTTTTCATTAAATCTCTAACATTTTTATACCAAATAAAGAGTGGGGATTTTTAGCCTATCCGTGCTTCACTATCATTGATAAATGAACATGCGGGTTTGGTTTTCTTGGGTTTATTTTTTTATTTTTTTTTTTTTTAATATTAAACTGTGAAGAACGAATTTCTTTTAAAGGATAAACAATTTCTGTACATTAATCGTACTGCAGCTTAGTGTTACTACGTCTGAATTTGATCATTTCTCTGAATCTTTGAAATCAGGTGGTTCACAGTTACTTTCCAATGACATTTAACAGTTAGACTTAAAAATACAGAAGAATGCATTATAAGTTTTACCCAAAATGATTATGGGAGTCATTTGAATAAAATACAGATTTTGCAAGCTGTAAAGCATATCATTATACTACATACTGGTCTAACTAAGGTTTGGTTCACAAACTACAGCGCTCTAACCAAGTCATTAAATCTATCTAAAAGGGCCTCATTTGAGAAGCAATAAAATTTTTAATCATTTTATTATTAAAAGAGTGTTTAATATGTAGCTAATTAAATGCCAAAGGCAGGTTATCTGAGTTTAACCTTCAAAAAGAAAATGATGTATCAAAGTCTGCCTCTGGCATCATGGGATAGAAATGTCATCCTCATAATCATTGCGTGACAACTAGCTGGTGGCCTTTTCTAGAGCTATAGTTAAATTACCTGATTAAATTAATAGCCATTTAGATGTTTTAGGAACTGCACAGACCTATACTAAATGAAAATTAGGTCCATTACATTTTCTGAGTGGGCTAGATAGACCCTAAAATAAAACACGTATGCCATTGTCCACATTACTTAGATTAAGCAATTAAAAGCCCTTTCTTAAAAGCTACTAATTTTCCACAATGTGCCAAGAACTAGGTTTACACTAATGAGCAGAGAGAGGTTTTTTCTGCTTTCGCTCTCCACCTTTTTTGCATATTTTAGTATCAAAAAATCCTAGGGACTTGTGCATACATGTTAAACATACCTCAAATGTGCAAGCATACGGGCATTGTGTTGTACTGACTTCTCCCAAAGTTTGATCTCCTAGGAGAGCAGTAAGGGAGGACATTAAGCATTTACGGATAAGGTCCTGCTAAAATCTCCACGGTCTGCCCAATGCTACCTAGAGTCCTTTAGCCCTACATTCAATCTCCATGAACAGACAAGACCTTATCTGTCATGAGTGGATGAAATGACTAGTGAAAAACACAGTATAGGTGCTTGCCATGCCAGACATGTTTTGAACTACAAGGGAGTCACTTTTGGGTCTCAAGAAAGAGTATTTCATCTCAGCATTCTGCTTGGGAGACAAAAAGAAATAAAAATAAAAATCAAAGTATAATCATTATAGATAAAGCCTGTACGGTATCTTAACATTTTATTACTCAGTTATATGCAAATATCTCAACTTGTGTACAATGTTCAGTTGCAAACAGGTTTTTTTCTATGCAAATTTGTTTTAGGGCAATAGTAACTAGAGCAGGTGGCAGGAACTCCTGCAGTGTGGCCTGGGTTCTGCTGCAATACCAATAAATTGCTGTTCCTGCGATTCTACATCCTTGAAAGTAAAGAACAGCCTTAGCTTCCTCAGGATTTGGCCCCAGAAAGCTCCTGTCTGCATACCCATCTGTAAAATTAGTGTGCCTATCATTATTTCACTGTGAAGACTGCTGTGAAACTTATGACTCCGTCTCTGAATGGCTCGAGATCAGTCCACACTGTTGCTCAGTTGCTTGTACAGTTGCACCCCTTCATGAAATCCTAAAGGACTTTCTAGAGAAAAAAAGTCGTGATTACAAAAGTACTGTTGTGATTAGGAATCTTTTGGCTTTATTACTTAGGAAAGTTTGTGGGGAAAGCTGGGACACCTTGATTGTTAGGCTGATGGGACAGCATACAGCAAGGCTGGGAACTCTTGGTCTTCTCTTTGATCTCTGGTACCAGCATTAATATGTGATCCAACACAGCCCAGACAGAGCTATCATTTGTGGCCTGCTGGATTTGTGTTTTCTTGTCCATGCTGGGCAAGTTGAAACACCATCTATGGCTCTGAGCTGCTCTGAGATCTCCAGCAAATCTGCTGACCTGTTTGTGCCTCTGCTGCTACTCTTACCACCTGTTTGTCTAACCAACTAAAGCAACATGCTCTTTATGGCAAGGGCTGTGGTTATGGCATGGAATTTAGCACTGCAGTGACTCTATCTCACAGATCCAGTAAGAAAAAGTTTGGGTAACATCCCCTCCCTTCCCACTCAGAATCTCAACATAAGCAGTTCCACAAAGGAGAAATTCAATATTGAGTACAATGTCTCATTATTTTTATAAAGCTGCCTTTCTTAATGTTGGAATCTACTGCATGTACTGTTTGTGAATTACCCTTCCAGATTGGACTTCAGTGTCAGATCTATAGGTACTCAGGACACTTAATCTTGGACAATCTACTACTGCGTGCCAGATACGATTTCACTGCATGGGATTTTCTAAGTACACGAGGACCTAAGCGCAATTAGGATGGTGTTACAGTTTTGATTTAGATATATTTTTTAATAGATGCTTGTGCTTTAATCCATATGTCAATGTTTTATATGGCCTTCACCCTGCAAGACACTCATAGATGCAGATCTTTAAACACAACTTCCATTGAGTCCAGCAGGAGTATATACACCTTTAAATTTGTGTGTACACAATCTTAAAGACTTGTCTGAATGTATTTAATAGATTTCAGTACTCAAAAATAAAAAAATCCATTCAGAATCACCAAGTAGAGCTGTCTGTTCAATAGGTTAAGTCAGTACATTCCATAAGTCAGAAGTATTCATCAATGTTCTTTCTTAGAACATTAGATAAAACTGTTTTGCACATTAGTCTTTAAAGTGATGCCGTTTTTACTGGATTAGAAAATCTAATGGTGAAGCATGATTTAAAAAAAAGAAAAAAAAAAAAACAAGTTTCCTATTTTATATTTAACTCAAGTGTTTTCAGAATTGGTAAAATGAAACATGATCCAGTCATATGGAAGAGCTTCTGTCATAGAAGCTATGCTTTAATAAAACACCATTTAGCATTTCATTGTTCTGTAACAATTAGAAAGGCAATAATAACGTTTATCACCATTCTTGCAATTTCAAATGCTTGCATTTTATATGTACTTCATTTTTGAAGTCTGCTATGTAAGTAAATGCTTTTACCAGTGATGTGTTGACACTAGAAAAAAGAGGTTCCTACAGAAAAGCTTCAACTTCTTCGTGATAAATGACATGGATCAGACTGTTAGATGCTCATGAGGTTAAATCCTCTCATTGGCATGCTGAATCATATTAGGACTGTATACAGCTAAAAATATCTGTTTAAAAGCACACATAGTACTTAAAAAAGAAAAAAAGAAAAAAAAAAGAATTAGCAACAACAAAACAATTCCAATACTTCTAAGCGAATTTACTGCAACATTGCAGGTGAATGCAACGGCAGTCTGACTGTGCCCACAAGCCTGGTACAACATCATGGTTATGAGTGAGGTGCCGCATCTACCTCAAATAGCTCAAAAAGTCACTTGGGCAATGATTTTGAGTGGGTAACATGTAATTCACATAGCTGGCATTTGGCAGAGGCTGGGACCCAGACTGATTTGCGGTAGGCATCATCTAGTTGTTAGGTCTTAGAGAAGATGGAACTGCTGGATAGGACAACAGTTTCCAGAAGCTTTTAGCTTTGAGCTTTTAAAATACCAGTGTGTAAATTAGAAGCTATTCCTGTTCTGAGCAATGGATTTGCTCAGATAATCCACAATTAG
This sequence comes from Centrocercus urophasianus, assembly GCF_019232065.1. Taxonomy (NCBI): domain Eukaryota; kingdom Metazoa; phylum Chordata; class Aves; order Galliformes; family Phasianidae; genus Centrocercus; species Centrocercus urophasianus. The sequence continues at coordinate 56,093 of NW_024884351.1, forward strand.
CCTCAGCATGAACTACTTGTCTATCTGTTGCTCTATGGTGTGCAGAGAGATGAAGACCACCAAACCCCTCTGATCCTCCTTAATCAGGACTAAGCTTCAAACACCAGCAGCAAGCTGTGCTAGTGGTAAGAGTAGGGGACATAAGTTCACGTGATAAAGATGTAAAGTGCAGAACTAACTGGAGCTATTTCACAATATTAGCTTATAGTGATGTAACTCTTTCATCTGGAGAGCCTGACACACTGAGGGAATATTAAAACACTAGTCTTGGTAGAGCTTAAATATTACTCCTGTATTACTCTGTCTGTCATTGTTAGTGAGCAAAATAAGACATAAAGACAAATGACCATTTATATTAAAATGCTGACTCTTTTTTAACCCAAAAATTATTCAACAGGGAGTCAGATAATACAGGCTCTGTAGATCAAACAAGTAAAAACAACAGCCTTGCCCAGGGCTCTTCAGCATCCACACCAGCTGCCTGATTTTCATAAAGGAAATTAATTTCTTAGAAAGATACTTGACAAAGGATGAGAAATATAACGTAATGACAAAGATACAGTTATATTTCTCCTGTGGGAGAAAAGCAGTAAAAAAACCTTGAAGGAGAGTATCAAACACCCCAGAGGAATAAAATGCCCTAAGGGAAAAAAGTTTGAGCAGCGTTGGTGCTTCATGAATGCATATTTCAGGCAATTTTTCTCTGGCTGATGTATGTTGTACTTTTAAATGGCTTTAATTCTTCTGTTAGTCTCTACATAGTGAACCGTGTAGTTCCAGCCTGTGTTCAGTTTCTAAAGAAAACTATTCTATCCTAGCCGAAATGAAGACAGTTCAGCTGCACACAATACATCTGAAAGATTCCCGTAAGTTTCTCTCTGCTGCACCTGGGTCTGTGCTGAGCACTGGTCTTCTGGCATCTACTGGAGCGAAGGTGAACACAGCCTCAGTTGGTATGAAAATAGTTACAGGCTTTCTCTGCAACAGCTCCCACTGCCCTCACTAGTAGGAGAGCTTACGCCTGATAGCAATAATTGATTTTCATTTTTCCAATGTTTCTTTCTTTGGTGAAGAATCATATTAATGTGCTACACTATGTCTTGCCATAGGACGTAAAACTATTCCATCGGCTTCACTGGAGCTACTCAGTATGAGATAAGATGACAGAGCAAATCATTATTCTGGCTCAGATAACGTGCTTTAAGATAAATGTGCTAGACCATGGTTTTAATAGTGGAATATTAGATTTCATAACCAATGCAACAAACCAACACAACTGAAGTATTACATACTAGAAAAAATGCTCATGGAAAGAGAACATGGGCATACCTGCTTAAAAACAAAACAATTAAAAAAACATTTTTATGAAGAATACAATTGGAGGTCACTGACTACCAGCAGGGTACTGAAAGTGCTGAAATATAAACAAAAGTAATTTTTAAGTGTAACTGCAGTCATTCAAGTGGAACATCTTCTTTTCAAAACCATTTCACTGTTAAGAGAGACTTGTCTTCTCAATGCTAGTAGCTCCCATGTTACCCAGACTTCTAGATATGCTTGTTTTCTCTCCATTATGAAGGGAAATCAATAAAGAAATATATTACATATAATTTAGATACTTCTATATATTTATTTCTTCCATCTATGTTGTTAATTATGGATTTATGGTATTATAGCAGAGACTGAAGTATCTCCATGTCATAAGAACAAGTCTTCAGGTCATTGAGAGCTTATCATATTCTCTTAATTTATTAGAGACAGTGTGTGAGGTCTTGCATGCGCTGCATACTCTAACCCAGCTCATGGATTTTAATGGAGAACTTGAACAGAACTAGAGTTCTGTTCAAACAAAAAGAAACATCAAAGGATAGGAGCTTCTAAAAGGGCAGTGAGCTGGAAACTGCCTGTGGTGAGAGCTGTGCCAATTGTCCCAAGCATAGATCTGTTCCACCAGCTGATGCAGCTATTTGATAAGCTGTCACTGCATGCTGGATGTGCCAGATGAGAAGGGAGTGTGCTAATCCTGACCATTTCCATGAGTAGGAAGTGCTGGATCTTCATAGAAAAGCCTCATTTGTTCCTGTGCTGAAGCCATCTGAAACTGACCCAGAGCACCCAGAGATGCTGCTGAAAACTGAGCTGTGCTAACTGGCCTGTTCTTCAGTTGGCTGGAAAAGGGCAGTTTCTGTCACTGCTTCACTGAAATAAGCACACTTCTTTGCCAATAGTCCCACGTGGAAGAGTTACTAAGTGCAAGGAAGGGGTGAGAGAACCCACTGTGCTCAAGAATACTCATAAACTTACAAAAATGTATCAATTTCTCAATTTGGTCCCATCCTGTGGGAAATCCCTTATGTAATTAAGCCTCAGAGTCTTCTGAAACCAGCCAGTTTATTGCTCTGAGAAGAAATAGAAAGTACAAAAGTGTAGTCACACATGGTGTTGAGATTTGCAGCATTTACATCTATCTGGGTCTCCTGTAGGAACCCAGTAAGCATGGGCCTAGCACTAAGGACCAGATCTGGGTTCCGGCGCAGTGTGCCTGAGAACTGGCTCTGGGTTCAGAACTGCTCCAACAGGATGAGGACTTTCCTCTGCTCATGTAGTTAGCTCAGTATGATTCAAACTTCCATAGAGGCTCTTTTTGAGTTTGGCAAAAATCTCGGGGCCAGTTTTTGGAAGACAGTGTTGCCTACTTCTAGTTTAAAGCAGTGGTTTAATGTCTCATCAAAGTGCTGGTATGTACAAATTAGTTATCTTTCCCTTTGCTGATGCAGAAGAGCATTTTATTTTAATCTGCGTTACTTTTTTAATTTTATTTTTTAAATAAGCATTTGCTGACTGTCTTCACTTCTTTAAATACTATCTGGAAGGTACAACCGTGCAGTACGTCTCACTATTTCTGAACAGTGTATTTATCATTTCATTATTTACATTTCTGGCTTGCAGTGTTGATGCAAATGTAGTAAATACTATTAAGACCTGTGTGCTTTAGCATCTGTGGAATATCATCACACCTCCAAGGCTAAGCCTGAAGCTAAAGTGTTTAAGAATTTATATGGCCATTCTTTTTCTCCCTCTGTGGCATTAGAAGGGAGGGAAAAAAAAAAAAAAAAAAAAAAAAAAAAAAAGCAATATTGAAATGCATAACCTACCACAGAAAATATAACTGGCCTATTTATGATTATGATTCACAGTTCAGTCAGTAGAAAATATAACGTTCTGCAGGTTTATGCTGTTAGTGGTTATTTGTTAATGGCAACTCCTACATACATTTTTCTGCAAGTGTTTTGGATTTTAGGAGAAAATGTGCCCTTCAAACAAGTTATTTCTTTGAGGGATCTTTCTGTAAGTGGGTTTAGCTGTGTATTGACTACTCATAATATTTTCTGTTATTATCTTGTCAGGGTTCAATTCATTACTCCATTCATTATTCAATTTGTTGGGCCATGAGCATCTGAATAATTGAAAACTGCAGAAGTATTATAAATTATAGTGTCTCCACGAAATCCTGGTTTTAGGGTTTATGACTTGACTTTAAGAAATCATTCTCTGTTGGAAGTTGGCCTATGAGGTCTCATTTTTAAAGCAGAACCTTACCAGTGTGGTGATTTTTAACATCTTTGTTTTTGCATCTTTAAGAACTCAGGTTGCCCAAGTATATTAAATTGCAGACTTGTTAGAACAGTTTATCTGTTTTTTAATTAGTATTGCTATCTCAGTGATGTGGTCTACGAGCAGATAAAGAAATTAATTTATTTTGAGGTTAAGAAGCAATTTGCAGGTATTAATTAAAATTATTC